>NC_137790.1:105111674-105291764 GCF_963383645.1 Muscardinus avellanarius | reverse complement strand
GGTTAAACCAGTATAGAAAAGCTATTCCTAGCTCTCTTTATTTTTTTATTCTTGAGACAGAGTCTCACTAAGTTGCTGAGGCTGGCCTTGAACCTATGGCCCTTTTGCCTCAGCTTCCCGAGTACTTGGATTGCAGGAGTATACCACCATGCCTGGCTCAGTTTTCTATTCTGTAAAACCATGTGAATCAAAAGCAACTCTATGATGTGAGGCTGCTTGAGAAGAAGATAAAGGGTGAATCTCAACTCTGGTGGCACTTGAGAGTTATGTGGGTGTTTAGAACCTCTCTGGCACCCAAGCCTCACCCTTGGAAGTTCTGATTTAATTGGTTCAATGTGTGACTCAAGCATAGGTATGTTTTTAAAGCTCTCTGGGTTATTCCAATGGTGATCCAAGGCTGAAAACCCAGGGTCAAGCTGCCTGGATGACGCCCTCCACTGCCTGCTTGGGCCCTGCGGTGGCCCAGCTGCTGGCGACCCCCGGTTATGCAACTTCCTTTGGGCCTCAACACCCTTTTCTGAGCAGCCCCAGCCCTTTTAACTTTGCTAACCTTGTGGCATCCGCTTAGCTGTTTGCTTAGAACCACAAGTCAAGCCTGGTCTCCTGCCCTGGCACTTGAGAACTCTTGCTTCCTTTTGAATCTGAAGTATGTCTTTTTAAGCTTGGATTTCTCCCTCCTTGTCTCAAATGACATTCTCCCCACTCTTCCCTGGCCCCCCAGTGAAATCAACTTTCTAGGAGCCAAAGTAAGCAGAGATTTATAGTCCCAATTGGTAATAAATCCTGAGCTAATTATTTGCAGATGTAGCTATTACTGCTCAAATAGCCACTTCATCTTTTTGAATATGGATCTTTACTCTTTCTTGTTTGAGGGAGGGTGAACCATGGGAGTTAATTATTATCCTCGAGTAGAACAAAGGCATCACATTAATCCTCCTCCTCCTCCTCCTCCTCCTCCTCCTCCTCCTCCTTTTTCTCCTCCTCTTCCTTTTCTTTCCTTCATTCTTTTCCTCTTCTCTCTCTCTCTCTGGTACTGGAGATTGAACTCAAGGGTGTTCTATCTCTAAGCTATACCTCCAGTCCTTTTAATTTTTTATTTTGAAACAGAGTCATGCTAAATTCCTGAGAGTTTCTCTAATTTGCAGAGGCTGGCCTCGAACCTGTGATCCTACTGTCTCAGCCTGGGATTACAGGCATGCACCACTGTGCCTGGCTAAGGTTTTTTTGAAAAGGGCCAGTGGCCTAGGTGGGCGTACATCACCTCCTTTTGCCCAGTTTTGCTTTTGCTATCCTTTCTTCTAGGTATCCAGGTGGGCACAAAATCTTGACTCCTACTCCTGGTTGTATCTATTAAGCCATTTATTTTCTTTCTGACCCTATATATAGATGGGCTATTTTTCTACTGAGCTACTGAGATATTTTTCTCCTTGCTCCTAACTGGCCCCCTCTGCCACTACACAGGTCACTCTGAAGCTTTTACACTACTCTGACATTTATTCTAACAGCCTTTCCCCTCCCACACCAGGCATTCAAGTGTCAGGTAGATTTGTATGATGGGGATTCTCTAAAAACCTAGGTGTAATTGCTCACAGAATTGTAGATATTTGAGCCAAAAAAGACTATCTATGAAAACATACATAGATCATGTATGTACTCTAGTACCTTCAAATTTTTTTTTCAGTACTGGGGATAGAACCCAGGGGCATTCTGCCTCTGAGCTACACCCTCAGCCCTATTTTTTATTCTTTATTTTGAAACAGGGTCTCATTGAGTTGCAAAGGGCCTCATTAAGTAGCTGAGGCTGGCCTCAAACCGCAGTCCTCCTGTCTCAGCCTCCCAAATGCTGGGATTACACATGTGCACCACCACACTTGGTTCCATTTTCCTTATTTTTGTGACTCACACAGAACTGTAAATATGCTTGAAGCGCCAACATCTTCCCTCTCGTCCTCTAGTTTTTTTCTGACAGCAGCACAATCTTTTGGATGTACCTTTATTTTATAGAAGAAACTGAGGCTGGGAAATACCAGGTGACTAGGGTCCAAGAGGGACAGATCCAACCTTCCATGTGGATAGCCATTCATACTTTCCTTCCCAAACTGGTTTATAGGCTATGCTTATCGCAGTAAATATTCTGTTGGAGTTTAGGTACATATTAGTTGTTTGGGAGTGTTTATGTCCGGAAGGAACATGTGTGTGACAAGCACATATGCACGCGTGTCTGTGTGTCTGTGTCTGTGTACATTGACTGTGGTTACTTTAGAGAATGGAACCCATGGAGACCCACCACAAAAAGATTTGTGGGTCTTTTAATGTTTGCTCTAATACTCTATAATTTCAAAGGTGTGTCACTCTGTCTTCAAAAATACAATTCGAGCTGGATCTGGAGGCACACACCTGTAATTGCAGTACTTAAGAGGCTGAGACAGGAAGATCGAAGGTTCAAGGTGAGCCTCGGCAACTTAGTGATGCTCTCAGCAATTTAGCAAGATCCTGTTTCAAAATAGAAAATAGGTCTGGGGGTTGTGTCTCACACGTAGAATGTCCTGGATCCAATCCCCAGTACCAAACAACAACAACAACAACAACAACAACAACAACAACAACATTACAATTCAAAATGGTACTGTGAAGCCTGCTGGCACCAGCGGGCGGCTCAGCTGAAGCCTTCTCCAGGCCTGGGTGTCCCGTCTCCCTGCACCTTTATGGTGGCCCTGGAGTCAGGTCAGGAGAAGTGGTGTGAGGCAGAGAAGGACGGGAGAAAAAGAATGATGGGGAGGGGCGGAGAAACAGAGGAACGAGTGAAGGGAGGGGGAGGGGGCGGGTGGAACATGTACCACCATCTGTCGCACATAAACAAGGGCTTTGTGTCGAGGAGTAAACAGCGCTGCTAAAAGCCTCCTGTGTGGAAGCAGGGCATTTTGTTTCTGTCCTTTTGCAGTTGGCTTAGAGAACTATGTATGAGGTAGTTTCTGAAAAATCTGTAGGGTTCTGGGAATCTGGAATCATCTAAAGTTCATACAATACCTGTGTGCCGAGCCCCCTGGTCACGTGGCAGTTGTGTTAGGGGAGACTGTTACTCAAATGCTGTCGTGTCTAGCCTCCTTCCAGCCTGTCTGGGAAGGTGACTGCGTGTGTGTGAGAGTGTGAGTGGGCGTGAGTTCCTGAGTGTGTATGTGCGGTCATTATATACCTCTCACAGACAGGAAACTGGGCCACTGACAAACTCAGCTGGTGGTTGGACGGCGAAGCCTTCCAGTCTCCCCACGCCTAACCCAAGGGCTTTTGACTTCTTTCTCCCAGGAGAGGTTGTGAGGTATATTTGATGGGAAACAGTTTGCTTCTCTACTTTGAAGAAGTTCAGACATACACAGAAGTGTAATGAATGGAATAAAGAATCCTATGGACACGTCACCCCCTTCTCTTTAGGTTATCTTGAAACAAGTGCCTCTGTCATAGTTTTCATTTGTGAATATTTCAGTATGCATCTCTAAAACCAGACTCCTTCCAAAACCATTACTTAGAATCATTACCACATATAAAAATTAATAACAATTTCTTAATGTTACCTGATATCAGTGATACTGAAATTTTCCCAAAGTGTTACACACGCAGTGTCTATCTTATGAGGCTCCATGCGCACTCCAGTGATGCTATCATTACTTGGAATACATTTGGGGCGTTGTTATTTAAGATAATCTGGGATTGGTATCACATTATTTTGTAAACGCTTACAGATGGCAAAGTTTTATTCTTGGAGAGTGGATTTGATCATTGGCATATGCCAGAAGTGGGAACAAGCTTTGGGAATAAGGTGGCTAATTAAAAAATAAGATGATTTTTTGAATATTTAATTCTATCTGTTCATTAATGCTTTGATCTATTGCTCTGCAATTACACATCTTCTATCTGCAATAAAAGCAGCTGTGTAAAAATTATAAGGGAGCCAGCTTTCATATGTGGTGGGGTCCTAGAGGCCTGACTGGGCTGGAATTTTCTTATTTGGTGGGTTGCAGTGTGGTGCCTGGTGCAGCCAGGGGGAAGAGTACTTTGCAATAAGCACCCAAGTATATCAGCATCTTAACAGCAGAGAGGGCTCACCAGGCACCAGGGCAGATGCTGGCCCCATCACGGCGAGGGCAGCCGGTCTGGGAAGGCTGCAGTGAAGGGGAAAGTCAAAGGAGGCTCTGGGCTGTTTTTCAGGCAGACCTCCCTGGTGGGGAATGTGCCCTTGAGGGGTATGGAGTAGCCAAGATGAAGTGTCATACCTGTAGCAATAGAGTGGACTTTCTTCATGTAATACAGCACTTTGTGATCTTAAAGCCCTATATAGATAAGTGCCGTCTCAGCCATTATTGCAGAGAAGTAACTGTAGTACTCGGGAGGCTGAGACAGGAGGATCACAGATTTTAAGACAGCCTCAGCAAGAAGTGAGACTCTCATCAGCCTAGCAAGACCCTGTTTCATAATAAAATAAAAAAATAAGGATGGGGGTGTAGCTCAGAGGTAGAATGCCCTAGGGCTCAATACCACTACTGCGCAAACACACACACACACACACACACACACACACACACACACACACACACACTTCATGAGTCAGTCACTGAAACAGGACTGGAACTCACTCTCACTTTTAAAAGCTGAACAGCGTATTTTATAAGATCATTAGACAAAACTGTAAAAACGTTGAATACAGGCCATAAGAATTATTATTATTATTATTATTATTATTATTATTATTATTATTAGGGGATACTGGGGATGGAACCCTTCAGCCTCTGGGCTACACTCCCAGACCTATTTTAATATTTTATTTGGAAACAGGGTCTCTTAAGCCAGCAAGGCTGGCTTCAAACCTGCGCAATCCTCCTGTCTCCGCCTCCCAAGCGCGGGGATTACAAGCGTGTGCCACCATGCCCAGAAAAATTAATATTATTTTTTACCAGTTAAGAACATATATATCTACTTCTGGGCATGGTGGCGTACGCTTGTAATCCCAGAATATGGGAGGCAGAGACTGGAGGATTGCGGTTTGCAACAGTCTCAGCTACTTAGCTAGACCCTTTGCAACTCAGTGAGACCCTGTTTCAAAAAATATAAACCTGGAGACTCATTGTTGGGAGGGGGTAAGGAGAAGGAGAAGGAGAAGTCGGGGCGGGGGAGGGCACCGAACACAGTGCGCATGTATGCCATTTTCAATACGATCCACATAAAAATAAAGAAAAAACATATATAAAGACAAAAAATTAGGACTGGTGTATAGCTCAGAGGCAGAATGCCCCTGGGTTCCATCCCCAGTACCGCAAATAAAAGAACATATGTATCTATATTTAAATACACTTTATATATTATGTCATAAACAGGTCCTAAATTTGGGCGTGGTGGCACATGCTTGTAATCCCCGTGCTTGGGAGGCGGAGACAGGAGGATCGCGCAGGTTCGAAACCAGCCACGCTGGCTTAAGAGACCCTGTTTCCAAATAAAAAAATATGAAAAATAGGTCTGGGAGTGTAGCCCGGAGGTAGAAGGGCTTCCAGAAACCCCAGTACCACCAAAACAAAACAAAAAACAAACAAAAAACCCCCACCCAAAAAACCCCAAAGCCAATGGTAATTAGCTTGTAGTAAAAACAGATTAAAAGCCCATTTACAATTCTCTGTAAACTAGTACCAGTCCCTTTGCTAACCTAGGTTAGAAATAGGTTTCTATAATATTCGACCACACGATAGCGCTTTACTGCCTACCCCAAGTCAAAGCTCTTAAATGGACCTTTTGCTATGTCTGATGTCAGAAGTTCAATAATGCTTAAGTTACAGAAAAATTTAAGGTAAGTTTTATTTTTTTCTTTTTTTTTTAAATTTGAAACAGGTCTCACTGAGTTGCAGAGGGCCTCACTAAGTAGCTGAGGCTGTCCACGAAACGCGATCCTCTGGTCTCAGCCTCCTGAATGCTGAGATTACAAGTGTGCACCACCACACCCAGCAACGTAAGTTTTAAAATAGGTGGGGTCCAATAGTTTGGCAATGACTCATTGCCTCTTACCCAAGTTTACAAACAACAACAACAACAACAACAACAACAACAACAACAACAACAACAGCAGCCCCCCCAAACCAAAACTGGCTTAAAGAACAAAGATTTTTGTTTCTTTTATTTATTTTTTGTGGTACTGTGATGGAACCCAGGGGCATCCTACCTCTGAGCTACAGTGCTAGCCCTATTTTATCCTTTTATTTTGAAACAGGGTCTCACTATGTTCTGGAGGGCCTCACTAAGTTCCTGAGGATGGTCTTGAACCTGCAATCCTCCTGTCTCAGCCTCCCAAGTACTAGGCTTACAAGTGTGTACTCCCATACCCAGCTAGGATTTCATCTCTCTCCCTCTCTCCCTCTCTCTCTCTCTCTCTCTCTCTCTCTCTCTCTCTCTCTCTCTCTCTCGTACTGGAGGTTGAACCCAGAGGCATTCTATCTCTAACTATACCCCCAGCCCTATTCATTTATTTTTATTTTTAAACAGGCTCTTGCTAAGTTCCTGATGGTCTCACTGAGGCTGTCCTTAAATGTGTAATCCTCCTGTCTCAGTCTCCCAAATACTGGGATTACAGGCATGCACCACCATGTTGGCCTTTGTTTCTTTGTTTCTTTCTTTTTGCTGGAGATGTAACCCAGAGGCATTCTAAACCCCCAGCCCTATTTTTTATTCTTTATTTTGAAACAGACTCTCACTGAGTTGCAAAGGGCCTCACTAAGGAGCTGAGGTTCACCATGAACCATGATCCTCCAGTCTCAGCCTCTCAAGTACTGGAATTAAAAACATGTGCCACCATGTTTGGCTCCTTTGTTCCATTTTTGATTGCTTAAACGACTTAAGTCCTATAAGAGTTAGGGTTTATTCAAATATTTTTTGTTTGTTTGTTTTGGTACTGAAGTCTAAAACCAGGGCCATTCTCCCTCTGAGCTACATCTCCAGGTCTACCTATTCTATTTTTTTGCTTTGAGCCAAAATATTGCTAAATTGCTGAGGCTGGCCTTGAACTTGCTATCCTCTTATCTCAGCCTCCCAGGTACTGGGATTACAGGCCTGCACCACCACAGCCAGCTCCAAATCTTTATTTGTACTAAAGCCTCTTTTTGAGTTATAACTCTGGAATTCCCATCTTTTAGTGGGCTGTTCCCTTCCCCCTCAGAGGTCTCCAGGGGAGGTGTAAGAATATCAATCCTGCCTTTAGAAGTTGGACACCTGGGCATCATTGACCAAACATCTACAGACCCATGTGTGTTGACCTGCCCTGTGTAAGTTACACAACTGACCCCAAACCCATAAATGAGCGGGGTGGGGAGGAGTGGGGCTCAATCATGGAAGAAAGCCTAGAACAGAACTGAACTCTGCACAGAGACTGGTGACCGGAGCAGTAACAGCAGATTTCTGACTGGGGGGCACAAACTCAGGTTGGAGAGCAGGTGTCGCCCCTGAGTCCCCCACCAGTTCTCTGTCTGTCTCCTGCCTGCAGCTCCAGCTCAGGCCATGGTCGGCCACCACCGGACCAGGGCTGGGCTGGGTGGAGCTGCTTCCCCTGGGGTGCACACTGCAGCAGGAAGCCCTGCCCACTGCAGATAGCAGAGGGCTCCGCTGTGCCCAGAGGGTGTTTTATTTTGACTACTCTGGGATCAACTTTCCCAAACAGACTTTTGCCAATGCAGAAATGGATGGTAATGAAAGGCGTCCTCCCCACCCACGGCAATCCCCACCAACTCCCAGCTCTTGCTGCTTATTTTTTTAAATACCCCCATGCCTCCTATTGATTCTGATAACAATGAGGTTTGTTTTATGTGGTGTGTCCAGGAAGAGCAGGCTTGGGGTGCAGATGGGGGAGGGGAGGTTCTCTCCCTGGCCCTGCAATTCATCTAATGTGGAGTCATGTGACTTTATGCTTGGTCTCAGTTTTGTGTCTGAAATGGAGCTCGGGACCCTTATTTAATATAAGGGCTGTATGGCCATGGCAGGCAATACAGCCCTCTTAAAAGAATGTGGACAGTAATGTAGTAACACGGGCCAGCGATTCTACTTCTATCTCAGTAGAAACTCAAGAGAAATGTGCCTGTGTGTCCACCAAAGACACGTTTAAGAATGTTCATAGCGGCTCTGTTCTTAACAGCTCCATCCTGGAGACAACCTACTGTCCACAGACACTAGAGCAGACACGTGTACTGCGGTGCATGGACACAGTGGAAGGCTGGCCAGAAATCTGAGTAAACAAAGGAAAACTGTCAGCAACAATGTGGGAAGGAAACCAACCGCCCTCTGCTGGTGGCCAGGGCTGATCCAGGTGCCCTGCTAACCCTCTAGGGCCTCACACGTCTGCCAAGGCCCTCTCCCCTTCATTCTCTTGGCTCAAAGACAAGTCGACATTTTGGCTGCCACTGGTGGCCGAACCCTGTGTTGCTCTGCCCCATCCTGCCTGTGCGTCTCTGTGTTGGGCACGGCACCCTCGGCTGCAGGCAGTTTTCCCCATTGTAGGATTCACCTCCACTGGCCCTCCTTGGAATCTCACTATCCCTGTTGCCACTCTCAGTCTGACCTTCGTGATATCTCTTGTTCTTTTGAGCATGATTTTTTTTTTTTTTATACTAGGATTGAACCCAGGGGCATACTACCTCTAAACCATACCCCTTGGCCCTTTTAAAATTTTGAACAGGGTCTCTCTAAGTTGCTGAAGTTGGCCTCCAATCTGCAATTCTCCTGTCTCAGCCCCCCAAGTACTGGGATTACAGGTGTGCACTACCATGCCTGGCTCTGAACATGATTCTGATGTTGAAATTGCCAACTGATTTTTTTCTTGGCCTCCAAGAGGAATTTCAGACTTATTTATGGGGCATATAATCAATAATTTAGTTGTCTTGGTGCCCTCTCTGGTTCCAACTCATGACCCATCTTTTTCCTTCCTCTTGCCTTCTTCTCAATGACTATTTCTGGCTAATTTCCAATAGGATCTCAGATGATCACCTGGATAAAGACTATAGGGTATGCCTTCTCTTTAAGATATATATGTTTTGTAAGATATTCATGAGATTCATTGCTCAAATCATAAGTCCTGTCTGTTTTCCAGGCCTATAGACAAAAATTTGCTTTCTTCAGAAAAAAAATTCCAAGTGAAAACAACACGACTCGGAGAGTAAGGGTGTCAAGGAGCAAGGTTAGCGGATGACTGAGTCATAATGAAGGCCCGCAGGGAACAGATGTCCTGGAAAACACCAGCGTACTGTCCTCTTTTCGGATCCCTGCTAGTTTCAGATTCCCTGAGACTATCCAACCCCTGGAGATGTTCTTTTACAATTTTGTATCAGCTAAGAGAAAAAGAAAACACATTGCTTTGTGGTCACATTGTCAAGATTAAGAAACATTTACCATTTTCCAAAAGAAAAGACCAAGGGCAATCTTGTTGGGAATTGTGGTTCATTTACTCTCAGGAGTTATGCTCTTCTGAAGGGCAAAGGCTTAGCAAAACGTTGTTGCAAAAATCCTGCAATTAAGATTCATTTAGAGAAGGTTGGATAAAAAAATGTGTCTAAGAAGATTACCACTAGTTATGACTCAGCCTACCATGTAAATCTTTTTAAAAAGTAGCTGATGTTTCATAAGAAGCCCCATTTAAAAATATCTCTACTGTTCCTCCCAGGAAAGATATCATGCAGAGAGAGAGAGATTAAGAAGAAAAAGCTGATGTTTTGGAGGCTTAGAAGTTTTATTCTACAAGATCATTAAAGATTTTTATAAGCCAATTTGGAGTTATCTGATAGATATATTTCATGCATACAGAAATGTTTTCATAGAACAGTTTTTGTAATAAAGTTATCTGTCCTACTTGGTGATCTCTTCTTTTCTGTACAGTAGTGGCTTTCAAACTGGAGCATTTATCCTACTCACTGGAAGGACTGCTGAGCCCGTCTCCCTCAAAGATTCTGATTTGGTAGGTGTGGGATGGCATCCAAAATGGTAGTCTAACTAGTTCCACAGTGATATTGATGCTGCTGGTCGGAGACCAAACTTTGAGAATCATTGATCTAGATCATTGAAAACCTGACTGCACATTAAAATCACCTGGGGAAGTTTTAAAAGGATTCCAGCACTTGGCCACACCAGGCCAACTGAGCCAGAAAATTTCTGTTGGAGATGTCTGGGCTTAGAGCGATTCAGAAGTAGCCCAGGGCTTTACTGAAACAGAGCTGGGGTTGACAGTCTTTGTTCTAGGTGCAACTTAGTCATATGGCTGCCTCCAAAAATCATGACACCAAAGCAGTTAGCAGCAGGTGCCTAGAGAGACTCGTGGGCCTTTGCAAGTGTGGTTTGTGGGCTGTGCGTCGTGATCAGAGAGAGGGTGCTTGTTGAACTGCGGACTTCTGTGTCTGCTGTCTGGCCAGCCCTCTCTGCAGGGTGGCATCCTCCCAAGTCAGCCAGCAGAAGTTTCTGAAGGGAGTTTGTGTTGTGCTATCAGCAAGATTACCAAGGGCACTCAGGGAGTGTTCCTCTGCCTGATAGCCAGAAAGGTGGCCTGATCAGTGTGTTCACACAGTGCTTTGGCATACGATAGCGAGTCTGCCCACACTTTGGGACAATGAATAATTTTTAGATTTTTAAAATAAAGGCAGGAAATAAATATTTTTTACTGCTTTCCCCACATTTTCTCACTTGAGGCCCAAACAGCAACCAGTATAAGGATAATAGAATAATCTACAATTTAACAGATGAATAAACTGAGGTCCACACAATTTAGGTGAATTCCCCAAAGTCCCAAGAATGAGGAGGCAGAGCTATGGTTTGAACCTGGTGCTGTTTAACTCCATAAATGACAGGTTTTGCAAGATGCCTTTGGTGCTCTGGAACCCACAGATGTTATGAATAATCTGCTAGAGAATTTGTGAGGCTCAGTGAAAAGTGAAAATGTGAAATAATTTTCTTGTTCAGAAACTATTAAGAATTCAAGGTGGCAGCAGCAGAGAAAACCAGGCCTGCCATTATGTTAATCCCACCAAACTTCTGTTCAAACAAGAAAGTCTGCTCAGAGGCTCGGGGGAGGATGCGCGCGCGCGCGTGTGTGTGTGTGTGTGTGTGTGTGTGTGTGTGTAACCCCATATCTCAGCACAGGAATTCTGGATCCTAGTAGTAGTTCTTTATATAACTTCCTGTTGACCTCAATCATGTTATCTCACTTCTTGGAGTTTCAGTTTACCCCCATTTGTGTGTGTGTGTGGTAGTACTAGGGATTGAACCCAGAAGCATTCTACCTCTGAGCCACACTCCCAGTCCTTTTTTGTTTGTTTTGTTTTGAAACAGGGTTTCATGAGGTGGCTAAGAGTCTCACTAAATTGCTGAGGCTGGTCTTGAACCTATGATCCTCCTGGTTTAGTCTTCCAAACACTAGGATTGCAGGTGTGTACCACCATGCCCAGTTCCCAAGTCTAGTTATTTATAATGCCACACTGCCACAACTGTAGTATAGTGGCTCTGACTGTGGACTCCGGACCCTCTCTCCTTGAGTTCTAATCTTGGCTCTATCATACTCTGTCTATGCAACCTTAGGTAAATGCCTCCATTTCTTAATCTGTAAAATGGAGATTGTAGTGAGGGTTAAATCAGGCAAGTAAATTAAATAAGCAGTGCTCTCAAAATGATGGCTGAGACATGATGTATTAGTGTTAATTATTACTATAAATCATATGAAAGCTATTACTCCTGATTTTCTTTACTATGACTAATCTTTTTAGATTAAAAAAAATTGCCTATGAGCCTAATGTGGTGGCACATGCTTGTAATCCCAGTACTTGAGAGACTGAGATGGGAGGATTACAGGTTTGAGACCAGCCTTGGTAATTTAGTGAGACTCTCAGAAACCTAGTAAGACCCTGTTTCAAAATAAAAAAAAAATAGTGTTAAGGATATAGCTCAGACACAAAACACCCCTGGGTTCAATCCCCAGTACCATACACACACACACACACACACACACACACACACACCTATAATTTTTTCCTAAGCAAAATTATTTGTGAAATTACCAGATTCATGTGTATGTGTAGCATTTCTAATATGTGTGAAAATATACAATTATAAGATATTCTAGAAAGTTCAATTCAATTTCTTTCTAAAACCAGCTGAAACATTACCAATGGGATGGACAGTGTGCTATGGATGACACTGTACCAGCTCTAATCATCTGTGAATGAATGAAGCAGTTCACATATATTTATATCTATGCTTCAGTCATTTGACAGATATATATGACTAAAATATTTCTACCACTTCAGTAGCTTCTACACAGAATAAAGTCTTTCCGTTGTTTAGCAACATGTTCCAATGGGAAGATATTTAAATAGAGATGAGAGTTGGAAATAAATCATGTAAATGGTAAAAATCTCGATGAATCACTGGGATCCTCTCAAGACCCCCCCCCCCCCCCAACAAAGGATGAGAATTGGGACAGTGAAAACTTGGGACAAAATGTGAACAGAAAGGTCTAGAGTGCTCTGCAGAGGCTGAGGCGCTGCTGGAAGGCACACGTGCCTTCCTCTGACTGCCGTTTCCCCGTTTCCCTCTACTTAAAATTGTATCACAGGTCCCATTCAAATTCTGCCTCTTCAAAATCCTTTCTGGCCATTATGACTTGAAGTTCCTTTTTATCCTTTGAAAAATACTTTCTGATAATTTAAGAAGTATTTCTTTCACATAGCATAGGCACTCTGTCCCAGGTACAGAAGAGAGTACGTGCTGAGCACCCACATCCCTGGCCTTTAGAAGTAGAGAGGTTGTTAATTAATGAGTTTCTATTATCTTGTCCCGGTTGGTTTACCCATGGACCTGTTTTGCCTCTCCTTTAGACAGGGGCTACTTAATCTATTGCTTTCCTATTCCTCAGAGCACCTAACAATACTCTTTGCTGAGTATTTGTTGTCAAAGACCACAGGGTTACAAGGCTGTGTAAGGGACATAAAAATAGAGAACTTTAAGATTAAGCTTTGCTAGACCATCTTCTCAAGTTATCATGGCACCGATCCCCAGCCCTCTGCCCCATTAACACCTCTAACAATTGTCAAAGGTGGCAAATATGTAATGCAAATACAATATTCACTGGTTAAAAGTAAAATCAGAAATCTTGGCAAAGGTATAGAACTTCTTGAGGTCAATGTAAGTGAATTTAGCAAACAACTGGATTCACGTAGAAATCTGTGAACAATCTAGGTGCTAACAGAGTCATAGTAGATATTAACAGAAAGTAAGAAAATCATAAGGATCACAGCATGATGAGAATTTCCCAAGGGAATCACTGGATTATCAAAGGATGAAGGAAAGAACTTGGAGAGAAAAATGAAAAACTCTTGACTGTTTCCTAAAAGTTAGTATGAAGTGAGGGATGTAAAAAAAAAGTCACAATACAATATTGTCAGAAAAGCAATGCTGAAAATCCATGCTTAATTCACACTTAGTTCATTTTAAAAAAGCATGATTATTTTAATTTTTCAAATGTAAGAGAAAGAAAATTTTTCATAATTTTTTTTGGTGGTACTGGGGGTGGAACCCAGGGGTTTTCTACCTCCAGGCTATACCCCAGCCCTATTTTACAATTTATTTGGAAACAGAGTCTCACTAAGTTGCTGAGAGCCTCACTAAGCAGCTGAGGCTGGCTTCAAACTTGTGCGATCCTCCTGTCTCAGCCTCCCAAGCGCTGGGATTACAAGCGTGCGCCACCAGTCCCGGCTTTCAAAATTTTTTGTTTCTTAATTTTTATTTTCTAAGAATTTCAGCCAACATCTCCCCTTCACTTTTCTATGCTGTCTTGTTCCATTTTAAAAATGTGGGTGCACTTTATGCACTTTAAGTGAACCTTCTTTGCTACTAATTATCCTTATATAAGAACTTTCAATAATTTGGTACTTATGAAGTGATGAATTGATCAGTATCATTCTTCCAAAAAGAAGGGCCAAGAACGTAATAGGCAGATGGGGGACAGCTGACTTTATTGGCTAATTCAGAAAGCAAGGGTTCATAGAACCAACCAGATGTCTAGAGAAAAGTCAGTGCCCAGCCCACTTAGGAGGTAAGTTCAGGGAAAGCCTGTTCAAGACCCTGAAAGGGAACTCTCCAGGCTCCAAAGGAAGCTGCTTACCCACAAAGCACCAGACCGCAAACCGGATCCACGTGATGGTGGAGAGCTTCAGCATGAGATAGATGTTCACCAGCATGGCGAAGGCAGGCACAAAGGGGAGACAAGGGGCCATGTAGGGCAGCTTCTTGGGGTTCTCTGGTTGCTGCAGAATCACAAACACCAGGGCACTGATCAGCAGCACCATGAGAACAACCAGAAGGATGGCCCACCAGCTCTGCTCCGAGATGTAGTCGGAACCGAAGATGATGAAGGAGCAGAAGATGAAGAGGAGAATGAAGAGCAGGAGCACGCAGATGGTCACCGTGTGGCCTGTTGCCACTGTGGGCCGGTCCATTTTGCCCGGAAGGCCCAGTCGGATCCGCATGGTGTAGTAACGGGGCCCGATCAACTTCTTCAACTTGATGAGATAAATGTTTTCCGATTCGTCAGCTTCTATGCCGGTGGCCATGTCCACGGTGCCGTAGTTGGGGTGGTTAACGTTGTAGGTTGTCTTGTCTGACTTTCCAATGAGCATCTCATTGTCTCCCAAGGACGGCAGGTTCTTGGCCCCACATGTGTTGGTGGCTGGACTCGAAAACTCTTCCCCTTCGCTCACGGGAGAACAAGTTTCCTTCTCACTGTCAGGCAGAATGCCTTCCTTCTTCTTGGTGTGCTCTTCAGACAGGAACTTGACGAAGCCATCAATGTCACTCTCAGGTTGGTATCGAAGGAGCAAGACGCAGACGGAGACCAGGGTGTAGGCAAGGAGTGTGCCGATGGACATCATCTCTATCAGGTCCCGCAGGCTGACTAACAGCGAGAGCAGAGCCGCCAGGAACCCTGACACGATGCAGGCCACCACGGGCGTCTCGGTGTAGGAGCTTACGTGGGCCAGGAACCTGGAGGGAGGGGCAAGCAGAGGGTTACGAGAGCTGCAGGTAGTGATGGGCTCAACATTGCCGCCACAGGGGGTTAGAGCTGAGAGTAGGTGTGTGTGGCCCGCTTCAGAATTTATCTCTGTGCACTGCTCTATTCTGGCTGCCAGGCCCATGCCAGGATTCAGCTCCCGGAGTATAGTACAGAGAGTTCACTTTGATCTTTTGCTTTAGAGACAAACTTCTTTTTTTGGTATTGAAGATTGAGCACAGGGGTATCTACCTCTGAGCTACATCCCTAGCCCATTTTATGTATTTATTTTTTATTTGCAACAGGGTCTCACTAAATGGCTGAGGTTGATCTCAAACCTGCGATTCTCCTATCTCAGTCTCCTGAATACTTGGACTACAGGAGTATACCATGGGGCCCAGCAAGGCAAACTTCTTTATTAAATTTCCTACTCCCTATATGATGGGAGGGGTTGATTGACTCTAGGAGGTCTGTCAGAGATCTGAGTTGAAGCCTAGGCTTTTCCATGGAAAAAAAGGTGGTTGGAGGAAGTCAGACAGTCCTTGGGGGTTCCCTAGACCTGTAGATTTGCAGCATTAGCATCACCGTTAACTTGTTAGAAATATAAAATTATCAGTGTTCACTCAAGATCTATATCAGAGTCTCTGGGGATTGTTGCTCATAAAACCATGCTTTAAAAGATGCCCCTTGGAAATCTCAGCAAAACTAGAATGGGAGGATAGAAGAGGAGGAAGGCTGAGGTGGATTAACAAAGGAGCTACATCCGAATATATATAAAAGTATGAACATAGCATGATTAATCTGGACACTCATTGTTGGGAGAGGGAAGGGGAAACATAGGTGGGGAGAGGGCACCAAGCACAGTTTAAATGTATACCACTCTCAAAAAAAAAAAGGTGCCCCCTAAAGAATTCAAAAGCTTGAGAAACACCATCCTGTAACGTGCAGAGATTTAGTTGGCAAAACAGCATGATAACTACAGTCTGTTCTGATGGATACAGGCTCAAGTGTAGCTAGTTACTGATTGGAGAAGAACAGACCAATTAGGGTGATTGGTGCAGGCACTTCCTTAGGGGTTCCCTGAGATTAAGGAGGTCCATCTTTCTTCCTCCCCCTTCCAGTCCTGCCTCCTTCATCGGTACTAGGGATGGAACCCAGGGGCATTCTACCACCCTCAGCTCTATTTTTTATTCTTTATTTGGAAACAAGGTCTCACTGAGTAGCTGAGGCTGTCTGCGGACCACGATCCTCCTGTCTCAGCCTTCCAAATGCTAGGATTACAAGTGTGTGCCACCATGCCTGGCTCCGTTTATCCCTTATTTTTGTGACTCACACAGAGCTGTAAATGTGCTTGAAGCTCCAACATCTTTCCTCTAGTTTTCTCTGACAGTAGCACAACCTTTTGGATGTGTGAAGTTGTCACACCTCTAAGAAAGTGGTCACTTTATTCATCTGTTCAGTAACCCAGACATGGCAGCTCTGACCTGATGAACATTTCAGAGGGTGGGCAGAGGAAATAGAGCAGAAGATGATAGCTGGTGGCAAAGATAAAATCCCCAAGCGAGCAATCTCTGCACCCTTGAAAGCTCCTTGGCGTCCCATGGTGGGCACTGGGGACCAAGAGATAGGGCCACATCCCTTTATACCATGGGCAGATAGGCCACTTCTGACCAGTTGAAGGGGCTGGAACTGTCAGTACATTGGTGTGATGGAGAATCTGGGTTTTTCGAATCAGATAGCTCTGGTTTCGAGATTTTTTTCACCTATTTCCTAGCATACTCATCTACAAAATAGAGTTATTGTGAGAATGAATACGGTACTGTATATAAAGCACCCAGGACACACAAATGTTCAATACGTGGTAGCCATTGTTCTTTCCTGAAGCTCTTGTCCTCTCTGTTTTTTTATGACTTCATCAGAGGAGCTGTGAGAAGAGGCGCAGGTAGCAGGCGTCGCAGTGAAGGCAAACCTAAAATGTCCCTGGGGTGGGTTCTTCCTTCTGGAGGCCCTGCAGCCCTGTGAGCGATTCAGCACCCACCACCCTCACAAGGGAAGCACAATGTCAACGGAGGGAGAAGGGCAGCTGGGGGAACATATCATTGGTGCTGGATTAAAGGGCTCATAATCAAACAAAGGGGCCATTTCAGGGCTTAGGTTCTCTTCACTCAAACGTTCTTGCAGCATATATGACAAGGTCCACAGAGTAGGTGAAAGACAGCCATCAACATCACTGTCAGGTTGACAGTGGGCATGGCAATCTCCCTTGATTGGCACAGCAGGGCAGAATTTCATGGAGCATAGCCCTTACCTGAAAAGAAGCCCATCACCAGCCATGGCATAAATGACCCTGGGCATTGGGAAGAGAGAGCCCAGCAGGCTGACTGTCAGTCCGGCAACCGACCCAATGGCCACTACGAATTTTGCAGCATAGAAGCCATGTGCTACAAACATCTCCATGAGTGGGGATTCCGTGTCAATGGCGTAATATGGCACCATCAGAGTTAAAATCATGCTCACCTGTTGAAACAAGAGAAGACATGGTTGGAGGTAGAGGGCATCGATGGCACAGATGCATGCCCTGTGGGAGGTGAAGTGCTCTGTGCCTGGAGGCAGGGCCAGTCATTTGGCCTCTTGGGCTCTTGGCTTTCATATTTTCTCCCCACAGTGACTTTAGCGGACTGTCCCAGATTCTAGACCAGTCTCTAACATCTCTCTGTGGCCGTTCATATCTGAGGAATGTCTGTGGGAGCAGAGCTATACTGACAGTGTGGATGGAAGGAGTACCCAGTGCCTGGCAGTGACTGTGGGTACCCTGTCCTCAAAGACAAGGCCCTTATTTCTTTAATTCCTTCAAGGTTCCACAGGATCTCATCTGTACTCCCTCTCGCTCCAAACACCAGAAAGTGAAACTCCAAAGGTAAGTTCCTGGGAGGCCCTAGCCAACTAACCGATGGCACCCCAGCTGGGACTCATTTCCATTTCCTCTCTATGGCTTAGCCTTGGGGGGTCGTGCAGGCCAACCAAAACATTATGGTACTAGGATGAGATCCAGTCATTCTCTGAGGTTGTACAAACTCTGTGGCTTTGCTTTACTAGGAAATACGTGGTTGGATTCCCAGGACCTATCGATTTCTTTCACATGGCATAGACCTGGTCTCTTTATAATTTGCCCTAGACAGTAGAGCCATCAGGCGTGTGGCCAGGTATGGGAATCCCTCAGGCCTGTGAGGACCAATCCTGACATCAGAAAGGGAGTTCAAGCTGGGTGCGGTGGTGCATGCCTGTAATCCCAGTACTTGGGAGGCTGAGACAGGAGGATCACAGGTTTGAGTAACTGTAATCAGTAACTTAGTGAGATCCTGCTTAAAAATAAAAAATAAAATAGGGGTGAGGGTGTGGCTCAGAGGTAGAATGCCCCTGGGTTCAGTCTTTGGCACCACACACAAAAATAAAGAGAAAAAGAGGAGGGGGGGGAGGAAGGGAAGGGGAAAGGGAGAGGGAGAGGGAGAGAGACAGTGAGGGAGGAAGAGAAAGAGAGAAGGAAAGAAAGGAAGGAATAAAGGAAGAAAGAAAGGTGGAAAGAAAGGAAGAGTCCAAAGCCTGAAAAAAGGAGTGGTCACACATAGGCCGCTGCTTTGATGGCTTCTCTGGAGCTAAGCTCCTCCAGGGAAGGCATGAGCCGCTGGGGCAGACAGCAGATACCATCTGTTTTGGTCAGCATTCTCACTGCTGTGATTTAGACACTTGACACACAGGACTAAGAGTGAAACTTAGAGGAAGAAAGGTTTATTGGAATTCATGGTTTCTGAGTTTCAGCCCATAGGGTCGGCTCTGAGGCATGAATGGTGGTGGTAGCAGGAAATGCAGAGGGACACTGCTCTTACATCTTGGAGACTGGGAGCAGAGGGAACAAAGGGTGAGGGACATATACAGTCCCTGAGGCTACGCCCTCCATGACCTACCTCCTCTGGCTGCACCACACCTGCCTAAGTGACCAACCAATAAATCCATCCAAACTATTATCTCATTAGTGGATTTATCCACTGATGGGATTAGAACTCTCATGATTCAATTATAACATTTTTGCACTGCCAATACAAGCTTTTCCAGGGGGCATTCAATATTCCAACCATAACACCATCACAATCCAGCAATCTGGCCTTTCCTTTGGTGATGGAGTGTCTGCCTATTGGCCAGTCTAAAATAAAATGCTTCCTAGGAATGCCAACAACTGGCCAAATCCCCATTGGAAATGAGATTGATTATCATGGCAAATCGTGTTGAGTCTCTTGGTCATGTTAGATCAGGATGGGCCAAAAGTTGGTAGATGCATAGAAGTGCTTTGTAGTCTCTAAAGTGCTTTTCTAAGGAAGGAACTGTGAGTATTGGCTTTATTGTGCATGCATTACAAAGGCTACTTCTGAGGGAGGGAGAGGCATGAAGGAGTGGAGGGCCAGAGGTAGGGCAGGGCATCTCTTCTGCCCCTCCTCCCTCCACTCTGCCCAAAGGTCTCACAGAAAATCAGACTGTGAACAGGAGGAAGGCCCTTGCATGTGTGTATGGAGGGGTGATCCACCTGTAGCCGTCTGGGTGTGGTCCTTGTGTGGGTACCACTTCTGAGGCTACACTGGTATTTCCATTTGGCTCTCAGACCTGCTTTCCTTCACCACCAGTAGGTTTGGCCTTCTCATGTAGTTGCTAGTGATGCTTTTTTTGGGAAAGAGAAATGTCAGGGAAGACATATTGTACCCTCAGTAACTGGCTCTCTCCTGATGGTGGTGACTCAAGTGAGTGGGACCTGGGAGTGTTGGTGTGGCCGCACACCTGGTGGCTCGTCAGCTGGTTCTGTCTACTGCCAGGGGCTGAGAGGTATTATATGTGGCTGAGCTATTTCTATGATAAAAATTCTGACATGGGAGCTGAGGGATTAACCATCAGAAGTGTTTGGAGCCATAAAGAACAAAATTACATCATTTGCCAGAAAATGGATGGAACAAGTAAAGATTATGCTAAATGAGGTCAGTCAGTCTCAGAAAGTCAAGGGTTGTATTTTTTCCCCTCATGTGTGGAAGCTACAGAGAGAATAGAGAACATAAGGAACTTCAAATAATGTGGAGAGAGACCTGTAGAGTAGTAGAGAGAGACCCTGCGAGGGGATTTGGGGAAAGCGCTAGGGAGGGAAAGAGGGAGCATTCAGGAAGGAAACAACACGTTGGCAATATGTGAAGGTATCACCACCAATCTCACTAACTCATGTGGTGGGGAGCGGGTGGGATGTGGAGGTGGATACATCAAGAGCTGTGTGCATGTATGTTGCATCATATTGAACCTTACTATGTTGTATAATGCACTAATAAATAATTTAAAAAAGCATATAGAGGGATATCTCAGGGGACTCCAGGAAGATGAGGCTGAAGGCTTCATTTTGAGGACTGCCCAAGGCAGGGAAACCCTCTGGATGAGTTTGAGCTGGTGTGAAAAGATGGAGCAACAAGCAAAAGAAATTGCATTTTCCCCAGATTTAAAAGGAAGAGAGTTTTGGGAGAACAATGCATTCTCTTTCTCTGGTGCGGGAGCCTCGCCTCTCTGCTGCTGGGAAGCTCCCAGAATACAGAAGAGCATTGAGTGGCCACAATGCCTCTGCTCGCACACCACCTGTTACTGCCAGCCTATGACCTGAGCAACTTGGACAGCAGCCCACTCTCTGCACACCAGCCCCTAGGACTGTGGGCGCAGCCTGGGGGCAGGGAGCACCGAGGACGGACATTCTGGAGGCTGAGGTTGAAGTGAGGGCCTGGGCTTCTCTTCCTATCCAGTTTGGAGTCCTGCGTTTCTTCTGGTCATCTTGGCATACAAATACCAAAAAGGCACAAGGTGACAGAAGAGGGGACGTGGTTTCAGAGTCACATTTGAAGGTCAGATGTAAAAATGCCATGAAGAAGGTTAGCGTTTGGTACTTACAGACACATACGCTGTCAAACAGATGACGAGGGAGGCTGTGATAGCATAAGGAATGGATGTGTTGGGATTCTTGGCTTCCTCTCCAGTGGTGGCAATGATGTCAAAGCCAATGAAAGCATAGAAACACGTGGCTGCTCCTTGCAGTACCTGTAGGGACAATGACACTGATCAGGCTTAGAAGGCCAGGGTTGCCCCACAGCCTTAGATGTGGTACCCACAATTGCCCAATGCCCTGAAGATACTACCAACGGCACTGGAAGTATCATGGCAGAGCTAGTGCTAAGTGCCCAAGCTCTGATCTCTACTGCCTAGCTGTGCAACCCTGGGCAATTTCCTCATGTGTCAAATGGAGATAAATTTTTTTTATGGCCAAATAAAAATTAGATCATTCAACAGCATTTGAATTCGTTTTGGAAATAAGTGAGAATATAAATAAATCAACATGCTATCTGTGTATCTTAGGGAACTCATTAACCTTTCTGTGCTTTGTTCTCATCCATCAATCCTATCCAGGACCATGGGCTATATGGCTCTTCTCAGAGATGTTTGGAAATGTGGGGGAGATCCTTTTCTTAATGCTTTTATTGGTGTATTGTAATTACACATCATAGTGAGATTCAAAGTGGTACAACATTCATGCACAGAGCACCCGGTGTGCTTCCCTCTGCATCCTCCCTCCCCTCCCTGTCCATGTAGTGAGACTGATAGTGATACTTTCATATGTGGACATAACATTATTTGAACTGTTCCTATCTCAATCCTTTTTTACTCTTCCCTGCTCCTACTCTATTCCCTTCCACTATTCTACTGGCCTCTCCTGATTGATCTGAAGTCCCTTTCAGAAAAATATATGATTCTTGGCTACTTGAGGCTGGCTGACCTCACTTAGCAGAATATTGTTCAGGCCCATCCTTTTTCTTGCAAGTGACATAATTTTGATCTTCTTTATGGCGAAGCAAAACTCCATTGTGTGTATATACCACATTTTCTTTATCCATTCATCTGTAAGTGGACACCTAGGTTGGCTTCATAATTTGGCTATTGTCAATTGTACTGCTATGAACATGGGTATGCGTGTATCACTGTAGTATTCTGACTTTAGTTCTATGGTAAAGATATTGAGGAGCTGTATAGCTGGCTCATATGGTGGTCTTTTGAGGAACCTTGTGGGGAGGTACTTTTGACTGTCATGGAGACATGGGTAGAAGTTTCTAGCATTTAGCAGAAGGGAGTCAGGTACTTCTGCATGAAGAAGAATTATCTTGCCAAATACACAGTGCCCCTGATAGATCATTTCTGTGGTAACTTCCAGATCTGAAACGATATAAAAGATTTTCAGATCTTCAGATATTCTTTGCCTTAAAAAGGGAAGACAGAGTTTGATCTTCTGTTCCTTTGGGGGATTGGAATGACCTGGTTGAAAATGGGGCCGGAGGCCAGAGTGAAGTTGGGGAGGTGGTATCCAGCACTATCTGCTGGATCTGTCTGCCACGGTGTATGTGGCTCTAAGCATGGTATGGTGTTTATATCAAGATGTCAGTGAAAATTTTCCTCTGAGGAGTGTGTGACTTTCTTCTAAAGAATCAATTGGAATTTAAATTCTTCACCTTGTTATTCTCAAAAAGTAAAAGCAAAGCCCTTATAAGGAAAATGAGGTGTGTGTGTGTGTGTGTGTGTGTGTGTGTGTGTGTGTGTGTGTACTGGGTGAGAGGACAAATTGCAAGTTCTAGAGGGATGCAGGAGGTGAGAGGCCCATTGTAGATCTGACTGCCCTTTCTCCTCATTCAGTTTATAAATAATGATGTTCAAAGGATGTGCCAAGCAGATCTTTATCCCCAATTTTTTCTCTTATCTTTTCCACTGACTTCTCAATAAAAAAACATCAGAATACTAAATATTAGAACCTACAAGGTACATCACAAAATGAAGCTCTTCTCAAAACTTCAAAAGCAACTTTGCTAATCTGTACAATGAGCTAGTCTCTTTCATAGTTCATCCCAACTGGGACTCCAGTTTAACCCTCTAATCTTACCTAGATTACCTAGTGGCATTCAGGGAGTCTATGAATTTTGCTGGAAGATAGTCACATTATTATTTCTACCAACCTTTAATTGAAGTTAGTACTTTTGATTATGAAAGTAGGTGACAAATGAATAATTCCTGTGACTTTGTCACCAATAACAATCAAATCTTTTCATATCCCAAAAGAGTTGTTACAGAGGTCTTGCTCATGCTATTCACTGCTACAAAATTATGATAGTAACTAAATATAGACATTAATGTTTAAAGCACTAAGTAAGGAGCCATTGTTATTGTGCTACAATTAAAATATTAATTTATTTCAATATAATTGTTTTATTTGGAATCTCTCAATAATTAGTTTTTTTTATTTAAAAACATAATTCTTACCAGGGGTCTATAAGCTTCATCAGTCTACAAAGGAGTCTAACACACACACACACACACACACACACACACACACACTTAAGAACTCCTGGTCTACTCTAATAAGTCAGGTAAAGACTTCTCAAACACAGCAGCTCACTCTTCCAAGGGCCATTTTCTGGGAGGGAAGTGAACTACTTTGCTTCCAGTATCAGGATATGGAGAGTGGCTTTGGCCTCTAGACAAGGAAAGAAAACAGATCTCACCTCATCATACAAGGAGGTCCATAGGCTTGGAAAAATGCTTATTTTCACTTGTCTTGAAAATATTACTGGTATTTATTCAAGGATAAACAGATGGCAGGACTGCAGGATCACTGAGCTAAGCTGCCCTGATCAAGGAAAGCCTCTCTTTAAGATAGCTTCCAGAAAACAGGTCCTGCTGTCTCTCCCTTTAACATCTTTCTTCCCTTCCACACAAAGACACACATGAATGTGCAAGTGTGCGTACACACACACACACACACACACACACACACACACACTCCTCTTGTAAATCATACCATGATCTGGGAAAATTACAGAGATTTGGGGCAACCTACTTTACAAAAAGGTGAGAGGTCTGTGACCACACCATGTGAAGAATAATAGGGGACCGGGGGATTTCTAACTGGAAGAGTAGAAGGCCCAGAGAAGGACTTGGAAGATGTCTTCAAATATGCAAAGTAGCTGCAGTGTCCCAGTTGGGGTAGAGGTGTACTGTAGGGAATCCCAGAGCCATGAGTGAAGACGGGTTTGATTTTGTTAGGAGTGTGGACCCTGGAGACTTTCAGACCTAGGTTGGTTTGGCCACACTCTAGCTTGATGATCTACAAGCTCCTAACCTCACGGAGCCGAGATTCTTTATCACTACAAGGAAGGTGATAATAGAACCTCGTTCACAGGGTTGTTCCAAGATTTAAAGGAGATAATATAGTAAACTGGAATCCCAGAATACAGTAGGTATTCAATAAATGTTAGCTTTTGACACTATTGTAAGTTATTCTAGAGCTGATGAAACCCAAAAGCACACATTTCTCTCCTCCCTATTCTCTTTTTCTTCTTATTCTCCTCCTTCATTTAGAACTTGACACATAAATATTAAGCACTGCCATGTACCAGGCACTGTACTTGGTAATAGGGATTCAGTCGCGAACAAAATGTACTCTGTACTTGAACTTGTGGGGTTAAGAGTCTGGTGAAAACTGCAAGATCACAAATGTAGCCTTGGTTGACAAGAACTGGATGACACTGGCAAGTATCTGTATCACTTGGTTAACACGAGTGCTTCTTTTACTTTCTGAAGGTCTTCGCTGGCCTCAATCCTCCTGTCTCAGCCTCTCAAATGCTAGGATGACAGGTGTGCACCACCACACCAAGCCAGCCTTTTCTATTTTCTGAATGGATGGCAATTGCTAAGGATGATTAAATACCAGAAAATTCTGATCAAGCTGGGAAGAGAGGAAATACTTTTGTAAAGAGGGCATGTGTTGGCCTAAATTTTTATATGTAGAATACAGAAAGCAATTACAGTTGGAAAAAGACTGGACAGAGCAAAGATGGGACATATAGAGGTTATATAGAGGTTTTGCATTAGGCAGTCAACAGAATTTAACACAGATGATTCAAGTGCAGTCATATTAATGAAGGGATTGTAGGCAGGTATGTGCTCTTCTAGGCAGAGTTAAGGGAGCCAGTTGGGAATGTTGAGGAACAGTGAGAAGTTGTCATCCCTAAGACTAGGGGACCAGGGTGGAGGTGCTCCTGGATTCCACTGAGGGTGGGGAGGTGGGCCACACAGCCAGTGTGGTGCCAGGGCTAGGAGGGAGCGAGGAAGAACTCCCCAGCCTTGCTCTCTTCTCATCTTCTAATCTAATGCCCAAGGTGAAGAGCAAGGGGTCTGTCTCATCACAGGACAGAGCATGAAGGGTGAGAAATGAACCTGGGCAGTGGAAGCAAATGGGAGAAGACCAGCATAGGTACCAAGGTCAAGCAGACTCATCAGAAGCGGATTAACAAATGGGTTATCAAGGCGAAGGCAAAGTTAGCAAAAGGGTCACCTTTTTGCTCAAGTTATTTTGAGTGAGCTTTTCTTCCTTGCAAGCAAATGATAAATAAAAAAGAGTTAGCTGGGCGTGGTGGCGCATGCTTATAATTCCAGCATTTGGGAGGCAGAGACCAGAGGATCATGGTTCGCGGCCAGCCTCAGCTACTTAGTGAGGCCCTTTGCAACTCAGTGAAACCCTGTTTCAAAAATAAAAAGACGCCGGGCGTGATGGCGCACGCTTGTAATCCCTGTGCTTGGGAGGCGGAGACAGGAGGATCGCTCAGGTTCGAAGCCAGATGCGCTGACTTAAGAGACCCTGTTTCCAAATAAAAAGTATAAAATAGGTCTGGGAGTGTAGCCCGGAGGTACAAGGGTTTCCAGGAACCCCAGTACCACCAAAATAAAGAAAAAAAAACTAAAAAAAACCTAAAAAATAGGGGTGGAGGTGTAGCTTGGAGGTAGGAATGCCCCTGAGTTCCATCCTTAGTACTGCACACACACACACACACACACACACACACACACACAGACACACACACAGGCACACACACAGACACATACACAGACACACACACACACGTCATGGAATGAAACTGTGTAAGTGTATCTCGACTCAAGTGGTCATTAAAACTGTTTTATACTTAACTCTTTTCAACTCAGATCTGCACTGGTATTTATTATTAGAATACTTTTACCTGCGCAATCCCAGGTAAAGGATTGGAAAGCCTAGAAAGGAGGATTGCAGGTTTGAGTCCAACTTAAGCAACTTAGTGAGACCCTGTTTCAAAATTAAAAAAAAAAAATAATAAAAAGAACTGGGGTGGCCAGGCGTGGTGGCACACACTTGTAACCCCTGCGCTTGGGAGGCGGAGACAGGAGGATCGTGCAGGTTTGAATCCAGCCTCTCTGGGTTAAGAGACCCTGTTTCCAAATAAAATAGGTCTGGGAGTGTAGCCCGGAGATAGAAGGGTTCCATCCCCAGTACCACTACAAAAAAAAAAAAAAAGAAAAGAAAAAAAGAAAAGAAAAAGAAAAAGAACTGAGGGTAGAATACCTCTGGGTTCAATCCCTAGTACTCCCCCAAAAAGCATTGTTACATGCCTGAAAGAATGAAGAATGTGTGTGGTTCCAGGGGTGAGTGTCTGTGATTAAACTTGGTGGGTAAAATATATATATATATATATGTGTGTATGTGTGTGTGTGTGTTTGTGTGTGTGTGTGTTTGCATGAACAGTGCATATGTGTGTTCGAGGGGGCCATTAGCATTTTATTCTACCTCTTCTGTGTTGTACAGAATAAACTTTTAGGCTTGATGACAAAGTTGAAATTGTTTTCCAAAGCTAACCTGTGATGCAGGATGGGTCCATCCCTCTCAGAGCTTTGCAGGGAAGCAGCCCGTGCCTCAGTTGCTGGAGGGTTACTGCTTACCTTGTTGTCAAAGGCAGTGTCATTAGTGGCTCCTACTTTGTGCATGGGGTCCCTAAAAACTGGCCCCCTGTGCCCTGCTGATATTTGAGAGGCGTCAGGATGAGGTGGCCTTTCTGTATTCTGTCTTGATCCATCTGCCAGATGCCTAGGAGATAATTAGGCACCTTGACATAATTCACTCCCAAGGTAACAAGACAAAATTCCAACTTTAATAGCAGTTTTGACCACCTCATGCCCTGGCTCTATTAGCAGCCTGTCCACAGTGGCAGTGGAATGTGCTAATAGGTTCCAATAAATGTATTCAGATGTGGGAACATGAAAAAACAAAAAAACTTTTCCTTTGTTTGGGAGACTGTCAGAATTTCCCACAAGTGCTTGCTATGCACCATTTTCCCGGGAGCTATTTGTGCTGGTAGAGTATCTGACTTGCTTAAAGAAAAAGCATGAGATATCATCAAGAACAAATAACATAAAGGGAACACGCGTCCAGGGGCTGAGAAATTGCAGATGGAAGCGGGGTTCAGCTGAGGGCCGGAGTTACTTGATATAGGGGAAAATGTTTGTTGTTCTTAAGCTCTTCAAGACCAAAGAAGCATTTGACCTAGACCTGTAAGCGAGTAAACCATTCCTTAAGCTATTTTCTTTGGAAGGAAGTGGTTGAAGCAGGGGAAAGAGTTGGTGCATGAGGGCTTCATTGCCAGAGGACTGATTATTCATTAACCCTTTCAAAGAATTTTTGAGAATCGCGTTTAAAATCATGCAACAATATCCTTATAAATGGTAGTCCCTCCATTTCATCTTCTTTAAAGCGAGGGAAACCCGGAGGGGACTGGGGCTCCAGCTTAGCTGCCTATCATCAGCAGATTCAGGGCTCCTCAAGGAGGGAAGCATGCGTGCTGCCCAGTGGGAGACACTGTTGACATTTGTTAGGTAAGAATGGGAAATGTGTTTATTACTTTGGGGGATGGGTGTAGGGCAATAAAATATAGAATTTAAATTCACACTGGCCTTGCTGGACTGGAAAAGTGACCTGACATCAAAGTTGAGAAAGAACAGGGCCAGGCCTGCTCACTGGGGAGGAAATGTACTATGTGGAAATTCAAGGATGAGAAGCAAGCAAAGAGGATGGATTAGTAGCATCCTCACGCTGGGCTATCTTTGCGCTCAGATGGTACTCTTAGTCACAGCCACGAGGACAAAATTTGAGTTTCCTTCAGGGAGAATGGGTTCATAGTAAAAATCCAAAATCCCAGCCAAGCTGTTTTTGGTGGCTAGTGACAAGTGTATTCAAGATAGTAGTTGTGTGTTGGTGTGAGGTCATGAAAAAGGTATATATATATATATATATATATATATATATATATATATATATATATATAAAGATACCTCATACCATGGGTCCAGATGAGAGGGAGGGGAGGGTACTAGAATAAACATGTGCTCATTCAAGTTTGGGATTAAATTTTCCTCTATTACTTATAGTCTAGATCATGATCTTAAATTTTTGAATATTTGGCTATTTTGGTATAAAAGTTATAAATTTAAAATGGTTCTTTTCTTTTTCTGTGTGCCTAAATTTGGATCTTCTTTTCTTATTACAAAAGCTAGTGAGAACCCAGGATGATGCATGTGGGCCCTGAGCCTGGCTTGATTACTTCTCCTTGCTGCGGTGGCCTCTTGATGGAGAAAGAATGAGGAGGCTTTGAGAAGAAAAGAGGACATTTCAAAAGAATAAAGACCCCAGAGTAATGTACCAGGGGAAAGAAAAAGATAACAAGACTCGTTTTATCTCCAGAATATGGAAAGAGTACTTTTACATAGAGAATATTAACTTTCTTTATGTGGAGCCTAAGCTATAGTGTATGCCATTGAGGTGTGCCATCAGGACAACTTTGGAAATTATTATGAACAAGATAATTAAGAAGAGTTTTTAAATTGCTTTGACAGTATGTCTTCATAAACAATACATGCTCAGCCTGGTTAGTTTAACTATCCTCCCATCTGAAGATGAGAAAAGAGCTAGAGTATTTCTGAATGTTCCTATTAGCTCCAAGATTCTAGGTTATGTGAAAATTCAAAGGAAATATAACATGTCAGATTAATTATCTTATTGTTTCTGTTGTTGTTTTTAAGAATTCTTTGAAGGAAGGCATCATCTTATACATGAAGTATATAATAATGTGGGAAGAACTTGGGAATCACACAGACTTGGCCAGGAATTTCAGTCCTGGCCCTGACTGGTTAAATGAGAGCAGGTTGGTTATCCAGCCTTTTTGAGATTGCATTCTCCACTTTTAAGTTGGGGATAAAATTGCCAGCTTTAAAATATTAGTATAGCCAGGCATGGTGGTGCACGCTTGTAATCCCCACGCTTGGGAGGCTGAGACAAGAGGATCGCACAGGTTTGAAGCCAGCCTAAGCTACTTGGTGAGGCTCTCAGCAACTTAGTGAGACCCTGTTTCCAAACAAGATATAAAATAGGTCTGGGAGTATAGCCTGGAGGTAAAAAGCTTCTGGGTACCACTCCCAGTACCACCAAAAAATATTATTATAAAGGTGAGATAATATGTATATAGCATGATGCCTGGTACCCAACAGGGTAGTCAGTAAATACAACCTCCTCCTTCTTGCCATATTACCCATGATGAAAATATGCACATAAAACAGCCAAGACATTTTTTGCAAGTATTTGGTGTAATTTCTCTCCCCCCCCCTTGATAGATTAGAAAACTTGAAGCACAGATGTTAAGTGATGCCCAAAGTCTTACAGGAAATTTATGACCCAATAATTTCTTTTACTGTTAAGAAAATGATGAGAAAATTTTCATATGCTACAATAAAAATGCAACTGGATTCCAGGAATACATTCTTTCTTTTCATTCTTATAATTTGTTGTGTCTATTATGAGATAGGAAAGGAACAATTTGTATCATAAGAAAATAAAGACTTGTGGATCCAGAATGGTACCAACAGAGCTCCTTTGTTTCTTCTTCTGGTTTTAACCAGTTTTAGTATTTATTCATTTCAGAGAGGAGAGATGAACTTTGTGGTTCTGTGGAATTCTTATAGATAAGCAGAAGGCTAGAAATTTTAGCTTCAATTGCTTCCTTGCTTATTTCTCTGCATTGAACAGCATGGCACGGTTCAGAGTAAACAGAAGTTATTTTGAGTGTTCTCCAAGAGAGATTTCTGGTCCCTGGACATCTTGGAGAAAAACCAGTCTAAGCATAGCTATGAAAGCAAAGTTAGTAGAATCCTAAACTTGCCTTCTTTCTAGTAAGAGGCAGATTTGCCTGTCTTGGCTTGGTTATTCATTCATTTGTTAAATGAAGGGATGGGACTAGGGGACCTCAAAGATCTCTGTCAACTTAAAATTCCCTGATTTATGTTTTACCATCTTAAAAATAGATGGGTTAGTGAGTTTGACCAATAAATCCATAAAATAAGCATTTTTAGTTATCCTAGAGAAGGAAACCAGACACAACTTAAAACCACTTGTCTTATAAAGAATTTGCCACCCTGACCTTCTCACTTAACATAAACCATACCACCGGGTCATGGGGATGAGATCTGAAATTGTCCTCTTGGTCTTGCCACCCTTCCCCCCAAAGCACACTGGGTAGACTTCTCTGTGAACCATGCCTCCGGGATGGAATTTACAATGCTTTCCACTGAGCCTGCTCAGTGCCCTCAGACCCAGTGGGATTGTCCTCCTAGGGTCAATGTTGAGACTACATTCACACTGTCCTTTCCCAAGCTTCACACCCAGGCAAAACTCATCCCTTCCCCATGCATCCACTCTCCCTGGCCTCCTTTACTGACTTGTCTATTTATGTATACACCTGTCTCTCTTAGGAAGAGTCTATAGAACTAAGCTTTTCTCATACAAGCTTTGGGTCCTGATGCTGCCACTTATATTGCATACTTAATAGCAAATCATTTGACCTCTATGAGCATAATTTTTTCATCTTGACCCAAATGTCAATATTTTCTTTCCAAGATTATTGTGATGATGAAATGAAATACTGCAGGCAGGGTGCTGAGCACCGTGTTAGGGATACTGCAAGTGGCCACAACACTAATCTATTACTGTTGTTTGCATAAAACGGGATCTCAAAAAATCTTAGGAAACACATAAATTAAAAGTGAGTGGAGAAGCTGGGCATGGTGGCATATGCCTGTAAATCCAGTACTTGGGAGACTTAGACAAAAGGATTGCAGATTTGCAGCCAGCCTCAGCCACTCAGTGAGACCTTCTGCAACTTAGTGAGACTATGTTTCAAAAAAAAAAAAAAAAAAGGCCTGGAGATGTGTTCAGAGCTAGAATGCCCCCTGGGTTCCATCCCTGGAACCACACACACACACACACACACACATACACACACACGCACATGCACACGCACACACACATACAAGATAAATAAATGAATAAATAAATAAAATAGGGCTGGGAGTGTAGCTCCAACATGAATGATCCCAGGTTCAATCCCTAGTAACATACACACACACACACACACACACACACACACACACACACACACACACTTCTTCAGAGCATTCCAATTACATTCAGATTAAAGTGATGATGTGTCATGATGATTACGGACAGAGGAACATTTTCTTGAAAGTATGTGATCGCAACATGGAAGGTAGTGTGCAACTCTGGTTCTGTGGAATTCTTACAAACAAGCAGAAGTCGAGACATTTTGCGTGGGGCTTGGCTTTAGGATTGAACTCACCCCTGACCAGCCATGGGGCAAGAACTGGCCCTCAGCCCAGTATTTTCCATTGATGAAGAAGAGGCCCGCAATCATAATGAACACCCACACTGCCAGGTTCAGCACGTTGAGCACGTTGTTGAAGCCCACGGAATTTTTCACCCCCAGAGCAACAATGATGGTCACGATGACTGCTATCACCAGAGCCAGGAGGTCTGGGTATGACTCCTCCCCTTTCCCTGGGGAAGGAAAAAAGGTACATGGTTTAAGATTGTCCAGAGGGAAGAGAGGGCCACGCAAACTCCTGATTCCACCCCAGGGCGCCTGCACTGAGCTCTGACCCTCAGAGCAGTGGTCAGTCTGTCAGAAAGAGAAGAGACGCGGTGCGCGCGCACGTGTGTGTGTGTGTGTGTGTGTGTGTGTGTGTGTATGCCTAAGCTGTAGTCATTCACAAGTAGATATAGGTGTCTGTTTGCAAACAGGAAGTTTGGTAAACAGGTAAGATGACCTGTTACCCTCGACAAAATTGGGCTGTGTGTTGTGACCTATGAAAACACAGCATAAAGCCTCTCAAGTCAGGCAGTCCTAGGACATTGGGATGTATACATAAGTCTAACACAGTCTTTGAAAACTTTTTATCTTAATTATTGTTAATATTGTAGTCTGTGAAACTTCCATTACTTTCTAACAACCTTTTATTTATTAGCAACTTATTTTATATTTATTTATTTATTTTTGTGGTAATGGGGATAAGACCCAGGAGCATTCTGCCTCTGAGCTACACCCCCAGCTCTATTTTAGTTTTTATTTTGAAACAAGGCCTCATTAAGTTGTTGTGCCTGGCTGCAAAACCCATGATACTTCTGGCTCAGTTTTACAAGTATTGGGATTACAATCATGCACCACCACACCCTACTTTTATTAGCAAATATAAAAATGTGTGTCTTTGAGCCAGGCATGGTGGTGCATGCCTGTAATCCCAGTACTTGGGAGGCTGGCACAGGAGGATGCTATGCAGGTTGGAAGACAGTTTCAGCAACTTAGTGAGACTGATTCAAAATTAAAATAAAAAAGAGCTAGGGACTGAGGGTTGTATCTTGGAGGTAGAATGCCTCTGGGTTCAACCCTCTGTACAAAAAAAGAAAAAAAATGTGTGTCTTTGAAAACCATTTAGGAGGGGTTTTCTTTTCATTCATGGGCATGTGGTTTGCAGAAAGAAAATGTTGGTCCTGCCTGCTTGGTCTCTCCCACTGGCCAGTGAACTCCTGCCCTCTACAGAGAGGAAGAAGGCACTGCCGCTCTGCTTTGCCGGCAGTCAGCAGTATGTTGCGTCAGCTCTCTGGACCTCATCTGTACAGCGGAGGAGATGAGTAACCTGCTTTTGCGTCATTTCAGACCTTAAGTTTTATGAAGTCAGTACACCTAACAGGCATGCTCTTCCACTTTGTATATCGTCATGGTATCCAGGTTCTCCACAGTTTTGTTGGCTTTTCTGAGATAGGATGACTGAGGTGACGTCACTAGACGCAGGCACAGAATCGTCCTAGGAAGTTCTGAGAAGAGACTCCAGAGCGCCTCACCCAGAGACCAGCTCTGTGAACAGGGGAGAGGAGGCGGCTGGCCCCTGAGGTCTCCGTCCCGTGGGGGCTCCGGAAGGTGCAGCATTCACTGTTAGAGTACCCTTCCCTGACTTCTGCTAGATGGAAACCCGTTTTTTTTTTTTTTAAATCCTATTTGAAAATTAATACAAGTGCTGTTTATGAATATCTGGAAAAATTCTTCTGATGAAACTACTGGAAAAGTTCCTCTCAGTTCTTTTTGTTGCTTTGGCCTTATGTAGCTATCGATATGGTACATGTACATGGTATCTGGCATGACATTAAAATATTCCATATTTCTACCATAGTCCTTCCTACTTATCCTTTAAATTGCATTCAGGGTCAGCATGGGGGTGCGTACCTATAATTCCAGAAACTTGGGAGGCTGAGGCAGGAGGATTGCAAGTTCAAGGCCAGTCTCAGAAACTTAGCGAGACCCTGTCTCAAAATAAAAAGGGCTCAGCAGTAGAGCACCCTGGGTTCAATTCCCAGTACTGGAAAAAAAAAATGCACCCACACTTAACCATTTATCTCACTGAAGAATATTTAGGGTTTCTAATTTTTTATTATAATAGGTTAAGTATCCCTAATTTACAAATCTAAAATCTGAAATGTTCTAGAATCTGAAACTTTTTGAGTGCTAGCAAGATGCCACAAGCAGCAAAATCAACACCAGGAAACCTTGTTTCATGCTCAAATGTATTAAAATATTGAGTAAAATTATCTTCAGGCTATGTGTATAAAATATATACAAAATGTAAAGTTTTCTCCTACAATGTTTACTGTCACATTTAAAGTATAAAATCAAACACATGAATCCAGATATATCGGTATATACATATCTACACATCATCATCTACAGATGGGACCTAAATTCAAACACAAGTCCATCTATACACTCTCATTTATCCATCAACACTATTTCTTGAGTAAAAAGCAACATATCTCTAAAAAACAAAGTTGGTTTTCAGTAACACTGTCAAATATAAATTATTTTTATGTTATCACTTCAAAGAGTAGAAGTATGTATTTCATAGGAATAGGAGAATTACCAAACATAAATCCATTTTGTTTCTAAGATTTTAAAAAACATATTCTATAGGAATAACTAACAGATGAATCTGTCAATCGGAGTCTTTGGGCATATCAACACTAAAAAAACCAGACAACAAAACAACTTGAATTACATGGAGACATTTATAAGATAAATTGCATTACAGGAATTTTATTTATTTATTTATTTATTTATTTATTTATTATTTATTTACTTTTGTGGGTCTGGGGATGGAACCCAGGGGCATTTGACCTCCGAGCTACAGCCCCTGCCCTATTTTTATTCTTTATTTTTTGAAACAGGGTCTCAGTAAGTCATGGAGGGCCTAAGTAGCTGAGGCTATCCACGAACCGCGATTTTTCCGGTCTCAGCCTCCCAAATGCTGGGATTATAAGCATGTGCCACCACGCCTAGATTATTACAGGAATTTTAAAAATATGAATTTTGTGTTTGGATTTGGGTCCCATCTCCAGGATATCTTATTGGATATATGCAAATATTCCCAAGAGTGATATAATCTGAAATCCTAAAAACTTCTGGTCTCAAGTATTTCCAATAAGGGATACATGACTTCTTCAAATAAGGACACAAATGAACATCTTTTTATCTATTACTTTCATGGAACTTGGAATAGTTTCCTGAGGATAAAGAATACCTTTGCAAAGATAAAAAGAAGCATTCAAGATTCTTGGTAACATTTTGCCAAACTGCATCCTGACAGGGAAACCCATTTATTTGGCTCAGTATGTTTTCATGCTGGGAAGGGGGGCAACATTCTCACCCAAGCCATTGAGGGTTCCCACGGTGTCCACCATCCAGCGGCTGATGGTGTGATTTGCCAGTGAGTCAAACATGCTGCTCAGGGCACTGGCGCCAGCCGCAGTGCCAATCAGGTACTCCAGGATCAGGTTCCAGCCAATGAAAAATGCCACGAATTCCCCAACAGTGACATAGCTGTAGGTGTAGGCAGATCCTGTGGTCTTGGGGACTCGGACTCCAAACTCTGCATAGCACACTCCTGCAAGGGACAGACATGCAGATGGTGGACTTTAGGTGGCAAACGAACCTCTGTGGCAACAGTCCTGGGTAGAAAATATTGGGACACTCTGGGATCTTAGAACAGATACACAAAGTTTTATACACAGTCACATGTCACTTAATGATGGGGATACATTTTGAGAAATGTGTTAGGCAATTTTGTTGTATGAACATTATAGAGTGTATTTGCATAAACCTAGATGGTAGAGCCTCCTGCATGCCTAGGCTATGTAGCATATATGTGTAACATATAACACACACACACACACACACACACACACACACACACACACACACACACCATACAGCCTAGGTGCATATATCTATCTATCTCTACCTGTCTGTCTGTCTGTCTATCTATCTATCTATCTATCTATCTATCTATCATCTATCTATCTATGAATGAAATAGCCCACTACCCTTAAGGGGCATAATGAACAAAACAACACTGAATTACATAAGAAAATGATAAAATCAAGAGATGCAATAATGCTGGGCATGATAGCTCACTTCTGCAATCCCAGTACTTGAGAGGCTGAAACAGGATCGCAGTTCACGGCCTGCCTTGGCAACTTAGCATGGCCCTCCTCAACTTAGACCCTATTTCAAAATAAAAAATTAAAAATGGTGGGGAGTGTAGCACAGAAATAGAATGCCCCGGGTTCAATCCCCAGTAACACACACACACACACACACACACACACACACACACACGCAAGCATGCACACAGGCACACTCATGCATGCATGCACACTGGCTGTTGCTGTAACAAGTTTTCAGTTTTACAGTAGAAGTAAACTCTAAAATATTGATAAATAGTATAGTATAGTAAATACAGAAGCCAGTGACAGTCACTATTATCATTATCAAGTATTTTGTACTGTACAGAATTGGATGTGCTGTGTGTTTCAATGACTTGGCAGCACAGTAGATTTGTTTTATCATCATCACCACCACAGAAATATGAGTAATGTGTTGCCCTAGATACATGACAACGTTAGGACAGTGGTGATGCGAAGTGAACAGGAACCCCTTCAGCTCCATCATAAGCTTATGGGACTACGGTCATGTGTGTTCTATCATTGACCAGAACATTGTGATGTTGCACACAACTGTATATGAATCACCTCTAAGCCAATTCTAACCATGACCAACTTCGCTTCAAAAAACTTTAACTGGCATGCCTGGGAAGGCAATCAGAACCACTTCTATTAAATTATTGAAAACTGATCTTTATTTAGAAAAACCCCATTTGTGTGTGCCTCTGTTGTGCTCCTTAGGTGGCAGATGTCCTGATTCACATGGGTCTGATTCGGTGTATCTCCACCAATGGCCTCTAGGGTATATGTGCAGTCATGCGCTCCTCTTTCAGTCTTTACATGGTATAGAAGATGCTCCTCGTCTGTGAGTGATGTATTAGCAATTTGTGAAAATGCTGTACTATATCAAGAATGCAAATAAAACAAATACAAATAGTTATCAACAAGGAAAGTTATCTCATGCAGTAGATAATGTATTAAGCGCTTTTAGAGAGCTTGGAAGAGAGCTAAGTGCTGGGAATAAGATAGACAAATGACACATGCTCCTATCTTCAGGGTGAGATAAGCCAGAAAATCAGTGCACAGGGAGGCTGTATTAGCTCAACAATGTAGAAATGCATGGGGATAGAGCAGAGATGTGGGACACATACTCATCTGTTTGCAAAGTATATGGAGGAATTAATTGACTAAAGAGACAAAGCCATGGTGGAGAGACAGTATCACGTATCTGGGGGAGGGAGTGTACATGGGGACTTTAGGAGGAGATGGCACTGGAGACAAGCAGAAGCCATGTGTTTTCCAAAGTGAGCTCAGGGCCCACTGTCATCAGAGTCCTCCAGTGAAGCCTCATTTCAAGGGAATTTGCATCTTGACAAATTCCCCAGGTAATGCTTGTGTTCACTTATATTGGAAAACACTGGGACCTTGCCTCATTCTTTGATATGATTATAGATCAAATTAGTGCCCTCTGTAAATTCCAATACTTCGGAATCTGAGACAGGAGGATCTCAGGTTCGAGGCTAGTCTTGGCAATTTAGCAAGACCCTGTTTCAAAAAGAAATTAAAATAGGGCTGGGGGTATAGCTCAGAGTCATGCCCCTAAGTTAAATCTCAGTAACACAAAAAAGAAAGAAAGAAAGAAAGAAAGAAAGAAAAAAAGAAAGAAGAAACAAAGAAAGAAACAAAGAGAAAAGAAGAAAAAAGAGTTCTAGGAGTTGGTGCTTTCCTCTTCTGGCTAGGAACTCTGGGTCTGGGGCGGGTAGGTGGGGGAGCCAGTCACCTGTCAGGTAGACAGAATTCCACAGGCCTGTGATGTGGGAGGATGTAGAAGGGAACCCATACTATACATTACCTTCTGTCCCAATTTTTTTAAGGGCCAACCCTGAGGTTGTCTCATCACAAACCAGTGAACAGTAGCTCACTCTTTTGTAAATTAAGAGAGCAGGTCTCTTCTCCTTTTGAAGGGGGTGAAATCAATGCAGGGAAGCAGAAACAGACATATCAAAGGTAATGACACACTACACGATTCCATGTGGTGTCATCTCCCCTCCTTCCCCTTAGTTGCTTGAGTTGTGAGGATGTCTGCTGGAGGGGCACTGCCCCCCATGCCGCACCTATGTCTTAGCTCGCACCTTCAGATTCGTTTCCTTCTTTGCAAAATAAAGGTACTAGAATCGGGTGTGGTGGTGCATGCTTGTAATCCCAGCATTCAGGAGTCATGGACCTCCTCCGCTACTTAGCGAGGCCCTCTGCAACCACTTTAGTGGGACCCTGTTTCAAAATAAAGAATAAAAAATAGGGCAGGGGGTGTAGCTTGGAGGTAATATGCCCCTGGGTTCCATCCTTAGACCCGCAAAAAAAAAAAAAAAAGTAAAATAAAATAAAATAAAGGTACAACAGGAGATGTTAGAATGTTAAAAACCTCCTGACACTCGAGGATTCTGTAACATTGGATTTTGCTGAAAAATATACTGAGCATAGCAACTCTTCTTATTTATTTATTTATTTATTTATTTATTTATTTACTGTGGTATTAGAGATGGAAACTAGGGGCATTCTACCTCTGAGCTACACCCCCAGGCCTATTTTGTTTTTATTCTTTATTTTGAAACAGGGTCTCACTGAATTGCAAAGGGCCTCACTAAATAGCTGAGGCTGTCTGAGAACTGTGATCCTCCTGTCTCAGCCTCCCAAATGCTGGGATTACAAGCATGTGCCACCACGCCCGGTTCTTATTTATTTATTTATTTATTTTGGTGGTACTGGGGTTCCTGGAAGCCCTTCTACCTCGGGGCTACACTCCCAGACCTATTTTTACATTTTCATTTTGGAAACAGGGTCTCCTAAGCCAGCGCGCGCGGCTGGCTTCGAACCTGTGCGATCCTCCTGTCTCTGCCTCCCAAGCGCGGGGATTACAAGCGTGCGCCACCACGCCCGGCTTATTTATTTATTTTAAAAGGTTTTTTTTTTGTGTGTGTGTGTTACTGGGGATTGAATCTAGGGGTGTCTTACCTCCAAGATACACACTCAGCCCTATTTTATTTATTTTATTTTGAAACAGAGTTTCACTAAATTGCAGAGGGCTTCACTAAATTGATGAGGCTGCCCACAAACATGTGATCCTCCTGTTCAGCCTCCCAAGTACTGGGATTTCAAGGATGAACCACCACTTCCAGCTCTTAACTCTTCTTTTATATCAGTTACTAAGTTGTCCTGTGTTATGGAGATGCTCTTGGGGATAACGCCCTTTGTCCTTATATTAAGTGGCATAGGCTGCTATTTATTTTTAGTCCCTATGCCAGCCCTCCTCTCCCTGCTGTGTAAAATAGCTTCCTTCTCTTCCTGGATGTCGGATGGTCAGCTGTTACTTCTCCATTACTGCAGAAGTGCTTGCCTTGAGCAGCCGGACCACCTATTTTCTATATTGCTGCTGCTTCTTTTTTTTTCCTTTGGTGGTACTGGGGTTCCTGGAAGCCCTTCTACCTCCGGGCTACACTCCCAGACCTACTATATATATTTCTTTTTTTTAATTTGGAAACAGGGTCTCTTAAGGGTCTCCAAGCCAGCGCGATCCTCCTGTCTCCGCCTCCCAAGCACGGGGAGTACAAGCGTGCGCCACTATGCCCAGCTTATATTGCTGCTTCTAACACTGGATGTTTAGATTGTTAAAGTGAGTCTAAAATTGAGAGGAACTGGTTTCCAAAAGAAGGTGCAAAACATTCTTCCATGAAGAGAAGAGAGCACCTCCAGCATGAGGACCTGAGAGTGTTTTCCCAGAAGCCGGGGTCCTATGTGTTGGCCTCTGGGTTCTTAGGGTTGAGTTTGCACATGCAGCTTAGGTCACTCTTTCAGTGTTGTGTGAAAAAGTGGTCAAGAGGCAACTCACTCTTCTCTTGGGTTAGGATATACAGCTTTATCCACTAATTCCAATATCCGACAAGCTTATTTTCTCTACCCATTTGAATGTCTTGATAATGTGCAAGATTTAGAAATAGAAATTTTCCAATTGATGCTTTCAAAATAAGTATTGATTTGACTGCAAGTTTAATTTGGGGAGCCAGGGAGTATGGTAGAGTTTGTGTAAACATTCTCTCCATCATATCCCATCTGCTAAATTAAATGTAAAAATATCCAATTCACCATCAGACTCCACTTGCTAAGGGTAATTAGTGAAAAGTCAGGTCTTCATTAGGCCTTGTGAAGGGACCAGCCCCTTGTTGTACTGAGCCAGAGGAAGAAGCCCTGGCTGTGCACGGCATAAGGAGTCTTTGGATTCTCAGTCATTCATTCTCAAGGTCCTGCTGGGATCCTGATGACTGCAGTGTGGGGGAGAACAGAGATAAGGTCAATCAGTCAGTAGCCATGTAAGACAATTTCTGCTCCAAGAGATTATTCTTTTGGACACATTGTAGGGGATCTTCTAGGATTTTCAAATTTGTAATTTGTTTGCATGCGGGAACCAAGGGTATTGGTGGTAGGCATAAGGGATTGTCTAGCCTGGCACTGAAGCTTAGTAGTGAAGTAGATGTTGATAAGCCCGATATTCTAGAAAAATTGGAAAATGTTGTCAGTCATTCAACTATTTCAAAAAAGCTGGTGTGTAAGAGTGATACATTTAAGGGTATCTTTCTAATTTCAACAAGAAATAAAAACTATGGAAAGGGAAGCCTTGGTCTAAATAATCTTAGATTATTTAGTAACTGAATATCTAAGATTAGGTTACTCACCCATTTGAGAATGAAATGATGTGTCCAGCTATGTAAGCTTTAAAGTCTCTTTTTAGTTCGTCATTCTTTGGCTGCACAACCGGTCAACTCTTAATCATCTGAGACAATGCGGGAAGCCCTAGAGAAAATAGAACCACTGCCGACCTGTGGCGCTTTCTATCTCTGAGTCTCTATGAACTGGGGACTGACCCTAGTGGCATTCTACCTTGAAGCTACACCCCCAGCCCTTTTATTTTTTAGTTTGAAACAGGATCTTGTCAAGTTGCTGAGGGTCTTGTTATGTGGCCAAGGCTGGCCTCAGACCTGATATTCTCCTGTCTCAGCCTCCGAAGTACTGGGATTACAGGCATGTGACATCATGCCTGACTTAACCAGTGGTATTAAAGAAAAGTGTACTTTCTCCTAGGGGGAATTTTGGAAATCTTTGGGAGTGTATGATTCTCATAGTGAATGTGGGCATTTATGGCATTACATATGTAGGGGCCTAGGACTAGCTCATGGAACGAAGCATTGTCTTGAATCTTACATACAAGTGTAATTCAGTATAATTTCTGAATCTGAATTTATCTCTATTTTTCATATTAAACACAAATGATTTATTTTGCATGGCTTTATATACATTTTCCAGGACTGCAACCACTTGGTAATCGAGGGACAGTTATAATTTGATTTGTTTGGAATTTACAAAGAGTTGGTCATCACATTAACAACAATACCCGTGATCTTTGAGCACCACACAACACGCCTAACTGAGTGGGCATTTGTGACCATTGCACTCAGAGCACTTTGACAAATGACTGGAAATCTCTGACAAGTTTGTTACACCTCCTAATGTATTTATGTCCCAGCACACACTCAGTGAGGCAAATATGGTTTTTATTAGAAATCCCTTCATCTCTCATACTTCCTATTATTTTTTTAAAATTAAGTCTGTGTGAAAGTAACATTTTCTCTAGTCTTCATTGCAGAATAGTAAGGGAAACATCATAAAGAATTTATCACCACAAAATGTTTTGGGTATACTAGAGTAGAGACTCACTATTTTTTTTTTTTTTTGTGGTACTGGGGTTCCTGGAAGCCCTTCTACCTCCGGGCTACACTCCCAGACCTACTTTTTACATTTTTGTTTGGAAACAGGGTCTCCTAAACCAGCGCGCGCGGCTGGCTTCAAACCTGCGCGATCCTCCTGTCTCTGCCTCCCAAGCGCGGGGATTACAAGTGTGCACCACCACACCCGGCCGAGACTCACTATTTTAAGTGAGAGACCAATGTATAAATTATATTTACTTAATTTGATAATTTATTAAAAATTCTTTTCCCAGAGTTACCTTCCTTATTATACGTGCCCTTTGTTATAATAAAAAAATTTGCATTTTTTGTTTATCCATCCAAGTGGCTGGAGAGGAAGAGGCATATTCATTCCTAGGGTATCACTGTGTAGCTGGAGAAAATCAATATAGAACATAAAGTCCAGGTGCTGATGGCCACCAGAGAGTGACCACCTGCTATGAGCCACACGACAGAACATTCCCTGTCAGGTTGTTCAGAGTCTAGGACTCCAAGAAATATGGATTCATTTCAGAAGGCCTAGTGGGAATAGAAATGATTCAGGCAACTCCCATGCCCTGCTCAATCACTCAACCTATAAAAATACTGTAAACATATCCTTATTACATTATGTCATATACTTATTAATACCTCTTATTTTATTTCTGTTCCAGAAATATTTGTGATTAAGTTGACAAGTTTCCAGGCAAAAAGCAATTAAATTTAGAGAGAGCTTACACATTAAAAATGGGGCTAGACCGGGCGTGGTGGCACACACTTGTAATCCCCGTGCTTGGGAGGCGGAGACAGGAGGATCCTGCAGGTTTGAAGTCAGCCTCGCTGGTTTAAGAGACACTGTTTCCAAATAAAAATATTATAAAAATAGGTCTGGGAGTGTAGCCTGGAAGTAGAAGGGTTTCCAGGAACCCCAGTACCACCAAAAAAAAAAAAAAAAAAAAAAAAAGGGTGGGGGGATGCTGGGATGCGACATGAGGAAGTTCTCTATCTGAAAAAAAATCCCTATTAATCCCCTCCTGTGTATTCTGGATAACGGTGTGATTTGGGGTTCAGAAAAATATGGTCTTCAATGTGAAGTTCTTTCCAAGCCAGGGATTTTGTGGTTCTATCATAGATGAGAAGAAAGAGCTAGCCTGAGGTTTAACGCTCCCAGAGAGCCTGTCTATGAAGTTGAACTCCCAAACAGTGCCTCACAAGGTGCTGCCCAAGAGCAAAGATAATTGCTTCATGTTCCACCCCTCTGATCTCCTCCCACCACTTACAGCCCGCTCTGGCTCTCCAAGACTCTTTTAGCAACAGGGGTGAGAAGTCTCCATCTTCAGAGCAGGTATAGGAGGAAGACCCAGCTGGAAGTAGGCAAAGGATGGGGAAGGGCTTTTACTCTTAAGAACTTTATTCCCAGCCGGGCATGGTGGCACATGCTTGTAATCCCAGCAACTGGGAGGCTGAGACTGGAGAATCGCGGTTTGGGGACAGCCGCAGCTACTTAGTGAGGCCCCTTGCAACTCAGTGAGACCTGGTTTCAAAATAAAGAATAAAAAAAATAGGGCAGGGGATATAGCATGGAGGTCGAATGCCCCTGGGTTCCATCCCCAGACCCGCAAAACAAAACAAAACAAAAAAAAAACAACAAAAAAAAAAACAACAACTTTTTTCCTCTCTACATTCCACCAGAGAGAGTCCTTAGATAAAAAGTACTCGTAAATACATGTTCCCTCACCTGGATGGATGAAGTTCAGTAGCCATTCACACTTGGATGCCAATTACTTTAGACAGAGGGTTTCCCATTAGCATGTGGCTTAGCTTACATTGACTAATTCCCATATACCAACTAACTCAGCAGTTTCTGAAATAACTTCTGACTTCCTGATTTCCTTGCTTTATGTGACATGCATTAAGTAAATTAGGCACTAAATTAGGCACTGTTGTCATATCAGAGTTATAAGTAAAGATAGCAGATTTCCTGACTCTGAAGCATCCATATACCAATCAGGAAGAAGCTTAATAAACAGCAGATACCACACTGTTCGTATGTGATCTTACAGAGTACTTATGAGGTGTCCTTGGGCTCAGTGGGGTGAGGTGGCTTTTAGGGAGCACCTTCTTTGGTTGCTGGGAAAGCAGGGGGAGCGGGAAGAGAGGGAGGCTTTTGTACTCTATCTGGAAGAGGGAGATGGGATATGGTACCCAGAAAAAAAGGGAGCAAGGATGGTTTCAGGTAGAAGAAAGGGCCTGGCTAGAATGACATGTGAGGCTTCTTTGGGGATTATGGAAGATGCTCCACAGAAATGGGTCAAGTGATGGAGGGACAGGACCTTTTTAACAGATTGGTGGAATCTAGGTATAAAGGGCCATAGAGTTCACATATTTCTATAGTTTTAAAAACTCTTTTTTGATTATAGTATCCTCTTTTTCCCTCCCTCCAAGTCTTATTTGAGAGGCTGATAAATAAAAGCAGTGTAGCTCTATTTGGGGAGGGGAGACCTGAGACTGGTATACTCAGGATCCCCTTCATCTCACGCCTCCCTGTCCTTTTCTGTGGACCCACAGAGCTGTCCTGAGCATGGGAGAGGGGAGGGGTATCAAATTTCTTTATTTCATAGAAAATTCAGGTGAGCTCCAGACCTAGAGTTATTCATTTAATGACAGAGCTGGGGCTATGATCAAGGTCTGCTGATACCCAGTTCTGGTAGCTTTCCAACTCATTTATTTATCCCAAACACTTATAAGGTTCTAATCTATATGCATATTTGTTAGATTTTGGTGATTGAAAGGTGAACAGGAAGAATGTTCCTTCTTTTTTTGTCCATCTTACAGTCTAGTGAAGAAACAAGACCAGAAAAACCAAGAGAATAACTCCAGAGAGTTATTCAAAGGGAAGACATATAAGAGGGAGACAGAAGGGTCACAAGTTAGAGGCCAGCCTCAGCAATTTAGCAAGACTGTTTCAAAATAAAAAAGCTGGGGGTGTAGATCAGAGGTAGAATGTCTCTGTTCAACTCAACTTGGCGATTTCATCCAGGCCCTGGGGATGAATAACCACTTGAGTGTTGTTAGAGGGTCAATCAGACGGCCTTGGGTGATGGGTTGCAGGACACAGGCGTCAGGCCTGAGCGGTTGTTTCGAACATACTGTACACATTTATACAGGGTAGGGAGTGCGATGGTTATTCTGGATTGTCAACCTGATTGGGCTGCGGGACGCCTATGAATAGCAGACGTGGGGTGTGTTGGTGAGATGACTGGCATGTGGAATGGCAACCTGAAGGTGAAGGCCCACCCTGAGTGCCAGGTGGCACTGTCCTACAGTGGAAGGAGGAAGAAGCATGACTGGAAGTTAGCTCCGTATTTCCTGAGTGGCTACCTCAACGGCTGCTGGCAGATTGGGCACTCACAGCCTGTGGTCAGCTGGCCCCAAGGCAGAAACTGTGGTGTGGGGCACGAGGTGGACAAACCCGCACTCAGTCATGGGGAGAAGCAGAGAGCACAAGAGGTGGGACTAAATGTATATGGTCCCCAAGGTCACTCTCTGTGAGCCACCTCCTCCAGCTGCGCCCACCTCTGACCGCGCTGCACTGGGGACATGCTTTCAACATGTGAGCTTTGCAAAATGCCCGACTCCCAATCATAACGGGGAGAAGGAAGGGTGGGCTGGGCTGATACAACGTGTGGTTGGGCCAGTGCTTCCTCCTCCTGAATGCTGAATATCTGCCATCCCCAGACAGAGGAGTCCATGGGGGCCTGGCTGGTGCTGCTCAGCGCTTAGGCCCAGACTTTCCTGAGGTGGTTGTTACCCATTTTCTTAGTTCTCATAAAGCATATCAGTTTCTCTTCTAAGTTCGTATCAGGACTAAGACATGTTAGGGGTTCTAGACCTGTTTAAGTGTAGTTTGAGAATTGAGTCTGAGGAGAAATCATAGGACCTCAGAGAGAAATGGAGCATGCATTCTCTGGGGAATATTTGTTTTCTCTGTGACATTGAGTTTCAGATGGCAGGTAATGAAGTCGCTGCCACTACCATCTCCCTTGAGAAGCAGGTTGCTGGATTCTGAGAAACACCTCCCTAGCCTTGAGACCTCTGGGCTGGACCCAACTAGGCTAAGCTTGGGTCCTCTTCCTGATGCTCTTGGTTGGCCAAGAAAATTGTGGGCTTCTTTTCCCAGGGAGTGATCCATCAAGCTCTCTCCTCACCGCTCCGTCTCTTCTGCTGAGCAACCTTGGTCACTCCATCACCTGTCAGGGTAGCTCAGGCAGTTTTTACAAATGTGTCTGGAAGAAAGGCAATTTGTCTGGGAATGCCTGTGTCTCTTTGTGTCAAAAAGAGACTTGTGATTCCTCTGCCAAATCAGGGCCCAGGTGGACAGCGACAGCCTGTGTTCAGGGGACAGGCAGCGTCATCAGTCAGGGAGGGCATAACACCATTAGTAATTCAACCTGACAGGGCTCCAATTAAAGTTGGGTAGGGAACAGAGAGCTCTCAAGTTCCTCAAACCACAGCACCAATACATCAACCTATAAACAAGAAGGAAAGAAGCTGTTCTTATAGTCAGAGAACGGGTCAAGGAAGTTTAATCACTTGCTGATTAAATGTGTGGCTTATTTGCTTACTCTCTTCTCTAGATCTCCCTCTGTGCAAATATTCCAGAGATTATTGGAGGTACAGTTTCCATAGTATGATGCGTTCAAGTAGCTCTATATGGACATGTATGGTTAATAATCACCACTGACACAGCACTCATGTGTTTGCATCCACAGGGTTAGCTGCTCCCAGAGCCAGTTTGGTGCCCAGGAAGCGCCTGTGATGCCTGTTAGCCAATCGGTGCTTTCCACACCTCCCAGTGCCTCTTCACACAGCACAGGTCCTGGGTGTGCATCCAAGAGGAAGGCATTCTGTGGGTTGTTGTTATGGTCTGGATATAGAATGTCCCTGGAAAAACTCATGTTTTGGCGAGGCAATAAAGTTCAGAGGTGAAATAACTGAATCATGAAGGTTCTCATCTCATTAGTAAAAAAGTCCAGTGAAGGGTTTATAATTTGAATGGATTTATGGGGTGGTAACACGGGCAGGTAAGGTGTGGCTGGAGGAGTGGGTCACTGGGGGCGTGGCCTTGGGGACTGTAGGTGTGCCTTGCCCCTCCTCCCATTGTGCCCCCACTCTGCCTCCCACTGCCCTGTCCTGAGCTCTGCAGACTTGACCCAGCCTCACAGGGACGGAAACCTCCAGAACTGCAAGCTCCCAGTACACCTTTCTTTCTCGGGTCCTGTCAGGTACTGAGATCCCAGCAGTGAGCATGCTGGGTAGAACAGTTGTTGAATGAGGCCTGCCCAATCGCCTGCCTCCCCCTCCTTGCCAGCTTTGCCTTGGGGAGTTTGGCTCCACTCTGCCCTAGAAAATGCCATCCCCGATGGATGCACAGACTGTCACCAGAATGGCCTTTTATCAGTGTCCCTGCCGCCCGAGGGACGACGCTGTCCCCTCAGCTCTTCTTTCAGTTCTACTCCCGCTCCACTGCTAGTTGCTTTTCTCTCTCCTTTGTTCCTTTTCTCTGTCTCCACCTGTTGTAGTCAGTCGTTTGACCAAGTTCAGCTCTAGGCTCTTTGTCCTTACACCTTTGTTTTGGTGATCTCTCTTTCTGGACAGGACAAATGGAGTTTGCTGGAGGCTCATACATCAAGTAGCCATACGGGGAGCAGGCCAGGGTCCAAATCTGATGGGCTGGCACCTGCAAAGCCCCAGTGCTGCCGCGGTCAGCCAGTCAGACCCCACACGCAGCCCGCCTTGCGCAGGCCCTGAGGGGCGAGGCTTTACGCCTCTTCATGGGTTTTCATCAATACTCCTTTCTCAGGTGTTCATCCCAGGGCCATTGCAGGGATCTTACCTGTCTCTGCATGTCTGGCATCTGTTTCCTGCACAGCACAGAAATGACTTAGAGATCATCTACACAGTATTTATTTATTTATTTATTTATTTATTTATTTTTATTTTTATTTTTTTGGTGGTACTAGGAATGGAACCCAGGGGCTTTTCTACCTCCAGGTTATCCTCCCAGACCTATTTTATATTTTATTTGGAAACAGGGTCTCACTAAGTTGCCGAGAGCCTCACTAAGTAGCTGAGGTGGGCTTCGAATCTGTGTGATCCTCCTGTCTCAGCCTCCCAAGTGCTGGGATTCTAAGTGTGTGCCACCACATTCAGCTACACAGTATTTATTTTCAGAGGATGAATTAAGATCTAGGCAGGTCATCGGGGCTCCGCAACCTTCCCATTTTGTAGAATAAGGTTAGAAAATGATCTTCTTTGTATGGCCACAGGCAAGAAGTAACCTGTAAAAGGGCGAGGTTGCTCTCAGGCATTGGTGACTGGCTTGGGCCTTTGCCACATCTAGTTGCCCTGAGGGCTGAGGGATCAATACCTTAGCACACTTGTAGTTTTGAACCTGTCTGGGAAGTCCTAGGTTAACCCATTTTTTTCCCCATTACCCCAGATATCATATTACCCAATGACCTGTTTGTAGAACAACTTATATATGTAAAAGGTACTATGTTACAGGCCAGATGTGCTGACACATACCTGTGATCCAGTATTTGGGAGGTTGAGACAGGAGGATCACAGGTTCAGTAACTTAGTAAAACTCTAGTTCTTTTTTTGAAGATTTAAAGAAGTTTATTAAAAGATAGAAATACAGAAAATAGAAATACAGCCCCATGCCAAAATGGCATGGGGGGGTGAATCGAAATGAATACACCTGTAAAACTCTATTTCAAAATTTAAAAAAATTTAAAGGGTTGTAGCTCAGAGATAAAATGCCCCGGGGGTTCAATTCCTAGGGATTGAATAATAGGATATAATAAAAATAAACTTAAAAAGTAAAATAAAAATAAAGGGATACTATATTGTCCTACTTATAGGAAATCTATATTTTTGTTCTTAATGATAATAGAGAATATATAAGCTCTAGATTATGGTTTCTAACCTATTTAATGCACCTATTCCAATCTTATTAAAATATCTGAATAAATGAAAATTTGAGATTTAGTATATCTGCCAGGTTGCAGAAGTGTAAGTGGCACGGCAAGGATGGCTGGAGTGACAGCAGGGCTCGGGTGGAGTCAGTTCCGCTCAGGCACTGGGTGCCCCTGGATGCAGGTGCCAGAGAGATTAGGATGTGTGTGGGCGGGGAGCTGGGACAATAGGCTTTTCTTTACAAAATTTTCCATCCCTGAGTTCTACTTTATCCTAACTCATGTTACAGGCAATCTAATTCAAACTTTTTATCTTTTAGGGGAGGAAGTGGAGGTCTAGGGAACTTTTTATCTTTTAGGGGAGGGACGTGGTGAGAATGGGGCCCAGGTGCCTCTACCTTCCACCCACGGCCGGCTGCCTCGCACGGCGCTCACAGTTGTTTCCTGAGTGTCTGTCTTGTTTCTTCCATGGATATCAAGTTCTTTGTCTCAGGGTTCTTTCCTGTGTTCTGCTGCATACCCCGCCATGCTGTGCCCAGAATAGATGGAGAGTCCCTCACACAGCCACACGAGGCCTCTTGGGGTACACTGTCCACCCTGCCAGGTGCGATGTGAGGAGAGCTCAGGGTTTCCTGGGTTTGCTGGAGGAAGCTCCTTTCACCACCAGCAATTTGAGGGACACACAAATTTCTATTAGAATGTGCTCATCTTTTCTGATCTAGTAAGTGACATCCTTCCCACAAGCCTGTCAGCTGAGCCCTACAGACAGGCTTCATTTAAACTTTACACTACCATTCTCTTCACTGCTGACAGGTGATAGAAAGATGCTGAGCTTGGATGTCATTTTTCTGACCTAATTTGCAGAAATTTTGACTTAGAAAAGTGTTCTCTTAATCAATAACACAGGGTGAGGTACAGGATCTTTTGAAACCTCAAAAAGTATGAGGATTCCTCAGTTTGTAAGATTTTCTTTGGTGAGTTTTTCAATTTTGGGATGTATGTCTTCATGAAGCAACTTCATGAAGCAGTTTCATGAAGAGTCTTCGTGAAACACTCTGGCCAGCAGGATTGAGTTTAGACCTCGCCTTTGCAGTTCACCATCTGAAAAGTCGCCCGAGCTCTTGGAAACTACTTTTCATTTGCAAAGTGAATATGACAATGGTATTTATTTTGTAGGGTTTGTTGGGAGGGCTATACAATTGGTGTCCAAGTGGTCCCAGGTGTGTTGAAAGTCCTCAAGAGTTTAGCCATTATGATTAGGCAGAAAATGGGGACACTAAGTCGGGCATGGTGGCGCCTGCTTCTAATCCCAGTACTTGGGAGGCTGAGACAGGAGGATCACAGGTTTGTGGCCAGCCTCAGCTACTTAGTGAGGCCCTCTGCAACTTAGTGAGACCCTGTTTCAAAATAAAGAATAAAATATAGGGGCTGCTGCAAGCTCCTTCAGTAGAGGGCTGTGCACACGAGTGAGCCCAGTGGAACCCTTTCAGTGTTATACACTTTGCTAGAACTTTCTGTTTCTCCTTTCACTCTGCTACCAGAAGAGAGTTGTAAAATCTATTATTTGGATCTCAATATTTGAAAAGAAGTCTTATTTCTTATATGTCTTTTCTTGGATGGGAAGACTCTTCCCCCTCTCCCTCGTTGTCACTCATCCTTCCATGCCCAGATCCTCTCCATCCAGAGTTCCCTTTAACCTGTGCTGTTGGGGAGTAATCTCTTGCCTGTTTCTGCTCTATGTGTATAACCAGTTTTCCACTTCTATTCTTCCTCTGTTTTGTCAGATGTTACCTCAATTCTCAGTGCCTGCAGAATGACACTGACTTTTCTGGCTTGATGGTGAGCCGGCCAGGAAGCAGACGTGAGCTTGAAGGAACAGAGCCTCTCATCGATGGAGCCCCAGGCTGCAGCCGAGAGGAGAGCACCGCTAGCCTTCCATAAAGTCAAGGAGAACTGCGGTGTCCTCCAGTGTAGGCCTGTTGCACGCTGGGAAGGCTGCTTCAAACCCTTCAGCTCCGGCCCAAACTTTCCAGAGGGTCCACTGCACACATGGCCTTGCATGACTGATGTTTTGCACAGAAGAGGGATTGGGTGGTATCTAGTTTGATATTAAGGTAAAAAAAAAAAGCAGAAAGTGACACAGAGTGCAGAGGGAGACTCTGTGCAAGTAGGGGTCTGGAGCTAGAAGAGGCTGGAGAAAGGTAGGCTCACAACACCTTAGGCTTGACTGAGGGGGACTTCAGATTTTCCAGTTGTACATTGAGGGGGAATCAGAGCCAATTTAATTGTTTTGTCGCAGAGAACATTGGCCTCAGCCGACTGGAGATCTTAAAGGCTATGCATCTATTATGGATGTGGCAAAGACAGCCAGTTTTTCTTTCCTGTCAATGGAAACTGTAGCACTGAGGTTGGCCCCATACACAGTTAAAAGACTGCATTTCCCAGCCTCATTGACTATGGCCAGAGGTCCAATTTTTAGTTAACGTAAGTGGAGCTATAGGGAAGGAACTCTGAAAAGGCTTCTTAAAAAGAGTACACAAAGGTAGCGGATGAACTGCCTTAACTTTTCATTTTCCTTCTTAACTTCTGGAACTAGTTATGGAGCTTCAGCCTTGGGTCTTGAAGTCATTTGCAGGAAAAAGCCAAGTGTCTGGGTGATAAAGCAGAGGAAAAAGTGTCCCGAGTCTCCATGAGTGTGGGGTCAATAGCACCTTCCATTTACATTTCTCTTACACAGGAGAGAGATGATCTTGTTTCTTTGTTTTCTATTGTCTGTAAATGAATTTAATGCCCATTTGCTAATGTGGTACCAGAATTGCAAAGGGATGTAGAGGTGAGCTCTGGAGTCAGACTGCTTCTTCTCCTTCCCTTGCTCTGTCACTCTGGAGCAGGAGCCTTAGTAAATTCCCAATGCTTCAAAAGCTTTCTCATCCTTGAATGTAAGTGTAGCACAACTTTTGCGTAGGGTTGTTGTGAGGATTAAATAAGATAATATGTGATGCACTGAGAAATCTTGAAACAGAGGACGTGTCAGTCAACGGCAGCTATGGTTGCTGCTGCTACCACTGTTATCACCACAGTCGCTTTACCAATAAGCAATGCGCCCTTTAGGATAGACAATTCCTTCCCTATTTTTGGTACTGCCCCAGGACTGGTATATGATGTGAACCCAGTTATTTTTACTGAATCATATTTTATCAGATTCTTGCCAATGATTTCTTATGGAGAGATGATAAAGATGACTAGTATTGTATACCAGACAGGAGACAGACACTGTATGATACTATCATCTAATCCTTATCAAAACCACCTGAGATATGGGCTTGAAAGGTCAGTGTAGAAAGCACGTGGGTTTAGGAGACATTGAGGCCGATATTATGTTTGAGATTCAGTTTTAATAGCATTAAAGAGAACTGACCATAAACCCAGGGGGAAAAGATCACAGGAGCCTCTCAGGGCTTTGAAAGGCCAGATGTTGCAAGATGACTTTGCTTTGTTTCATCCCCAGCCAACCAAGTTAGAGAAACTACAACCATCCTGCCCCCATCTCCAGTCGCCACGAAGCTGTAGATGGGAACCAGGAAGAAAAAATAATTTCTGTTTTTGGTTTATATAATCTGTGATACACAGAAGGGGTGTTTAGGATTGGCATGTGCTTGGGGTCTGGCGGTGGCCCACTGAGCTATGAATGAGTAGCTAAGCATTTCAGGACAAAGGGGACAGGTTGAAGGAGGTTGCTTCCTCTGGTAAGCTGCCCTCCACTTTGGATAGGCCTGGGGTATTTACAGTTTGGAGTAGGACCTATAGGGGGAGCTGGGGAAGTTATTGTACCTTTGGGTCTTGCCAAATTGTAAAGAAAGAGCCAGAGGGATCTGAGCATGGTGGCGCACATTTGTAATACCAGTACTTGGGAGACTGACACAGGAGGATCGCAGACTCAAGGTTAGCCTCAGCAACTTAGTGAGGTCCTTTTTCAAAATTAAATATAAAAATAGGGCTGGGGATGTGGCTGAGAGGTAGAATTCCTGCTGGTTCAATCACTAGTACAAAAAAAGAAAAAAAAAAAAAAAAAAGAACCAAGCCTGGGAGGCTGAGATAGGAGCATCACAGGCTGATGGATCTTAGTGAGACCCTGTTTCAAAACACAAAATAAGCTGGGCATGGTGGTGCACGCCTGTAATCCCAGCATTTGGGAGGCTGAGACAGGAGGATTGCAGTTTGCGGACAGCCTCAGCTACTTAGTGAGGCCCTCTGCAACTCAGTGAGACCCTGTTTTAAAATAAAGAATAAAAAATAGGGCTGGGGGTGTAGCTCGGAGGTAGAATGCCCCTGGGTTCCATCCCCAGTACCGTAAGACAAAACAAAAAAATCCAAAATACAAAATAAAAGTAGGGTTCAGAGTGTACCTCAGGGGGAGAATGCTCCTGGGCTTCATCCCTAATACCACACACACTCACGTAATTTGCAAAGAAAGTAACTTCTCTCTGAAATAGATTTGTCATGTTATAAACTGGCTTGAATAGCATGGGGAAAGAGACCACATGACCAAGAAAATCACTTGAGATCCTGCTGTCGGAATAGATTCTGTTTTAACGTGTTTTCTCTTTGTGTGGGTCACAGCTGCAGCAGAGGCCAGGTCCTACTTCCTGTAAAATAGCTCTCAACTCTGGTTGTACGCTAGACCTTCCTTTGGAACCTTAAAAAGATATCAGTCATGGGGAGGGGCGGGACTCAGAGGAAAGTGCTCCAAGAGTTTTGTGCATGTATGTATCTGTCACTCTATACCTCGATATGATGTATAATTACAATGCACCCAAACAAAAACAAACAAATAAACAAACAAAAACATACCAATCACTGGACTCCACATCCGTCCAACTGAATTAGAATTTCAAGAAAATGAAAATTTCCTTGAAATTCTGGGCATCAACCGGGCATCAGTATTTTTAAAAACAAACAAACAAATAAACAAACACATCAAAGAAGCTGGGCGTGGTGGCACACGCTTGTAATTCCAGCATTTGGGAGGCTGAGACAGGAGGATCGAGGTTCGCAGGCAGTCTCAGCTATTTAGTGAGGCCCTTTGCAACTCAATGAGAAATAAAGAATAAAAAATAGTGCTGGAGGTGTAGCCCGGAGATAGAATGCCCCTGGGTTTCATCTCCAGTACTGAAAAAATATTCAAAGAAAATTTAAAGAAAAGGCACAAACTAAGAGAAAGTATTTGTAAAAATACCTATCAAGTAAAGGATTTGCATCCAGGACACATAAAGAACTCTTAAAAGTTAACAATAAGAAGACAAGAAGTACAGTTTAAAATGAGCAAAAGATTTAAATAGATCTTCCCCAAGGAAAATATTTGGGTGGCAAATAAACACATCAGGATGTTCAATAGCATTTAATTTAAGAAAATGCAAATCAACTCACACTAAGATATTACTATGTATCTTTTAAAAACAAACCAACAACCACAAATAAAAACACCTGACAATATTGAGTGCTGGTAAGGACTAGAGAATTATAAATCTTGTATAGAGCTGGCATGAAAGAAAAATAATGCGGTCACTTGGTGAAAAAGTTTGGCTGTTATGAAGTTAAATATTATCTTACCAAACAAACCAGCATTCTCACTCCTGGATATTTATTTGTGAGAAATCACAATTTGTGTTCACACAGAAACCCATACATCGATATTTACAGTGACTTTATTCACAGTGGCCACAGGTTGGAGACAACGCAGTTGTCCTTCGACTGGTAAATGAATGAAAAAACTGGTGCATCCATGAGACGGGAGAGGACTCTGCGACCGAGTGGAGCAGGGCTCGGATGCACAGTGTGGACAGACGCCACCCGCCTCTCACTAAGTGAAAGAACAAAAACGCAAAAGATTGTACACTGATGGCGTTCTTTCCGTGGCATTCTAGCAAAGGCAAAAGTGTAGGGGCAGGAAAGAGAGCGATGGCTGCAAGGGGCTGGGGATGGAAGGAGGGATAACCACAGAGGCAGCATGATGGACATTTGCGATGACAGGACTCTGCTGGATCTTGATTGTACTGAAGATTACAAATCATATTTACTCAAACTTACAAAAGTGAAAAAAGGTGAATTTGACTATATGTAATTATAACAGTAAAAATGACATAAAGCCCGTTATTTCAGAGAAAAACTCTCATGTGATTGAAATTAATAGTAAGATTTGAGAGATGTTATTGGCATAACAGATTTGTATCTAGGCTCTGCCATTTTGGCTTTGGTTTCTATATATGTAAATGTGAAGATAACAAAACCTACTGCCATAGTCTGGACGTGGTTTGCCTCCAAAAGTTCAAGTGTTAGCTTGGTCCCCAGTGTGGTGCTGTGAGAGGTGGTGGGACCTTTAAGAGGTGGGGCATAGGGAAAGGTGCTGCTCTAAAGGGATGAAGGTAGTTCTGGCAGGACTCTGTTTAGTGCTTTTCAGAGTAAGTGTATAAAAGCAAGACTGACCCCACACCGGCCTTTGACTTCCCGTCTCACCGTGTGATTTCTTCCTTTCACACACGATACCCCATGATGCCATCGCCACGTGGTACAGCAGACAGGCCACTTACCAGAGCCAGTGCTCTGCTCTTGAACCTCCAGAACTACGGTCTAAATAAACCTCTTTTCTTTAGATGCTATCCAGACTCTGGTTTTGTTATAGCAGAGGAAAAAGACTAACACACCTAAGAGATATTGTGAATTTTAACCCTAACAGGGTTTGGCACAAAATAATAATAACCAACTTAACTAGTGCGATGTGCGATGTAGCATTATACCAAACAATTTGTAGACATCTCATTTAGTCTTTACATCAGATACATGAAGTGCTATTTTTATTCTCAAAGTGGAGGCTCAGAGAAGTTATGGAACTGCTCAAGGTCACACACTAGTGAGCGGCTGAACTAGGTTCCAAGTCTAAACATACCAACCGCTGAACCATTTCAAAAGTCTCCAATGACCCCTCTCTGACACCACTCGCCTCCTGTTTCATGTTGTCAGTATTTTACTCCATTGATATTCTGACCTCATCAAAACCCCCAGTTTTCACCAATTCTATCACCTTCTATGAATCATCCCCTCTTGTGTTTTCACTCCCGTGCTTATTCAGCCTACATCATGTGGTTCAGCATGGTTTGCTTTCTTTTGCAAACACCCATCACCCCATTACTCTTTTCTCTCACAGCTTGGAAGAAGGTAAATCTAACTATTCTAATTTTCTTTTTACTCCATTCTTGCAACCAAGCAGCAATTACTTCTGGAAATCAATGCACGACTACGGTGGAGATTGGACTTGCTTCAGGTGAGGTGGGTTTAATTAAGGGCAGAAGGAGAAAAGAACCGTGAATAAACAAGGGTGAAGATATAGAGGGAGGGCTGGTTATCGTGACATGGAGAAGCAGTGGGAAGTTTGCTTGGGGGGTGATATGGGGATAAGGATGTGGGGGTGGAAAGAAGATGGGGGAACAAGGAGGACTTTCCTTTAGTGTTAAGGAGTGAGAGGCCTGGTTGAAGAATCTGCTGTAAATATGCTAACACCAGCCAAGTTATTTTGGTCCTGGCCATGGTGGGAGCTCTAGGAGGATTCTGGTGGGCCTCAGCAGGGAGATGAGTCAGTCATAAAGTATAGAGATGTGCTATGGATGAGGCCATATGTGGGGAAGGGAGAGGCAGGGTTTTGCTGAGAGTCACTGTTCTTTCCTTCTGTGCCTGATGCAGCAGTGAAGGTGCTAGTTTTTGGGAAGTACCAGGGTCTGCAGTGGATTTGGGTCAGTTATGTGCTGGTAATTGTTAAACAACCAACTCTCTGAACAATGACAATGGCAATAACAGCAGCAGCAGCAACAACAACAACAACAACAACAACACATAGTCCCACCACAGCTAATTTCAGGTCAACAATGATATCATATTGGAAAGAGGTATGTGCAATCTGAGCTCTGGGCAGAAGGTACAAACCAGCTCCAGCAACACTGGCTGGACCAGTCCTGGCCCATTTACACAGTGGGAAAGTAGAGATCATTTAGTGCCCGTGAGCACTGAGGCTAGGGGGCAGGTTCCTAGGATGCATCTGGACCGTGACCTGGGGTCTAGATGTTGTACCACTCTGAAGGATAAAATTCATTCACAGCAAACTCCTGGCCTGGTCATGGGGTCAACACAGGATGGACTAGAGGAAATTTTGTATGCTTCACTAATTGGGCAGGACCTCAGACATCTCCCCTATGGCTTCTAGTTATATATCTACCTTTTGTCATACCATCTTTAATCTGTTCTATATGATAATACTTTCATATTTATGAATTTGTGGTAAGGATTTTTTTTGCCAAAAAGCTTGAAAATTATTACAATAGCATGCAATAGCATAATAGAATTTTAAGCATCCACAAAAATTCATTCATGTGAATTATTTATTTTCATTTACAAGGGATAAATGAAAAATCCTCTATTCTACAGAAACCTCAATTATTAGACTATTCTATTATTCAGTTATTAGAATATTCATCATGCATATGAGAGTTTCACTTCAGAAAAAGGGGGCCATACCGAGGCCAATGGGGAAGGTTGATTATGGCAGATCCCTTCTTATCAAATTAAAAAGATGTGAAGCTCGGTGTGGTGGCTCACTCTTGTAATCCCAGCATTTGGGAGGCTGAGACAGGAGGATCATGGTTCACAGACTACCTCAGCTATTTAGTGAGGCCCTTTGCAACTCAGTGAGACCTTGATTCAAAAATAAAGAATAAAAAAATAGGGCTAGGGGTGTAGCTTGGAGGTAGAATGCCCCTGGGGTCCATCCCCAGTACTGCAAAAAAAAAAAAAAAAAAAAAAAAAAAAAAAAGAAAAAAAGATGGTGGAATGTGAGCCAGCATATGGATGGCATGCTTTAGTCTGTCTTCACATCCAACATCATGAGGACGACTTAATCTGGATGAACAATGTTGGCATGGTGCTCTCTTGTAATGGCATGCAGTAGCACGCAGAACAGTCAGTGTCGTTTAGAATTCCTACTTCTTTTGAAACATTTAAAGAGACTAAACACTCATTGCCAGTATATGGGTTGACCCACATGGTCTGCCACCCACAGACTCAGCAAATCCTCATCCTTTCTCACGATCACCGTCAAGAAACAGGAAATTTTCCTTTTCTTTCTTTTTCAAGTTGTCCACTGACCTCTTCCTGGCATGCTGGGTACATGCTGTGAATGACACCTCAGGAGAAGAGAGAAGAGGGAAAGACAACAGGAGCGCCATTCCACAGATTATCAGCATGCTACTCTTGACACCTTATTTTTAAAAAGTGAGTTTTAAGTCAGATGTAAAGGCACGTGACTGTAATCTCAGTACTAAGGAGGCTCAGTCAGGAGTATTGAAGGCTTGAGGCCAGCCTTAACAACTGAGTGAGGTCCTGTTTGGAAGTGAAAAATAAAAAGGGCTGGAGTAGAATGCCCTTGGGTTCAATTCCCAGCACCAAAAATAAGTAAGTAAATAAATAAATTGTGAAAAAGTGAGTTTTAGGACTCTCTTGGGGAGAGAAGGACCTCCCCCTGTAGGCGATCAGCCTGCTGGGGTGGTTGTGGCAGGGGACACCTTGTGATTCTCACAGTGGCTTCCTTGTCCTTGGGAGGTGGAATGCCAGTCTGAGGCTTATCAAGTCCTAATCATGTCAGATTATTGACTTTTGATTTTGCAACTCTGCTTATTCTCTGTTATTTTTTTTTCTCTTGGCTGTATTCTCTACCCCTTCCCCTGAAGGACTGACCTATCTTTCACTTAGAGGGAAAAATAAAACAAAAAAAGAGCCATTGGATGGGTGATGTCTGGGCACCAGGATAGTTATTTGTATTGAAAACCCAAAGAAAAGGGAAGCTATTCCGAATCCAGTGGAAACCCAGCCCCGATGTCCCTGGCTGTCGAGGCAAAGCGGAGCATGGCGAGCCATCTCTGCCACCTCAGGTCCCTCACCACTGGAGCTCTGCCAAAGCGGGTGAGCAGGGACATTGGTACGCGCACTCCCGGGGCGTGCCTCCCCCAGGCGCCTACCTGATAAGATAGATGCCACAGCTGCGATGATGAAGGACACGATGACACCAGGTCCTGCCATTTCCTTGGCCACCAGGCCAGACACCACATACATGCCAGTGCCCACGCAGCTGCCAACGCCAAGAGAGATGAGGTCCATGGTGGTGAGCACCTGGGCTAGCTTGGTGCCGTGTGCTGTGGTGGCCCCAGTCCCCTCCAGCATGGACTCCACTGGTTTGGTGCGCAGAATCCTGGAGTGCATGGCGTGCCAGGCAGCGCCCCACTGCACCCGCCGGGGGTCCAGCGAGGCCAGGAAGCTGCTCATCTTGAGTATCAGGGGTTGCAGTGAAGGTCAGATGGATCCTACAGAAGCCTCAGTGGATGGCTCTGGAACTCATCTAGTGAATGGGGAGCTTCCTTTCAGGAAAGGTCCAGAGCAAAGCAGTCGTCTCTTGGGCATGAATACCTGTAGGCAAAATATGAGAAAGAAGAAGGTGAGACCACGTGGGAAACAGACAAGGACTTTGAGGCAGTGGCTAGAGGTTCACACCCTGTACTGGTAGAACCAGTGGCTCCTCTACGCGTTGTGGGAGATTCCATTTCCCCTTGCGGTCCCTCTTCAGGCCTCAGTGACAGTCTGAGGCCTGTGCTGAGTCTTGTGATCATGCTGACGAGGCTGGTCTGAGTCAGGGCCCTATCACTTTCTGTTTGGGGCACTTAACTCACTTCCCTGTGTTTCTGTCTCAGCTGTCCAGTGGAATAATAAAGTGTCCTTCCTAACGTTGGTGTAAGGATTAAACATCCCGGCTCATGGGAAATGCTCCTCTGTGTCAGCTCTAAGTCCTTCTCACTTGGCTCTGTCAAGATTTGGTCTATAATTCTTAGGCATATTTTTGGAGGACACAAAACCTTCATTTTCAAAACAAGGCTGTAAAATTATACCTATGATTCTCAAAAGAGGTCGTGGGGTTGCTTTGAACCTGGCTTTCAAGTGAAATGAAAAATATTTGTCACTTTTAAAATTTTTTCTCTTAAAGTTTAGCATGGTGGAGTGCTCCTGGCATTTGGGGTGTAGCTGAAATAGTAAATGTGTAGGGCAGCGTGATACATCTTTCCAGCGTCTTGCCTGATGTTTCTGTAGATGAGCATCTTTGTAATGATGCTTATGGCCCAGAACTTGTTTTTGCATATAGACATGCAGAATGTTTTGGGTGGTCTTACTACACAAATACATTGAATTTTCCAAGAAAGCAACCAACTATAGAATAAATCAATGGAAGATTACAAATTGTTTAGTCCAGACCTTAAGAAGAGTTGTCCACCATTTCAGAAACCTGAAGTTTCAGGCAACACCACTTGTGGCTTGTGCCTCTCGCGCAGTGCACCTGCCATTTGGAAGGGCTCATTGCAACGATTCTTCATGTAGTACAATTATCTGATGGCTTCATCTGGCCATGTCTGGGGATTTGCTGAAACATGTTGGATGCAGGCAGCCTATGATTTCACCTTGGGATACTAACAGGGTGTGTGACAAAATAAAAAGGGATTTGGGGTCTGATACAGTTGAGAACCATGGTTTTAGGTGATTTCTAAAATTTTGTCAAATTAGAAAATGCAAATATTTTATGAAGCTGCTTTCCTTGTTAGTGGTATAGCCAAACATTGATTCTATACTGTATACCATATTTAATACTATATACCATACTGATAAGTCTAGAAGTTTATATGTACAGTAAGTACCTGCCTACATAATCTACTAATATTATTAATTAACTAACACTACTTAGCACTTTATGTAGCATTTATCTTTCTGAAAACGTTGTAAATGCTAATGAGGAGAAACAGTTGGTATGGCAGTTTGGCTCACAGGTGTTGGGTGACAGCACCTCCTCCCCCTCCCCTTTCCCCACCTTCTCCGCCTCCCCCTCCTCCTTTTCCCTAAGTCTCCTTTTCTTCCTCTTCTTTTTTCTTCTCTTTCTTCTTTCCACATTTGCGAGCCAAATTTTCATTCATTCATTCATTCATTCATTCATTCATCCATCCATCCATCCATTTATCCATTCATTTGTTATACCAGGGAGGCTGCTAGAACTGCTTTGGTTGTGCTCTTATAAGGAAATGAATGAACTATCTATTTAGTTTCAGTTCATCTAGCATATATAGAGTATCCTTTCTGTGCCAAGCATGGCATTATGCACAGAGCTACACATCTGAGGTCCTGAGCTCCTGCAGCTTTCAGTCTAGAATGGGAGATGGCAGACACCCAAACACAGGGCAAGTGAGAAGGCTTCTTTTTGTTGTTTCCTGAAAAACCTGTATTTTATTATTTTTCTTATTACAAGAGCAGAAATTACAGAAAAATTAGACAATATCAATAATAAAAACGATGAGGTAAAATACTATTCACTAGCAACAAGCCATCATTAAACTTTGATTTATATTCTTAGAGATCTTTTTCTACATAAGTATGTGTACACATCTATTTGTGTGTGTATATGTGTGTTTATAAATGGAATGATATCGTTTACTCTGACTTAAACCTTTCTTGTTTTGCTTAACAATATATCTGAAGGTTCCCCCACATCTATAGTTTTGAAAATATCTTAAATACCTGAATAATCGCATCACTATCATGGTTTCATCAGTATTCTTATTCAGGAAATTGGGTTGTTGTCTTAGTCTTAGTTCATTTATTCATTCAAGAATTGTGCAACAGCCCAAATAAGGAGATAGTTGCTGTGGTAAATAAGATGTCCAAGGCCTGCTCAGCTGGAGCTGGTGTTTGGTGAGAAGACAGTATCCAGGCCAATGCATAGACAGATTATTCCAGAGAATTATAGGGCTATATATGGGCTGAGTTGAATCTCTTCCTATACTCATGTGTTAAGTCCTAAACCCCTGGGACCTGATAATTGTAGCTTATTTAAGCTACAATCCTTAGTTAGGATGGGCCACTTATGCTGGAGAAGGTGGCTCCTAATCTAATATACCTAGGATATTTATTTATTTATTATATTTTTGTGGTACTGGGGATGGAACCCAGGGGCATTCTACCTCTGAGCGACACCTCCATCCCTATTTTTTATTCTTTACTTTTTGAAATGGGATCTCACTAAGTTGCAGAGGGCCTAAGTAGCTGAGGCTGGCCATAAACCCACAATCCTCCTGTCTCAGCCTCCCAAGTACTGGGATTACAAGCCTGTGCCACCACATCTGGATCTGCCTGGTGTCTTTATAAAAGGGGACATTCGAAACTGACACGGACATATTCAGGAAAGGACTACGTGACTATGAAGGCAGAAACTAGGGTGCAGTTCTGTAGCCAGTGAGCACCAAGGATTGCTGGAAGCCACCGGAAGCTAGAAAAGAGGCATGGAAGAGATTCTTCCTTACATATTTTAGAAGAAACCAACCCTGCAACACCTTGGCTTCCAGAACTGTGACAATAAGTTTCTGTTGTTTAGGTCACCAAGTCTATGGTACTTTGCTATGACAGCCCTAGCCAATGAATACAGGCTGGAATGCAGGCTTGAGCAAAAAAAAACAAAAACAACAACAAAAAAAACAGGGTGACGAAGGGCTGGAGCAGTCTCTGCAGACAGAGCATTGGCTTCCAGGTGACTAGAAGGAGCCAGTGGTGCCAGGTGTCAGGGAAGAGTGTTCCTGGCAGAGTGGATCCAGAGGGCAGGGTGGGTGTGGCCTCTTCCAGGAACTGAGTATAACTCGTGCAGGGTGCTGGGTTAGCTGAGGGTCAAATACTTAATCCTCACGACAAATCTGCCTTTGCAGAGGAGGCAATGGAGAGCAGAGGAGTGGCCAGGTGAGCACGGTCATGGTCACCATCAGGGATCTCTTAAGGGGCGGAGCCAGATGTGGCCTTGTAGAGCTCACATCTGGATTTCTGGCTCTCCTGCTGGATGCCCGCAGGGCTCATAGGGATGAGGTCTACCAAGCCAAGCTGAGCAATTTGAGTTTGACCCTAAATCTAGTAAGAAGCTATTGCAGGGTTTTATTCAGTGAGCACTATGAGATATTTTACTTTTCTAAAAGTTCATTGTAGCCACTGTGCACTATTTAGCTAAAGAATCATGGCCAGAGGAACCCTTTAACCCGGTCCTGGGGTGGACAGATATAAAGAGGTGAACACCAGCTATAGGCCAGTGCAGCTCTGCAGCCAGGGCGGTGCCTGAGCACAGGCTGATGCACGCAGGACGGGGAACTGTCTGGTATGAGAAGGGCCACCTGGGTCACACACTGCTGGAAACAAGGAGTGGCCCCACAGCAGGGCACAGCCATGGTCAGGGCAGGTGGCCTCAGTGCTGGGCTTTTGAGGGATGTGCAAGGGCTCCCCATCTTCACCCCTGGGCAGTGGCTTTTCCTCCTGCCTGCACATTGGAACTACCAGGGAGCCTTCAAACACCCTGGCACCTGTGCTGTACCACAGGAGTTCTGGTTCAGTTTGTCTGAGATGTGTGTGCTTATCTGAATTTTTTTTTCTTTGTTTCTTTCTGTTTTTGTGGTACTGGAGATTGAACCTAGGGACACTCTACCTCCAAGCTAGAACTCCAGCCTTTTTTTATTTTTTATTTTGAAACAGGGTCTTACTAAGTTGCAGAGGGTCTCACCACTTGCTGAGGCTGCCCTTGAACCTGTGATCCTCCTGTCTCAGCCTCCCAAGTGCTAGACACCAACCATGCTCTGGACTTATAGGGATTCTTTAAAGTTCCAGCACAGCAGGGCTGAGGCCCCACAACCCATACCTGATACAATGACGAAAGTGCTAGGGGTGAAAAACTAGATTTTAACGTCTCCTACAAGGGGCCATGGGTCTCTCAGACACTTTGTGTTTCCTGTCCTGTCCCGGGCAGGCGGTGGGGCCTCCTGTCAACACTTCTCTGCAGACAGCAGCTATGGCCACGGCACTGTCTGGAGATAACTCCCGAGGAGCCTGCTCCTGCCCAGCCCTCATCAGAGAGCATCACAGGACACCGAGAAATAAACTGGGCTTCCTGGGAGGGGACAGTTCTATTTGCATTCAATAGTCCTGCTAGCTAGAAATTGTGGGAAGAATGTGGATTATCAGCTAGACCAAGGTGGAAAGTGGCAGGAACCCTTTCCTGACTCCATTCCTTTTACACGGCTCCTCCTGCTTTTGCTCTGTTGATGCAAACAGGGTCTTGGGGCATTGCCTTCCTTGGTAGGAAATTTACTGGAGAGAACAAACTGTACAAAAGAAAACATGCTTCTAGGTGACTCTTGACAATATCCATATTCATTAGCCCCAGATTATGTTAATCAAAGACAGTTCTGGAAGCTTATTGCTGTTGCCTCTCCAAGATGAGCAATAAATGCGTGTTGTGCTTTCTCTAGCACTTTAATTCAAGTTTCTCAAAATACTTCACAGCCATAACTAAGGCAGGCTGACAGGCCTCAGGAGGAGAAATCCATCACTGCGGTGTTTGCTGCCATGCGCGAGGGTTCATGGGTTCCAAATATAATGATGGCAAAAGCAGGTTTGTTTGAGGATAAAAATGATTACAGGTTAGAAGTTCACTGAATAGGCAGGATTACAGAATTAGGTTGCAGCCTACCTTTGGAGGCGAGGAAGAGAAGAAAATGAAGGCTAACCAAACAGTAAACAGCCCCAAATCATTTCTGCCTGATTTTACAAATACACCAGGGGATTATAGAAATCCCCTCATGACATTCCTGAGGAATAGCAGCCCAGCCTCTGCCGGAACATCTGGGGCGGAGGGAGCATTTGCTGATGGAGGCAGCTCTGCTCATGTCTGGAAGGTGACGGTCACTCAGGATTCCTCTAACTAGTGTCCCCAAGTAGAATGAGGTTGCAGACAGAGTAAAAGCCACCTCATCTGATTAGCTTCATTTGGTGACACAGGGGCCAAAGGACCTTTCTGCGATCTCATCCCACGCCTATAAACTGGCGTGAAGGCCTTGCTGTTTCTGCTGCGCTGTGCTGAGCTACTGGCCCCTGATTAAAGATACAGCTCAGGAGCCAGGTTCCTGGGCTCCAATTCTGGCTCTGTCCTCACTAGCTGAGCAGCATTGGACAGAGGCTTTGCTCTAGTTGTGTCATTTATAAAATGTAATGACAGCCATGTATGGTGGTGCACACCTGTTATCCCAGTATTTGGGAGGTTGAGACAGGAGGATCACAGGTTCAAAACCAGCCTAAGGTGGCTTTTTGCACAAAGTTCTGATCTCACCCTAACTGGTTTTAGAGGCCATTTGGAGAGAATGAGATTGGAGGGCATTTGTGACAGAGATCATTCGGCTTGGCACTGTCATGCCATGCGTCCTCCCTCTCAGTGTTGCTGAGCCTCCAGAAGCCAATCTACACCCACTTGGGCAGCACGCCATCTCAGCTTGTCCCCACACCCAGGACAGAAATACCACTGGACTCCTGAGGTACTGAAGGAAAGCCAACTTGATCGAAAGCTTCCTGAAATCGAGAGATGACAATAGAGCCACACAGAACTCCCCCCTGTGTCAGGCCTCTTTGACTGCTGGGACAAATAGCCACATACTTACAATATAAACTTGTTTTGCAGTTCTGAGTCTGCAGGGCTTTGTACCTTCTGGAGGCTGTAGGGGACAATCTGTGTGGTCCTTTCTTTTATCTTCAAAGCCAGCAGAATAGCATAGCATCCTCTCTCTCTCTCTCTCTCTCTCTCTCTCTCTCTCTCTCTCCTTTCCATCTTTCTGTGGTACTGGGACTGAACCCAGGAGCATTCTTCTCTGAGCAACACCCGGCACTATTTTATTCTTTATTAAAACAAACAGGGTCTTGCTAAATTGCAGAAAGTCTCACTAAGTTGCTGAAGCTGGCTTTAAACCTGGGATTCTCCTGTCTCAGACACCCAAGTACTGGGATTAACAGGCACGTGGCACCATGTCCAGATCTTGCCTTTTTCTTATAAGAATCTTGTGAAGACATCAGGCCCACCATTTTATCCAGAATAATTTCATCCCAAGATGCCTAACTCAATCACTCCTACAAAGTCCCCTTTATCACATATGGTAACACAGTCACAAGTTTCAAAGATTAGGACATGGACATCTCTGGGGAGAAATTATGCCTACACTTTCTAAGAATGATTCTCATTTTAGACATATGATTCTTCATATTTCAGCACTTCGTGGCAAACTGTCATCTCTCCTTAATTATTCTTTTCCTTAAAAAAATTGGTTCAGCTGTTCTCTGCATATACTCTACAGAACAAAAACCTAACCCCAACTCCATCTACCTTCTGTCTCTCAAAAATATCCACGGTAAAGTCACCAGCCCAGCTGCTTTCAGAGCGGAGCTTTGGAACCTGAGCACTGAAGTGACTTAGCACTTATCAGGTGGGTCCCCTGACTGACAGGCCGGCACTTCCCCTTGGCTCCATATTTAAGAGGGTGAACAGAGCCTTTTATATTTTTGTATGATATTAATCTCGTGCCAGGCGTGGGATGATTTCCAGGCAAGATTGGTCATTTTCCTAGTTGTCTATGTGGTGATGTTCCTTTTAAATATATAAGAGAAAAAGGTGACCTAATGTTCCTCAAAACTCTTCCTAGTGACTCGGCCTCTGTAAATGTCCTCATCCCAATGTGGAGAAGCACAGCTGCAGCAGGATTCTCCTAAGTGCCTTTGTTCACATTGTTAACAGCTGGCTTCCCAAGGGCTGTTCAGGAAGATCCTTAAGTGGATACATCCCTAGATACGCTAAGTAAGTTGCCCATAGGAGCAGCTCCCTCCCAGAGCAATCGCTGCAGTGTGGATGGCTGGCTTTGTGTCTCCGGGTTGGGTGCTGCTTTTGTTTTCTCTGTTCACTGAGTTTTAACCCATGGCCAGTCCCCTTTTGTGCTTTGGATTCAGCAATTTGGGAGGCTGGCCACCTGCTTCTTTGAGATTCTTTCCGCTGCCACCAAAGGAAACTTCCAGTATGCTTAAGAGTCTTCACTTTAGGCCAGAAAATTTTGGCGAGACTGATTCTTCAAGTTTTAAGAATGGCCATTTTACGTGACACAACAATAAAAAGACATATAGATGTAGTTATTGATGTAGGTTACTGTGTGTGCTCCGGGAACTTTTAGTTCTCTACAGTCTGACTCCAACGCACCCAGCCCCACTCTGCTCTTGGCTTGTACTGTTCTCAGTACACACCATTTACCTTAATGGGCTCAGAGGCTCTAATGTTTATGGGGCACTTGGTAAATATCTGGCACTGTGTGTCCAAGGAGCAGAGATAAATAGAGGGGAAAGATGGACCTTTCCCTCCAAGATGTCTCCATCTGGCGGGGAGGCAGGCATGAAGTGACTATCCCCTGTGATCCAGCAGGTCTTCCCACTGACCATAAAACCTCCCCTTAGCCTTCTCTTCTTGTTTTTCTCACCCTTTTTCTCTGGAGCTAGCCACATTTTCATGTTCCTTTGGGACTCAGATCATATCCTATTTGTGATTAAATGTATACTAAGCACTTGAGCCTCCTCTTCTCTGATTTCCTATGGAAACTTCAACTCAATATATATTCTTAAATTGCTCTGTGCAGCATGTTAAATACTTGGGGGCTAAGATCTCTTGGTTTTGTCTTGCAAACAAAATGAAATCTAAAGTCATTCCAGTGGCCTCCAGGGCCCTACACAATCTGGTGTCTACTTCATTTCTGAGTTCAGCTCCTATATTTTCCCTTTGATTCAGTCACACTGAATTCCTTTTTGTTTCTGGGAGTCTGGTTAAGTTGCTAAGGCTGGCCTCGAACCTGTGATCTTCCTGTCTCCATCTCCCAAGTACTGGGATGACAGGATGACAGGTATCCTCCTCCTCTTCCCCCTCCTCCTCCTCCTCCTCCTCCTCCTCCTCCTCCTCCCTCTCCTTCTCCTCCTCCTCCTCCTCCTCCTCCCTCTCCTTCTCCTCCTCCTCCTCCTCCTCCTCCTCCTCCTCCTCCTCCTCCTCCTCCTCCTTCTTCTTCTTCTTCTTCTTCGTGGTACTGGGGATGGAACCCAGGGACATTGTACCTCTGAGATACACTCCAAGCCCTGTTTTTTAGTCATTTTATTATTTTTGAAACAGGGTCTCACTGAGTTGCAAAGGGCCTCGCTAAGTAGCTGAGACTATCCATGAACTGTAATCCTCCAGACTCAGCCTCCTGAATGCTGGGATTACAAGCATGTGCCACCATGCCCGGCCAGTGGTGGTATTCTTGAGAGGAAGACACTGAACATCCTGGTGGTTGGAGAACTGGTACAAGCCTCCGAAGCTGGGGTGCAGAAGAAGCAGACAGCAAGCCTTTGGAGCCACAGCAGCATCCCACCCTCCCCCGTGCAGTTCTGCTCTTTCCAAAGAGTCGCTGAAGGCATATCTTTCCTCCTTTGCCCTTACCCAACAGTCTCGGTTTCCCTTCCTCTATTATTAACATAGTAACCGTAGAACAGCTCTTCCTGAAGGAATAGCCTGCTACATGGTTGGGTGCGGAGGAATGGCCCTGTTAACTGGCCAAACGGGAACAGCTCAAGGTGATATCAAGTGGTATACTCATCTAAGCACCCAAAACTACCTATTCCCTTTTTATTTTTAGTGGTACTGGAGATTGAAGTGTAGGGCTTTCTACATCTAAGCTACACCCCTATTTATTATTTTCAAACAGGGTCTCACTAAGTTGTTGAAGCTGTGATCCTCCTGTCTCAGTTTCCCAAATACTAGGATGGCAGGTGTGCTTCACCATGCCCATCTTAGACTATTCTTTCACCACTTTTTTCTTCTTGGTTATTTTTCCCTCCACCCTGCCCCGATTCTTTCTTCATTAGTGATAAAAATATGCCATATAAACAAAACGGCCTTTGGCTAAAAATACTGAAGTCATTTCCACCTTGAATTTGGATGCTTTATATTTTCTTTTGTTTGTACTAGGGATTGAGCCAGGGTATTCCACATCTCAGCTATACCCAGCCTTATTAATTAATTAATTAATTTAAAAATTTGAAACAGGGTCTCACTAAGTTGCTGAGGCTGGCTTGGAACCTGTGCTCCTCCTGCTTAGCCTTCCAAGTACTGCGATTACAGGTGTGTGCCACCACTCCAGGCTTCGGCTGTTTAATTTGAAGGGTTACTACTTCTTCTGTAAAGAAAGTTTCTTTTAATTAGGTTTACATACATTAGCTAATATTATTATTTTAGAAAAATATATACTCAATATGTTTTTGGAGAGTCACCTTTCCCAAGCATTATTTTGAATAAACCGATTTCATGATATTGCACAGTGAGCCAGGCAAGTGTTTTGTAGCCAGGAGCATCTCAATGACTCTTAACATTTAACTGAGTAGCCTTCCTCTCCTTTCCTTTAGTGACTTTGTAGAAAATCTTGCCTTAACCACTGGGTGTAAACAGAGAAAACAAGAACGCTGTTCAACCAAAAAGATTCAAATTAAAATACTGGTACATCCGGACTTAAAGCACCCAGGTAATCCTTCATGGCATTAGAGAAAGAAATTCTGTTAGGTTGTCAGATAGCAGCCTGCCTATCTAATCACAAAATGCAATTACTGTGTTATCTAGAGACAAAGACTCACTCAGCTCCCAGACAGACCAGGAAGAATCTAATGTTACCTTGTGGCCAGGAGCACGCCAATATTTCCAGTGACCTGGAAAGGGGAGCCTGTTGGGACGGAGCCAGAGAAGGTGACTGAGGAAGACTCTGGTACAGGACATAGAAAATATGGGGAGAAAGGGTGTTTGTTTGTGATCTCTGGATGCCTCTAACTCCCTCGTGACATGTCCTCATGTCCTACACTGCCCATGTCAGTAAAGTAAACCTGCCAAGACTTCAAAAATCCAGAACCTAGATACCAATTAGTGTTCAACTTCCATTTTCAGTGACTCATTTAGAGGGACCAGTTCTATTGTGGCTTAAGTAGAGGAAAGAGGGATAAGAAGACATCTTATAATTCCTCAAGACAGGGAATCTAGCATTGTAGTGGTATGTGTGTGTGTGTGTGTGTGTGTGTGTGTGTGTGTGTGTGTATCCCAGAGGCATTCTACCTCTTAGCTATACCACCAGCCCTATTTTATTTTCTTTTTTGAAACAAGGGACCTTGCTTATTTGCTGAGGCTGGTCTGGACTCTGCCATCCTCCGGTCTCAGCCTCCCAGGTGCTGGGATGCCAGGACTGTGCTATCACACCTGACTTTAGCATTGTATTTTTAAACGGAAGTTTGCTGCTCCTAAGCCACCTCCAGGAACACTGAGAAGTCAATCCATGCCTTTCCTTGGGGCCCCCCCAAAGTAATCTGAGGAGGGGGTGGGGCCAGGGCCTTCTCAGGATGGAAGCTGGCTTTAGAAGGTGTGGGTCAGTCTGTCCCTCTACTCCTTGCTTCCTCCCTACAGGCTGGACTGGGGATTGTTGGCCGGAGCTGTAGCACCATGAAGAGTATAACAGCAGCAAATGACGGAGAAATCTCTTTGGCTGGTTGAGCCAGACTTGGGGGCTTCACAGTTCTGATCCACATTAGAACCACCTGGAGAGCTTTAAAGCCTCCAGCCCTCCTCCCAAGAGATTTTTATTTGATTGGTCTGAGTGGGAACCTGGGATTAGTAATGTAAGAAGCCTCCCCAGGTGATTTCAATGTGTAGCTAGGGCTGAGACAACCTGGACAGAGGCCCCGTCTCCATGTACTCTCCTCCTCCTCTTCCTCCTCTTCCTCCTCTTCCTCCTCCTCCTCCTCCTCTTCTTCTCTCTTTCTCCTCTTCCTCCTCCTCTTCTTTCTCTTCTATATTCTATGAGAGGGACAGAGTATGTTCCACTTCCTGAAGCAGAAGCTTTTGTTTTATTTTATGAACATGAAGATATTTTCCATTTCCTATAAACAATGATTTTTGCCAATTGTAAAAATTTTAGACAATTTAGAAGGATCTAAAAAAGAAAGTTAAAACTAAATATAACCTTTCCTTAAGGATAAGAGATAGAGCAAGGCATGGTGGCCAATGCTTGTAATCCCAGTACTTGGGAGGCTGAGACAGGAGGATCACAGGTTCGAGGCCAGCCTCAGCTGCTTAGTGAGGCCCTCCTCAACTTAGTGAGACCCTATTTCAAAATAAGGAATAAAAAAATAGGGCTGGGGTTTAAGTACACGTGGATTCATCCCTAGTACTAAAAAAAGATAAAAATGTTAATATTTTGGTGCTTGATTGTTTAGAACATTTTATCTATCACAATATTGAGATATTATTTCTTGACTTTTTTCCACTTAATATATCAGAAATAGCTGAGTGGTGCATGCCTGTAATCCTAGTACTTGGGAGGCTGAGACAGCAGGACCTCGGGTTCAAGGCCAGAACCTGGTAACTTAGGGAGACCATGTTTCAAAATAAAATTTAAAAAGGGATGGCAGTGTAGCTCAGAGGTAGAATGCTCTGGGTTCCATCCCCAGTACCAAAAATAAGTAAATAAGTGATTAAATGAAGAAATAAAAGTCAGAGATATCACATATTCAAGATAGGACATGTACATCTATATCCTCTTAGAGAGGGTTACCACTGTAAGTATATTCAACAATCTCCTTTTGATGGAAATTGAAGCGATTTCCATTACGTTGCTCTTATAAGCAATGCTATGGAGAACATAAATTTCATAGACATGTCCATCAAATTCCTTAGGATAAGTTTCTAGAAGTGGAGTAACCAAAGTAATGGCATGCATCCTTTATGGTCTGGTGCCTTTTGCCAGAATGCCCTCTCAAAAGGCACCGCGTCGCACTCTGCTTAGTATACTATGCCGGTGCCCATTTCCCTATGAAGAGGGATTGATTTTTCATCAGTCTGAACAGTCTCTGAATTTGACAGCTGCCATAAAATAAAAATTTGTGTTTGTACAACTCGATTCAAGCTGACTTTACCAAGTGCCAAAGATGCCTGCATGCCAAGGGTGCCATGCTTATCAGCGAGGGCTCTTTCCTCAAGGAGCTTTCGGTTCTCCTCTCCAGTGCTTCTGGGATCTCATGCGCATCCAGTTAAAGTGCAGTTTCTGCCTCCGTAGGTCTAGGATGGAGCCTGACATTCTGCATTTCTAAGAAGCTTCCAGAAGACGCCTCTGCCTGTGCAGTGGTCAGCTTCTAGCAGGAGGGCTCTGTCCCACCTCTGGGCCTTTCTGCCTGTTCTTGCTGCTGGTTTCGCTCTTGCCCTACGCATTGCCTTGTTCACCTGTTCCCATACCTGGAAGTACCTGGGAATTCTGGGAAAAAAGGGCATAACATAGCTCCTCACACTTCTATGGAGTGTTTGAGCCTACGTCTCTGGGACTGGGATTTAAGAACTAGTTATTTGGTTTTCTTTTAAATTTAAATTTTTGGTGCAGGGGATTGAACCCAGAGGCATTCTACTTTTGAAACACACCCCTGAAATTTTTATTTTTTTTATTCTGAAACAGAGTCTTGTTGAGTTATTGAAACTGGCCTCAATTGTGATCCTCTTGTCTCAGTCTCCCAAGTACTGGTATTACAGGCATGCACCACCATGCCCAGTCACATTTTACTGTTTTTTTTTTTTTTTTTGGTGGTGGTACTGGGGTTCCTGGATGCCCTTCGACTTCTGGGCTACACTCCCAGACCTATTTTATATTTTTATTATTTGGAAACAGGGTCTCTTAAGCCAGCGAGGCTGGCTTTGAACCTGCATGATCCTCCTGTCCTGACCTCCCAAGTGTGGGGATTACCAGCGTGTGCTACCACACCTGGCCACATTTTACTTTTTAAATATGAGCAATGGAGAAAACGTACCTGGAGCAATCAGCTAAAAACCACTTCCCCTGGAGCTCGTGGAAGCACTGGAAAGCAACTTTAGCTCTCTACAAGGAGTTTTGATGGCTCCCAGGGCAGAGGCCGGGTGAGTGAAAGTTTTAGTCTAGGGAACTGTTGGGAGCTGTGCCTGCTGCAGCTGTAACTGTCTGCAACTTTGTGTGCAGAAAGGAAAGGACAGAGACCTTGGCCTGTAATTAAAAGGCAGTTATGATTGTGTGTGTGTGTGGGGGGGGGTGAAGGGCTGGTCCTCAACTCTATTAGCCCCAGTGCATCCTTTTAGCAGCACACACTGCATTACAAATGTGATGGGCCATCACACCCATCCCCACTCTGAAATGAAATTCATAGATAATAGAACCAACCCGCAACCATTATTTAAGTAAAATCAATATTATGCATTCACTATAGCACCAAGAAGAACTTGGAGGCAATTAATTTATAATAAAAATGCTTTTCAAGCTCTAAATATTCAGAAACAATATAATAAAGTGCTTCAAACTTGCATCTATGCCTAGAGTCACTGTGATCTCAAAAGCCACAGATGATTAAGTTGTGGGGTGTTGGTGTTTGAATATTGCTGGCTCTATTCCTAGTCTTTTGAGGAGCCTTAATACTGATTTCCATGGTGGTTATACTAATTTTCAATTGCATCGAGTGACTCCTCAGTATCTTTCCAAAAGAATTAAAATCAGAATACTATACTGATACATGCATATCCATGTTTACAGCAGCACAATTCAGAAAAATCAGATTAGGTAACCAACCCAGGTATCCATGGACAGGTAGGCGAACAATGAGAATGTGGTATAGACACACAATGGAGCTTTACTCAGCCATAAAGAATAACAAAATTATGCCATTTGCATAAAAATGGAAGGACTAGAAAATATTATACTAAGTGAATTCATCCAGTCACAGAGTGTCAAGGGTCATATTTTTTCTCTCAGATGTGGAAGCTAGAGAGAAAATAGGAAACAAAAGGGATTTCAAATATAGACCAATAGAATAATGGAAGGGGCTGGGGAAGGGAGGTGAGAAGTGGAAAAAGGAGAACAGATGAAGAAAATGGTTTAAATAATGCTATGTCTATACATGAAGGTATCACTACCAATCTCACTAATATGTGCAGGGAGGGGGCGGGAGCGGGGTGGGATGTGGAGGGAAACACATCAAATGCTGTGCACATGTGTGTTTTCACACATGTGTATTACACACACACACACACACACACACACACATACACACACACACACACATATACACATCCACACACACACATATATATTCTCTTAGGATTCTCACTGCTATAATCTAAAAGACCTGACCATACAACTTAGAGGAAGAAAAATTTATTTGGTCATGGTTTCTGTGGAGATTTCTGAGTTCAGTCCATGTGAGGATCTCGGGGCAGGACAGTCAGAACAGAGAAAGGGAGAGCACAAGGCTTTGCTGTCACCTCATGGAGGCCAGGGGTTTGGGGGAGGAGAGAAAGAGCGGGTGGGGAAGAACCAATATATAATCCCCTAGGCCACACCCCCAGGGCCTCTCCTTAGCTAACAAGCCCCACACCCAACACTGCTATCTTGTTTCTCTGAGGGCTAGGGGGACATTCCAAATTCAAACCATTACAGAGAGAGCAAAGAGGACTTGCAAGGGCATGGTGGAAACGATTTTCTGAAATGTAAATGATTGTTGTAAACTTCCAAACTAAACCTGATATGGTTTTTCTTTATATGTTATTGTATTTATTTATTTATTTATTTATTTTTATACCTTTATTGGTTCACTATAGTCTTATAGTCTCACATCATAATTTGGTGCAGAGTGCTAGTGACATATATGCACATAGCATGTGTTTCGTTTTCCCTTAGCTTCCTCCCCTCTCCTAACCTCCAAACATGATATTGAGACTGGCATTGATATTCTCATGTACGTACATAATATAAATGTTTCCTTCATTAATTGTCTCTCACCCTCCCACCCCAGACCACCTCCCTCACTCTACTGGGGTTTTTCTTTCATTATCTGAAGTCCCTCTCATATCCCAATTACTTCCGAGCTTGTGCATATGAGAGAAAACATATGACCCTTCACTTTCTGTGACTGGCTAATTTCACTTAACATAATGTTCTCCAGGCCTATTCATTTTCCTGCAAATGATATTATTTTATTCTTCCTAATTAGTGAGTAGCATTCCATTGTGTGTATATTCCATAAATTTGAAATCCATTCATCTGCTGATGGACACCTGAGTTGGTTTCATAATCTGGCTACTGTTAATTGTGCCGCTATTAACATGGGTATGCATATATTACTATAATCTTCCCACTTCAGTCCCTTTGGAAAGATACCAGGAGTGGTATAGATAGATCATATGGTGGATCAATTCCCAGTTTTCTGAGGAATCTCCATAGAGGCTGCACTAATTTACAACCCTAAAAACAGTGTAGAAGAGTTCCTATCTCCCCACATCTTCACCAGCATGTATTGTTTTTGACTCCTTGATAATTGCCATTCTGATTGGGGTTAGATGGAATCTCAGTGTAGTTTTGGTCTGCATCCTCTGATGTCTAATTTGGTGCTTTATAGTATATTCCCAGAGTTGTGTGACCATCTCAATGATCTAATTTCAGAACTATTTTATTACTCTCAAAGGAAAATTATACTCATTAGCATTTACTTCTCATTACCCCTCCCTCTTACCCCTGGCAATAAAAGTACATTATATATTATGGTTCCTAAATACTTCTCAGCTAAAGCCAGGTGTGGTGGTGCACACTTGCAATCCCAGCATTTGGGAGGCTGAGACAGGAGGATCACAGTTTGCAGACAGCCTCAGCTACTACTTAGTGAAGCCTTTAGCAAATTAATGAGACCCTGTTTTAAAATAAAGAATAAAAATAGGGGATGGGGGTATAGCTCTAAGGTAGAATGCCCCTGGGTTCTATTCCCAGTACTGCAAAAATCAAAATAAAACAAAACAAAAACTTCTCAGATACATGACTTACAAATATTTTCTTTCTTTTATGGCTTGTCATTTCACTTTCTTGATGGTTTTATTTGTAATGAAAATTTTTATGTTAAGGTAGTATATTTATCTATTCTTTTCTTTTATCACATAGTGACCAATCTTCCTGCTATAGCTCTGGTGCCCAACCACTGTTAAAAACTTTTTGGTGGGCATATTTTGACATTTTTTTGGTTTTTTGGTGGTACTGGGAATGGAACCCAGGGGCCTTCTACCTCCAGGCTACACTCCCAGACCTATTTTATTTATTTATTTATTTATTTATTTATTTATTTATTTATTTATTTATTTATTGGTGGTACTGGGGTTCCTGGAAGCCCTTCTACCTCCGGGCTATACTCCTAGACCTATTTTTACATTTTCATTTTGGAAACAGGGTCTCCTAAGCCAGCACACGCGGCTGGCTTTGAACCTGCTCGATCCTCCTGTCTCTGCCTCCCAAGCGCGGGGATTACAAGCATGCGCCACCACGCCCGGCCTGACCTATTTTATATATATTTTGGAAACAGGGTCTCTTAAGCCAGCTGAGGCTGGCTTTGAACCTGCACGATCCTCCTGTCTCAGCCTCCCAAGCACGGGGATTAGAAGCGCGCACCACCACATCTGGCATATTTTGATATTTTTAAATTACTCTTTTCTAAGCTGGGCATGGTGGTGCACACTTGTAACCCCAAGATTTGGGAGGCTGAGAAAGGAGGATCTGGGTTCGCAGACAGCCTCAGCTACTTAGGCCCTGTGCAACTCAGTGAGACCCTGTTTCCAAATCAAGAATAAAAAATAGGGTTGGGGGTGTAGCTTGGAGGTAGCCCCTGGGTTCCATTCCCAGTACCACACACACACACACAAAATTACTCTTTCTTTCTAAACTTAATAAATGTTAACTGGAAAAAAATCTTAGGAAACATGGCTAAATAAAAAGCCATCTCCACCAGCGTGAATTCCTCTGCATGAATGATGGATGGCACCAGAAATATTTTGGTATACATGCTTGCAGTACTTTTGTTTTTCTCCAGTATCTTTCACCCTTCCTTGGTGTGACTCTGAGAGTTAGTTGTTAGGGGAACACTGCAAATTGCGGAGGCAAAAAAGAAAATAAAAGGCAAGAACAAGAAGAGGGGAAAATAAGAAACACAGAGAGGAAAGCTGGGTGTGGTGGCACACGCTTGTAATCCCAGCATTTGGGAGGCTGAGACCTGGAGGATTGCGGTTCACCGACAGCCTCAGCTACTTATTGAGGCCCTCTGCAATTCAGTGAGACCTGGTTTCAAAATAAATAATAAAAAATAGGGCAGGGGGTGTAGCTCGGAGGTAGAATGCCCCTGGGTTCCGTCCCCAGACCCCCCCCCCCACACACACACACAAAAGAAACACAGAGAGGAGTTTGCCATCCTCTCTGTCCAGGGACTGTGTTGGGCATTCTGAGGAGTGATTAGAACATTTATTCTATTACATCTTCCTTTGCACAGCCATGACCTCAGTATTGCAATTCAGAAGACCAGAATGAGATAGATCACGAGTCAGATGGAGGCTCCTGGTTTGTTAAACTAAGGAGAAATGTTTTCTGTAGGGCTTTATTAATTCAACATCCCTCCCCCCACCCCCGCCCGTGTCTATGTTTCGTTTATTCATTCCAGAGTCCAAGGGGCCATGTTTGCAGTGTGCTGTAACTAAAGTTCAGCACTGCCTTCTCTGGTGGGAGGCTTCTTGTCTCCACAAGTAGCCAGCAGTAGGCTCTGCAATGCTATGCAGAGCTCCCCTCTTTTCTTCTCCTAGCTCTCAACTGTGTCAGCCTCTGTCAGCTGCTCTGACCAAGGCGCAGCTTAAATGGCCTGTGCTTTCAGTCCCTTCCTACCCACCCTCTTCCCCACAGTAGATGCTCTTCCTAAAGCCCAACCCTGCTTATTACCTCTTTGCAACAATGCCATGATGCAGATAAAAAAAGATATTTACACCCTTGGCAGGTTGTTTTTCCCAGTCTACCTTCCCAGCCTATATTTCTTTACTGGAAGACAGCCCCAGTGTAAAGCATCTCCAAAGAAGTTTCAAAGCACTTTGGAAAAAGTACTACTCATTTAGCTAATTGTGAAAGTCATGATGCTCATTGGCGATGGCTTGGAAAAAGCAGGGAATGTAAGGAAGAAAATGATAATCACCCATTGCCCGATGCAAAAAACTGCCACTGTTTGTATTTTGATGCAAAATGATCCAAACTTATCCTCAAACTGTAGCTACAATGTTACAATGTCGTCACCACTATATCATGGATATATCATTATTAGATAAATGCTTAGCTCATTAACATATCCTTGTTAAATATGATTTATATGGCTGGTAAAGGTTCCATTACATATTTGTGCCATAATTGATCACTGTCTATTGATGATGTTGTACCATAATTTATCATTTATTGGTTGTTGGTATTATTAAACATTTTGGTTTCTATTAAATTTCTATTCTTAAAAACTGTTACAGCTGGGCGTGATGGCACATGCTTGTAATCCCAGCATTTAGGAGGCTGAGTCATGGTTCGAGGACAGCCTCAGCTACTTAATGAGGCCCTTTGCAACTCAGTGAGACCCTGTTTCAAAATAGGGCTGGGAATATAGCTTCCCTGGGTTCCATCCTTGTACCGCAAAAAAAAAAAAAAAAAAAAAAAACCAAAAACCTCTTACAATAAACTTATTTGCATAAAAATCTTTGATGCCATGTTTGGTGTCTGCTTAGAAGCGTTTACTAGAGATGGCACCTTAGAATTCTTCTGCCTGTTACTTTAGTAACTGGCATTCTTGTTTTACCTCTCCTATTAAATGTGTGTCTACACTGTGTAAACTGGCACAAAATTCTGCCACAGTGAGGGCATTACAAATGTTGGTTGAATTAAGATAGTTTAATTCCCTGGGCCTTAATTTCTTTACATATGAGATGAAGGGGTTGAATTATATCCCTTTTAGAAGTGATATCCTCTGTTTTTTGTATCTTCAGACCTTAGCTAAGATATGATATTCACAAACAATTGTGACCGCAGCACATTTATTATATGAGTAATTAATTTCCCATGGGGCTTAGGATGACCAGCAGCCCATATTAGACTAGCGTCTGGTCCAGAGGCAAGATGGTGAGAAGTCCATGGCGTTCACATTCCCTTAGCCTTGCCTTCAATTTCCCATGAGAACTTGGGCAAGTACCTCAGCCTTGCTGGGTTTCAGCTCTTCCTCTGTATACAGCATGAACTGTGCCTACTGTCAAGGTTATTAGGAGGACTAAGCACAGGGCTCCTCATAAGAGGAAGGTTTCAGTTGTCACAGCTATTATAGTAATGCACAGATAAGTAAATCCCTTATGCATCGTGTGCCCTAGATAACCACAAAAAAGTTGACAGTGCCAGGGTTATTCCCAGGACAGCATTAATCTTCTTTTTCAGCATCAGTATGGCCAGTCTCTGTATAAGCCTATTTTATATATGTGTATTTGAATAGACACAGGCCTTCATAGACATGCCTAAGAAAATATAGAGATAGGTACTGATTTTCCCTGCTATAGACAGACAGATGTATAGAAGGAAACCAATTTACTGTGGTTTTGTCAGGTTAATTATTTTAAGATCTACATTCTTTCACTGAATGAATGAATGAACCAGTTTTGCTCCCGGCTCCACCATGACTTTTGTAACAAAAGTAATAACAAACGAGTAAGTGGGTAACTCATTTAAAAGTAATTTTCGTGAGGCCTTTTGGCCCCTGTAGATTTCCTCTGCCTTGCTTCCATCTCAGAGTCCTGACCGAAGGGAAGAGGATAAGCTTATTATGGGCTCTCACCTTCCTGCTCTTCCTGGTGGTTCCAGGTAGATCATGGCACCATTCTTCTAACTGTATTTCTCTACTAATTCCCTGATTTTTGAGGGGAGGAAAGATGGTGTCATCCAGGATTTCCTGATGGGATACATTCTGGGAGTCCACCAGTAAGTGGAGCTAATTTCACAGTGTGGAGCTAATTTTCCCAGAGACTACACAGTGCTGGGCAGTTGGGGAGATGCAGGCCACACAGGCAGAGCTGGCCAGCAGAGAAGGTGACTATGGCTGAATGCTGGGGCTAGTTATAAGTAAGGTATGTTTTTGATGTCCAGGCATTGCCTAGCTCCTTGCTGAGTTGAACCTCAGAGGAAATGCTCTGGGTTACTTCTGAGCTAGCTGTGCATTGAAACCTTCCTCTTGGGTCCTCAGGATTATTCTGAGTAGCTGGAATGGGGTGTGACATGAATTGTTATACTAACAAACTGCAGTGGTGCATGCCTGTAATTCCAGTACTTGGGAGGCTGAGACAGGAGGATTGCAGGCTTGAGGTCAGCCTTAGCAACTTAGACGCTGTCCTAAAATAAAAAATATAAAAAAGTTCTGGGAGTGTAGCTCAGAGGTAAAATGACCCTGGGTTGAATCCCTAGTATATAAAGAAATCAAATTGGTTGGATAGGTCTTATATTCATAGCAGTGATATTCATCCTCTGGAACAAGATATACCTGTGCTAAATGCCTGGAGCTAGTATTCCTACTAGCTTTATGGTCTTAGGCATGTTACTCTTTCTCTTTATGCTTTCATTTTCTTATATGTAAACTGGGGGGGGGTATAATAACCCCTAGCTTACAATGCTGTTATGAGCAACTATATGAAATAATATATAGGAAGTGCTTATACAGTCCAGGCACATTAGAAGTGCTAAAAACAGACCTTAACAAATGCTTGAGCCAACCTTTTTATTATCTAACATATCATGACTTCAGGCCAGAAAGTTTTAATCATCTTTCACATGTAACTTCCCCAAGTCATGAAATTCCACAGTGATCTTAAGAATGGTACGATTGGGATTACACAATTTTGTTCCTAGAGTAGTTTAATCCCAATCATCAAACTCCTAAAAGAGTCTGTCAGCTCTGTGCTGGGTGCTGGGCAGGAGAAGGAAGGCACCAGGTTCCTACCCTCAGGGTCGCACACTCGGCTGGCTGGAGTCTGTAGTGACCTGTCATTAGATTGGGAGACGTGGACTGGCAGGAAGTAGTGATGGGATGAGAATGGAGATCTGGCATCCGACTTCTCTGTTCAAACCCTACCTCTGTCACCAAACGGCTTGCGTGGCCTTATTACTTGAGCTCACCACATCTCAATTTGACATTTTCCCTTTGTAAAGTGGGGTAGAGGAATAGTAACTTCCCCTAAGGTATAATTATAAGGAATTTTTAAATGAGATGGTTCCCGAAATGTGCTTAGAAAAGCAGCAAATTTGATTGTTATTATTGAGAGAGAAAGACTTTGAGTTCTAGTCCTGTGTTTTGCACTGAATAGTTCTGTGAGCCTGAGAGTCTGGAGATTCTGAATCAAAATGCACAGAGAGTTGCTCTGTTGCTGGACTGACCGGTCCTGACCATCTAGGGGGCAGAGAGGATTCTGTCTGGAATATAGAAGTCCCCTGGGGCATCAAAGTGCTCCCATGCCCTGTGTTTGGAGTCCATGGAAAGCTGCCTCAGCCCAGTTCAGGAGATCTGCTCTGAACCTTAGTACTCTCAACTTGGAAAATTAAAGGGCAGGGTGTAAGGGGTTGGCAGCTCAAACTCCCCTTCAGATGTATAGTTCTTGAGTTCTAAGTCCCCGTTCTATCTCTCACTTGCTGTGTTTTGTATGACAAGGTATCTGGGCAAATAGCCAGTTTTATTTTCAGATCACCATGGTAGATGTGAGCAGTTCAGTAATAATACCGTGTGGCTGAAATTCAAATAGGAAACACACCCCCTTCGTATAGAAAATGTCAACTGACAGAGTTAAACATGATGTTTTCCCTACAATGCTGTTCACAATGGAGAATTACTAAGTTGGATTTCAATGACTGGGCTCTTTTTGCTGGCTATAAATATAAGGTTAGAGTATAAAAATGGCTTGTTTAAGCTTCTCCTTACACCTAAGCAGAAGGGGTGGTAGTTCCTTCCTGTTATAATAGTGCTTAGCCCTAGTATAAATAGTTCTTTCTGTGTGTGGCCCCGTTCAGCTGAGCAACGTGAGCTGCTGGCTTAAGGACTGTCTTAGGAAGTTTCTTCAGGAAGATGACTACATGGAAGTCCACTTCACAAAACCCACAGCGCTTTCTAAACCTGTATCCTGCAAAATTGCTAGTTAATATATTCCTCCAATGCCAGTATAAGCACCAATAAAAGTCTTATTTAAATCTACATTAGTGATTTCAAAGGGTTGTTTCAAGTTTTAGATTAACACAGGGGAAATCTACAGAATGTAATTCTTCTCTCTTTCAGAAAGGTAGATTGTTACCAAATAAAAACTGATTTCTTAAGCGATTGTGAGATTGTCTTCTGGGTACCAGAACCGATATAGTAGTAGGACTAATTGATCTCAGAAATACAATTTTACCCCCTTTTCTTTAAAATTTTTGTAGTAGCAATTATTATACAAGTATTAACTATTCTTGTAGAAAATGTATTAAGTGGCAAAAGGACTGCGGTCTATTACCTTAACATACCTACCATTATATCCATTATAAAATCATTTTTATATAAGAGAAGGAACATTCACAAAATAATTCTTTGCTCATTTCTTTTTCTCTGGCAAATTAATTTTCACTTCTGAACACTTGTTAGTTTATATTATTCACAAAAGGAATATTGATCCATCCATGTTCTAATTACGTGCCATAGATCTTTAAAAATACTAAATCCAGCCGGGCGTGGTGGCGCACGCTTGTAATCCCAGCATTTAGGAGGCTGAGACCGGAGGATCGCGGGTTCGCGGACAGCCTCAGCTACTTAGTGAGGCCCTCTGCAACTCAGTATGACCCGGCTTCAAAATAAAGAATAAAAAATAGGGGAGGGGGTGTAGCTCAGAGGTCGAATGCCCCTGGGTTCCAATCCCAGACACGCAAATAAATAAATAAATAAATAAAAATACTAAATTCAATACTTGGGCTTAAACATAAGCAAATAGATTCAACCAATGACGTATAGATTTCTTTCTCCCGCTTCCTATTTTTTCCTCTCACTTTCTTTTGGAAGACAACACTTGGTTGGCTTTAGCAAGTGGGGCTCCAATTTCACACGATGTGTGATTAGCAACCACAGTGAACCAAACCCCGTGAGCCCCTGGCACTCCCGAGGCCACAGGGCTGGCTCAGCCCACTCCTCTCTGGCCCAGCTGAAGTGATCTCCTGGTAAGTGATTTCTTCTAGTTTTAATATAGGAGCTGTGTTAACTGAATGTGTTTGGAAGGACACAGAATTATTGAATAAAGAAAATCTTGAAAGTTTCTTTTTTTGTTCAACTTTTCTCATCAGCAATTTAATAAGAAATGCATGACTGAAAGCATTATCTCAACTAAATACCCTTTGGAAACAAACTTCATGTTTGTCACGTTACTGTGCAATAGCACTCCAGAACTTAGTTTAAACTTAGTACCCACCTACCCCCGACTCCAGCCTCTGGTAGCCACCCTTCCACTTTCAACTCCTGCAAGGTCAGGTTTTTCAGATCCTATACAGAAGTGAGATTGCACAGTATTTGTCTTTCTGGCACCCAGCTTATTTCACTTAACAAAATGATCTCCTGTCCAATCCACGGTGCTGCAAATGATAGAATTTTATTCCTTTTTTTTATGGCTGAAGACTATATGTGTACCACATTTTCTCTGTGCACTCATCAGTTGGTGAACATGCTGTTGTTTACATGTCTTGGTTATTGTGGATAGTGCTGCAATAAATACAGGAATTCAGGTGTCTTTGGACCATACTCATCCCATGTCCTACTGATATTCTACATGACTTAGAGAAGACTTCTCTTTTAATTATTTAACTCAAATAATCACATCAAATGTCATCTTCTCTATTATCAACATGTTTCCAAATTTCAAGTCAATACAGATCCAGGCATGATGGCACACACCTGTAATTCCAAGTACTGGAATACTGAGATAGGAAGATCACAGGTTCGAGGCTAACCTCAGCAACTTAGTGAGACACTCAGTAACTTAGCAAGACTGTTCAGAATAAAAACTAAGAAGGGCTTGGAGTATAGCTCAGAGGTAGAATGCTCCTGGGCTCAATCCCCACTGCAAAAAAAGTCAATACAGTATTTGGACTATAATGCTTTCTCTAAGCAGAAATGCTCACTTTTACATATTTACCTCCATATACGTCTCCCCCCTTCCTTCCCCTCTCACCAGTATGCATCCCTGTTCTTCCATGTAGATTCATGTCTCTGGGCTTCCTGCCTCAAAAAAGATGCACTCACACTGGTTCAGCAAACACTGGTTCTAAAGGGTGTGTGTAAATCAAAGCTTTGCAAACAGAAGATCCTATTTTCACATTACATAAAGCATGCTCCTGGATTTGAGCTGCATTTATCAGCATCGATTCCTAATGCCTTAGATTTGTATCTCTCTCCATCATTCTTAGACTTTGATGGACTGTAAACACATGATTTGTAGGAATCCTGGCAACTCTTTGTATTAAATGAACAAACCTTGCCATTAAATAATTCCAGCTCTACCTACCATTAACGTGTTCTTGTAATAGATTTTCATATAAAAGGCATGTGTGGGTGTAATATTTTCTCTTCTCTCCATTTCACTTTTGTGTCACTATTCCTTTAAACATATGAGTGACAAGTATTGGGTACAGGTTCTCCCTCCAATGTCCTTAGAGAGTGCCATGGAATGGGGGGAAACCAGCAGCGAACATTGCACAAGCCGGCCCTGACCAGTGGGTAATCATAGTCATATGAATTATTAGTTCTCTCTGGAAAACAGAATTACTCTCTGAGTCATTCTCGGAGCCTTTGGAGTGGCACTTCCTGTTGTTGGGATGTTAGCTGCAGCCCCCGTGGAGCAGGCACACAGGGATCAGTTGGCACGTGCCCAGGTACTGCAGCTGGAAGGGATAATGAATCTGACATTCTTCTTTCATAGACAAGAACTGAAAATCAAAAAATGTGCCCAGAGCTGGGCATGGTGGTTTACACTTGTAATCCCAGTATTTGGGAGGCTGAGACAGGAGGATCGCAGGTTCCAGGTCAGCCTCAGCTACTTAGTGAGGCCCTCTGCAACTCAGTGAGACCCTATTTCAGAAACTTCCAGACTATGTTTAAGGCCACAGGCTTGTTAGAGGCAGTAGTATTGGAATCCAGGGGTCTGTTCCATTTCATTGGTTTTGGTCTGTTGTTGTTGTTGTTGTTGTTGTTGTTGTTGTTGTTGTTCTTCTTCTTCTTCTTCTTCTTCTTCTCCTCCTCCTCCTCCTCCTCCTCTTCCTCCTCCTTCTTACCACCATTATTGTTGTGTGTTTGTGTGTGTGCGCGCACGTGCACGCGCACATTTTCAAGCTAAGCTAGGGCAAGACTTGTGTGAATCATCTTCCTCTTTAATGCTTTTCCTGGGAAATGGGAGTGACAACAGTCACCTTGCTTGGCCTGCAGGTGAGGAGGAGAGTTATCTAGAATACCTGGGAGCCTGCAGCTTGGCAGAGGAAGAAGTAATAAAAAGCAAGTCAGAAGGGAAGCTGAGCTCTGCTCCCTCTCTTTGTGGGTGCAGTGTTGAGGTCATTGGAGAACAGTGAGGAAGAGCTGGCTGCTGAGCCTGGGCTCCTCCTTGTCCTGTGAGTAAACAGATGATCTCAGCTTCTTGTCCTTTTGAAGCAGCCCCTTCCCTGCTGTTGCTAGAAAATGAAGAAAGACACCGAGGAGAGGAAAAGTACTACAGTGGAAAAGTAGTGGAAAAAAACAAAGCAAAGCGAGGGAAGCCAGCCTTTAGCAGCGTGAGCATTTTGTACAATGGTCCTGGAACTGAGCTGAATTGAAATCGGTCCATGAAACACATTTCTAAATTAATATGTTGCTGATATTGTAAACTTTCAGGCTGGAAGGACCATGGCAATCATTTGTGGTTGCCTTTCTGTCTCACAGGTGAGGAGTTCCCAGTGTGGAAAGGCAGGACAGCTGGGCCAGGCGAGGCTCGCGCAGCTGCAGCCGGAGGAGGCTGAGCCGGCCTCTCTCCAGCTCCGCCTCCAGGGGCTTCCGTGGCATCCTTTTGGTTTGAGGCATTCAAAGCTCATCTTCCCCCACTCCCCCCAACACAGCTGCTGGCTGAGAGAGAAAAGAGGCCACCAGGGTCAGGTGTGAACCAAGGCCGGAAGGAGAGTTGAGTGCTTCTCAAATGCTATTTGGGCCACACGTTTTAACACTAGGTGATGCAGCAACAGGCGCCCAGTCCTACGAGCTGTGAAATGCTCTTTTTCCTATGCAGTGCCCATAGTTTAAGTTCCTGACTCTTTCCAGCCTTTCTCTCTCTTTCTCCAGCCCTTGTCTCCATCCCCACCCATCCCACTCACTGTTGTCAACTTTCTGTCACTCTCCTGGTCCCAACCACCTTCCAGGTGGCTTAAAGTCTTATTTGCTTAGCTTTCCAACAAAGCCCAGGAGTGGTGAGTTTCGTTTACTTTACAGCCATTGAGTTAACTCTGAGATGCTTCCTTAAAAAACCAAAACAAACTCTGGTGAGGATCACCCTATAGTTGATTAGCTTGTTTTTATCTTTTAAAACGCCCAAGACTTTTGCTTTAATATTTAAAGCAAAGTTGAAATAGAACATTGTGATGACATGATGCTGTCATGCCATGACTTAACTTTAAACATTCTATTCGCCGGGCGTGGTGGCGCACACTTGTAATCCCCGCGCTTGGGAGGCGGAGACAGGAGGATGGTGCTGGTTCGGAACCAGCCTCGCTGGCTTAAGAGACCCTGTTTCCAAATAAAAAAAAAATAGGTCTGGGAATGTAGCCCCGAGGTAGAAGGGCTTCCAGGAACCCCAGTACCACCAAAAACAACAACAACAACAACAACAACAAAAACCCAACCATTCTATTGACCATGGATATTATGCTACTTTTTGACACACTGTATACATGCAGAACTATGAGGTTGACTAGGTGAATTTATTTCATTTCCTAATGAGTGGTTTCCTCTTGATTTTTTATTTTTCATCTTGGTCTTATGCTAGGAAAATCTTGCTATCCCTCTGAAAACATGAGAAAATCACTTTAAAAGTCCAAATGTGAATATTTATTTATTTGTTTATATATATTTAAATATTATATATATCATATTTATTATATTCATGTTTATTGTTAATCATATTATGAATATATATTTGCACTGGGGACTGAATCCAGTGGTGTTCTATCACTGAGCTATACCCTCAGCCTTTTTATTTGTTTACTTTTAAATTTTGAAATAGGGTCTTATTAAGTTGCTGAAGGTCCTGCTAAGCAGCTGAGGCTAGCCTGGAACCTGCAATCCCGCATGTCTCAGTACCCGAGATACTGGGATTACAGACCTAGGTCACCACACCTGGCTGGTTCCCTGTATATAAATTAGGCCTCTAGGCTTGGTACAGGTGGCATCTCTTAGTTAATGGCTTCATGATGATGTCTCTTTCAAGTGATTTCTGAATATTGGAGACAAATTGAATGATTCAAAATTGAGAAAGAGCCAAATATTCATTTATTTTGCTGTACTGGGGATGGAACCCAGGGGTATTCTACTTCCAAGCTATACCCCCAGGCATGCTTGCTTGCTTGCTTTCTTTCTTTCTTTCTTTCTTTCTTTCTTTCTTTCTTTCTTTCTTTCTTTTCTTTCTTTCTTTCTTTCTTCTTTCTTTCTCTCCCTTCCTTCCTTCCTTTCTTCTTTCCCTTTCTTTCTTTCTTTCTTTCTTTCTTTCTTTCTTTCTTTCTTTCTTTCTTTTTTTGGTGGTACTGGGGGTGGAACCCAGAGGCTTTCTACCTCCTTGCTATACTCCCAGACCTATTTTTTATATTTTATTTGGAAACAGGGTCTCACTAAGTAGCTGAGAGCCTCACTAAGTAGCTGAGGCTGGCTTTGAACCTGTGTGATCCTCCTGTCTCAGCCTCCTAAGCGCGGTGATTACTAGTGTGAGCCACCACGCCCACGCCCGGCTTTTTTATTCTTTATTTTGAAACAGGGTCTCACTGAGTTGCAGAGGGCCTCACTAAGTCGCTGAGACTCTTTGAACTGTGATCCTCTTGTCTCAGCCTCCTGAATGTTGGGATTACAAGCGTGCGCCAACATGCCCGGCTCCAAGTATTTATTTATGTATACCTCTCATTCTAAGGCCAAGACACTGATAAAGCTCTGATTGGAGAAATGAGCTGCCTCTTCACTTCCACTTCCCAGCAAACATCCCCACATTTACACCCTAACTTTCCTTTTAAAGGAAAAGCACTTTAAAAAGAATGTAATTTAATTTCTTCTTTTGGTGACTTTTTTTTTTTACTACCACTCAACATTTCTTTAATACACTTCAGTCCATCAACAAGATTAAACTTTAGAATTATTTTAAACTGAACAAAGTGGCCTTTCAAATCTTCCTTTTTGTTTTATTAATAAATATCCCTTCTGCCATCAGGTTTCCTATTACAGCTTATTAGTCCTCCTGCACTGTTCTTGCTTAGGGGTAATCAAACAATCTCGTCCTTCATGGAAATAAAGTAATTCCTGGAACAGAAAAATGTATCTTGAGAGTTGAGCATGGTGATGCACGCTTTTAATCCTTGTACTTCGGAACCTGAGATAGGAGGATTGCAGGTTTGAAGTCAGCCTCATCAACTTAGCAAGATCCTGTTTTTAAATAAGGAATACAATGGGGTTAGAGGTATAACTTGGAGATAGAATACCTCTGGGTTCAATCCCCAGTATCACACAAAAAATGTATCTTGAACTTCTAGAATATTAACTTATTTTGATTCTAGAGATATAGTGTCCATTTTTTTTTTTTTTTGGTAGTACCGGGGGTGGAACCCAGGGGCTTTTACTCCCAGACCTATTTTATACTTTATTTGGAAACAGGGTCTCACTAAGTTGCTGAGAGTCTCACTAAGTAGCTGAGGCTGGCTTTGAACCTGTGTGATGCTCCTGTCTCAGCCTCCCAAGAGCTGGGATTACAAGCATGCGCCACCACACCTGGCTAGTGTCCATTCTTGACACTGTAGGATAAAATTGTTTTCTATAGACTACTCATAGGGACCTTGAGAGTATGTGGCTTGCGTTACATTGGACAATTGAGCCAATATTTTTCTTTTCTCATCAGTTACATGTAAGAAATTCAAATGGCTTCATTAATTAACACTAGCTAGGTGTGGTGGCACATGCCTATAATCCCAGTACTTGGGAGGCTGAGATAGGAGGATCCCAAGTTCAAGGCCAGCAGCACACAGTAACTTAGTGAGACCCTATTTCAAAATAAAAAGGGCTGGAGGTATATCTCAGAGACAGAATGCACCTGGACTCTAGTACCACACACATATGCACACACACACACACAAAAAAAAAAAAAGGAAGAGGAAAAAAGAAAAAGAAAAGAATACTAAACCAAAACAATCGGCTAACCATTTTGAATGTAATCTTGTATATATCATCATCCATATACCATAAGCAATTGAGACTTCATATTATTTATATTTAGCAATATTAATTTTGAACTTTGGCTCCTATATTTTTTGTGGGTCTGGGAATGGAACTCAGGGGCATCTGACCTCCGAGCTATATCCTCTGCCCTATTTTTTATTCTTTATTTTGAAACAGGGTCTCACTAAGTTGCAGAGGGCCTTGCTAAGTAGCTGAGGGTGTCCCATTTTTATTAACAGTTACAGACTTTTTTTCCCCATGGTAGCTCCAGTTTTTAGATTATTTGTTAAAATTATGAATAACTAAATGAATAAAGAACTATCATTTCTCTCTTACTAGATGGAAGGACTAAGTTCAAGAAAAGGTATAACTTGTCCAAAGTCCTACACCAAATTTTGTACCTCAGGGTGTAATTCTCTGTTAAATCAAGTCATTCTTATTGTCCACATACTCGCATAAACCACATTAGGATTGACTTGTTGCAGAGAGTTTTAAAATTGTTGACAGATGGGACAAATTTTACTGTGAGATGGCACAGCATTTCTTGACCCTAACTCTTACTGGATATGTGTAGGTCATTTAAACTCTCAAATCCTCATCTGTGAAATGAGGACAATAATTTCCATACTGTATGATTAAATAAATGGGCGTGAGTGATTGCTATTGTCATCAGCTGCGTTATGATACAGCCCTCTAATTGCTCTTGACTTTGAGAAGAACACTCCCTAGCTTGCCGTATGGGTCACGTGTGTGAAGAGATGACATCATACTGCTCCCATGACCGGTGATACCTAGGTTCCTAATATACTGTTATGGTGCCAGAGTATTTATTTATAGCTGAAGGTTGGAATGAATTTGGGGGTAAAAGGAAAAGGCCATTCACTAAGATAGTATTGAAGCATGGAAGCCTTGTTTCTATTTTGATAGTTACATTCTATAGTGGCATATTTTAGTTGTCTATATTAGGAATTGATTTCTGGCATGACAGTCTATCCTCATTCAGATATTTTCTTCCTCTGCATTCTGATGCTAGAATAGAAAGTGTGTCAAAAGTCTTTGTGACTAGGACAGAACCTAAAATCAATTCCAAACTGTCTGTGTAGTTTGTTCATATTTGGAATCAGAAAAACCAGTCAGCTCAAGGGGAAAGTAAAAATAGTCAAAATGCATTTGGTCTCTTTTAGAGGAAACAATATTGTCTGGTTTCTTAAAAAAAAAAACAAAACTTTCCAGAGTTGGTTCCTTCTGTGTTTTGAAGATGAATCATAGTCATCCATGCCTGTTTTCTCTATTAATGATGAACAGATACAGTTTTAAATGTCAGGGTCCACACACAGAGACTACTGACAAGGATAAACCAGACCCAGGTATGTGCAGAATGAGGCCGGATGATAGTGTACTCTGAGGTAGAATAAACAGAATTGTCACCAACTGCCAGAGATTTGCCCCTTATAAAAATAACTCACCCACTCAGATGGCTTATTGGTAGTGAAGCTGTAGGCATCTACTAGAACTCCCTAAAGGAGACTGACTAACAAATGTAAGATAAGCTGTGAGTTATACAGTTCTAACACGCATTTAGTAACACCCTAACAAAAGATATGGGCTGCACAGAGACCAGGGAAAGTCTGTATCTTTTACCAAAAGAATGTGCCGGTTTCTCTACCACAAGGGAAATGGAAGGCACGAGACCCTTTATGTGAAGGGTAAAACTCTTCCAGTAACCTGGAAGGAGTTTTTGCATGGGATATGGAAGATGTCTCTCAACTCTGTTGTACCCTGATTGGCACGGCCCCTGAGACTGGCCAACTCCATTCTCCTGGTGTTGTGCCTACAGATTATCTTAGTTCATTTGTTTGGTTTTCTCTATCCTGACATTATGAACAGAGTTATTTGGCAACACTCAGCACATCCCTCATGGTATGGGGCTGTATTGGCATCTAGAACACAACTCAGTTTCTTATGATTTGGAAGCCATGGCTCAATTCTTCAAAGCTCAGTCATTCTTGATAGAACTGGTAAAATTGAGTTTCTAATAATATAATAATCTCAGTTAAGACTGCAATACAATTATTACCCTATAAGCCCTTCCCTGAGAAGCTACTTCTTGGGTTTTTCTCTCCTCTCCTGTCTCCCCTGCTTCTCTTTCCAACATAATCTTTACTGAAACACAACCTTTTGTCTTTAAATGATTCCTCAGAAGTAATTTAAATAGGAAATATGGGCACCCTTGATTTTAAAAAGACTTTTGTCACTATAAATTTTGTCTACACTAAATAAAATGCATTATACTGATATATTCAGGCAAAACACCTTGACCCTGAAGCAGAAATACTTTAGGAGTTATCTTTTCCTACTTTCTTGGCCATTGTTAGTTTTGCTCAGGTCCACCAATTACTCATTTTTTGGTTTCTAGGATGATAAGCCTTGTAACCTGGCGCTTTTACAATGAGCCCTGGGCAAACTTTGCTGTAGTCTCCAATGATGGGAGACATGGACTCTCCCCACTTTCTTCTTGGTTTCTTGTGGACATTTTCCCTGAATGATGGAAATATATTGTAAGGATCTTCTAGATCCAAAGTGTCTTAAACCCTCCTAACCAGCTTCTCAGTGCTGCACGGGGATAACAGTTTGTTGGCCTTCTGACAAGGCCCTGAAATGGCCCTCTGAGCACAGTGTAGCCAGTCATTTCCATGCATCCTTACAAGGTTATGCATTGACAGCAAGGGCATTTGAGAGCGAGAAAGTACTATGTTATCTCTCCTCGGCAAGCAGCAATTTGTTGTGGAAGGAAATGCACTGGATTGGGAGTCTGAGCCTCATCACAATACTGCTTTTAACTGTGCAAACATGGGAAAGTGGTTCTACCTTTCTGGGTTTCTCAGTTTACTCTCATAAACTGAGTGGACTAACTCTGATGATTTTTGTTGGATGAGAGGTAGAATAAAGACAGGCAGAGAGAAAGGGAAATAGGAAACAATTGATATCTGACCCCTACACATGCACAGACTAGCTTGACTCCGATGAAATTTAAGACCACAAAACTGGGTAAATTAGTAGGAGTGTGCAGATGGGAGAAAAATGTAACTCCATTATGAGCAGGGCTGGAACTCTGGATTCTGAAATCCTATCTCTGATGTGCTTTGCATAGACAACGTCATCTTTCTAAAGGCTCCCTCATCTAGAAAATAGAGAGGCTGTGACCATTTATGTGCGAGTTTGCACAGCATATCATTTACAGAACCACCAGAGGTTAAGATGCCTTTTGTTCAGGGCATGCTGCTATAATATCTGGCAATTTGAAATGAGGAGGCAGGGGAGGTGTGTGAGGCAGGGGAGGAATGGCATACCCACGTGTTGCTGTGCTGTTTTGTCTGCATTTCTGACATGAATGCTCCCATGCAGACACAGCTCAGGTCTTATCTACTACCTGCATGCGACGAAGAAACCATACCTCAATAGTGAGAAATGGAAAACTTGGAGCTTCATCAATACTTAATAACCACATTGTGAGTTACAGTGGATTATGCTCAAATGATGAATTAAATACCCTAAGGCACCACAAAGCAGGGAATGCTATGAACTGAGAGGTGGGCTAGGTCTGGCCCTTATACTGCTGCTAACTTGCTGGCTGACCATGGGAAAGTCACTTCATATTTCTGGATTTTTTTCAGCTATAATACACAGGGAATGTAGAAGACTGAGATGATTCTTGAAGTTTCCTTTAATTCTAATATCACACTTCTCAATTTTTTTGTTGTTATTGTGGATAGAACCCAGGAGCAATTTTGTTTGCTAGGTTGCCGAGAGTCTCACTACATTGCTGAGGCTATCCTGCAACCTGCAATCTTCCAGTCTCAGCCTCTTAAGTACTGGGATTAAAAGTGTACACAATCATGCCAGGCCAGACTTCTTGATTCTGGTGTCTGCAGTGAACTAGCCCTGAATCCAAAGACATTTCTAAAATACTCTTAAAAACTCTGTTCAAAGGATAAGCAAAGGCTGAATGAGTACATCCACCCAGCTGCATTCAAGTCTCTTCAGAGCCCTTCCAATATCAGTCAGGTAAACACACCCACTGCACCTGTGTCACTGTGTTTACATGGCCAGCATTTGCTTACTCTGTCTCCATTTCTACAATAGCCTTCTCTATCATTTATCCGTCTGAGAAAATGTTATATACCATTAAAGTATAGTTCGGTTGTAATTTCCTTTGTAGAAGTAAATTTTAATTGGCCTATTTTCAGAGATTTCTTACCACCTTCTATCATCTGTCATGTTGCATATATAATTAGTAGAGTTTACATCTGTCTGACTGTCTGATTGCTATTGCTGACTTAAGGGTACAAATTGTATGTCCAGTGCTTAGCCAGACACATGCTTGTCATATAGCAAGGACACAATCCAATATCATATTCAATAAACTTGAAAGAAGGTGGTTTTTAGTAATATGACCTACGGATTTTGGGTCCCTAAACCCAAACCTTTAGACTAGGCCTCACATTATGGGCATCTTAACCTACTGGGGTTCCTTTGGGGAAGGGCAGCAGAGGGTCCTCATTGCATGCAGCAACCTGAAGAGCACCAACATTCAATGCTGAACCACTGAAGCAACTGGCCAGTGGCATCACTTGCAAAAGTATAAGGGCCATCTTACAGAAAGACAGCGAGGATCCCTACATAGCCTCATCACCACGACAGACCCAAATGCTATCACCTTCTCCATTGATTTTCTCACCAGAAAATGGAGGTAAAATAGAAATTCCCCATAGAAAGGAGCTTGTGCGTTAAGTGGCCAGTAAATAATATACATTAGTTATCTGAGAAACTAGTGGTTTTCATAGAGGTTGTGTAGCTTTGGGATTAAAATACAAACTTGTTAGCTATATGAATTTGGACAGGTTATTTAACTACTTTTGGGTGCAGGTTTCACCTCTGTGAAATGGGGATAATAACCTCACAGGATGATAGTAAATGTAAATTATTATGTGTTCTCATCGTCATTGCTGTTGCTATTATTGTTGTTACTAAGTACTAGCACAAAATGCCAGGGCTTCCAATAAGGAATGATGTCAAGATAGAAATTGTGATTTATATTTGATTCTGTAGGTTTAATGAGGCAGAATATGGACTATTCAAGTTCTTTCCCTTATTTCATAGAACCATAGACTGTTATAGCTTATAGGACCTGAAACATGGATCCAAATCTCCTGTTTTAGAGATGAAAATGAAAAGGTAAGAGGAGTTAAATACTTGCCCAAATTCCTGCAACAAGGATCCTGATGTTTTGAATCCTCCCCCCTCCCCAAGCTCAAAATTCTACCCATGAAATTTCCATCTGGACTAACCCTGGCCACCAATTCTTTCACCTGGAGGTGCAAAGAGAAATAATCTAAAATTCAACTGCATTCACTTCTCTTAGAAGATATGGTATAAGTCTGGCAGAAGAAGCTAAACATGTTGGCTAACCAAGTTTTCGTGCCTAATGAAAAGATGCATGATGTTTAAAGATGTAGAATAGGAGAGGGTCAAGAGAGAGAGGAGAGAATAAGTCTTATGTTTGAACTTAAATTTCTCTGGTTGGATTATGTGATTGTTATAAAATATTATCAATATTATTTCATATACATAAATCGAATGCACAATTAAGAAAGACAAATTACAAAGATCCCTTTGCTAGCAGATTGTTCAAACACCTGTGTATAAATTTTTTAATTTATTGATTATTTCAAAAACAAAAAATAAAACAAATTAAAAAATGGAGAGGCCACAGAAACCAGCTTACTCATTTGCAAGTCAGTTTATTGGGTTGGAATATTTTTGCCTTTGGCAAATGAAAATCAGTGAATTCTGAGCATTTGTTTATTGGCTTACTGCAATGGAATGATCTATTTTTCTTTCACTTTTGTCAGTAATCACCAGTTAAAACTCTTAAAGGCAGGTCCATTTATTCCTGTAAAATGATAATATTCTGTGACCCAATAGACTACGATGTTATCAGCTCTCCTGTAATTAATATGTGTGCTTTCATTTTAAATTACACTTTCCCTGAATTTAGAAAAAAAATAGCAATTCTGGTCACTACCATGAAGGCTGTATAAATACTCTCTCAAGAAAATGATCAGTATCTCTTTAAGGTAAAAGTAGAAAAGGACTTATAGTTCCATTTACGATTCGAATTTATGATGTTGCCTCATCACAGTGAAATCCAAGACCTAGGAAGATGCTGCACCCCTTGTTCTTTGAGGGATGCAGCAAGATGTGTTTATCAGGACCAGATTATCTTGGCCATCATTATCATGCCCATAGAGGGTAAGATCTGATGGTCCTTGTTTGTTTCTTGATAGAGAATATGGCATGAACTGACCTAGAACAATGGTCTAAATTCAACAAATATTTATTGAGCACCTGTTTCTGTGCTAATATAGGACAAATTGCAATTAATTAGTGATTAAATGGATTATTACATGCTATAAGGATGAGTGTCAAAGCAATATTTCTTTCTTTTATTTGTGGTCCTGGGAACGAAACCCAGGGGCATTCTACCTCCAAGCTACACCGGCAGCCCAATTTTTTATCCTTTATTTTGAAACAGAGTCTCACTGAGTTGCAAAGGGCCTCACTAAGTAGCTGAGACTGTTCATGAACTGCAATCCTTCTGTCTCAGCCTCCTGAATGCTGGGGTTACAAATGTGCCACCACTCTCAGCTCAAAGCAACATTTTCAATTGACTCTGTTTTCTGGGATATAAAATTGAGAAATCCTTTAGCTGAAGACAGAGAAACTTGAAACTCTTTTCTGTTCTAAGGTAATGGAACCTTTTTCTTTACAAAAACCAGGCCCTTTCATGAAACAAGCAAATTCCACCAAGTGAATAAACCATGAGTTCCAACAAAAGATGGTTGTTATTAATGCTAGCATGACCTACCAGATTCCAGAGTTGACAGCCTCACTCATCTTCCTTCACTAATTTAATTTCATATCCTGCAAAGGCCTGAGAATGGCATGCCTTACCAGCATTAGGGGCTAAAAGTGTGGCTCAACTATTTTCCTGGCAGAACATATTACCAGTTACAATCATCCATGCCTTTGTTAAGACTTAAGTTCCTAAGAAAGAAAATGATTTGTCAGAGATCCTGGAACCAAAAGTCTATTTGTACATAGAAAAAAAATAAATGTATTGAGTTTTGAAGATGAATAGCAGCCATAATAAATACAGTTAAGCATCATCTGATGAAATAACTTAATTTTCAGGATTATTTTCTACAAGGCCTGAGCAGTGTTGTTAACCTCTGTGTTATGAGAGGGAAATACTTAAGTATCAAATGGTGAGCTACTAAAAAAGGTATGGCTGCATTTGAAAAGCCCTCTGGCTTGCGGCATAAATAACATACAACAAGGTGCAGAAGTAGTTATTAAACTTCAGGTTTGGGAGTAGAAATTAGCCTGGTACTCAAGTTTCTACTCATGACCCTAATAGACTATCAATACATAGAGACTAGATAATATAAAGACACTTATTCAAGCAGAATACCTAAGGTAATCTTAGGAATTCAGTCAGCTTAGTGGGTTTTACTCTGATTTTAGGTTAATCAATGCACGAAATAGAACTAGTCTTGTCCACATCAATTTCTATGATGATGCGATGCTCATTTCAATAACCAATTAGTAAAAATACCTCTTTTATTTTTTGTGGAATCCAGGGGCCTTCTACCTCTGGGCTACACCCCAGCCCTATTTTAGAATTTATTTGGAAACAGGGTCTCACTAGGTTGCCGAGAGCCTCACTAAGTAGCTGAGGCTGGCTTCGAACCTGTGCGGTCCTCCTGTCTCAGCCTCCCAAGAGCGAGGATTACAAGCATGCGCCACCACGCCCAGCAAAATATTTCTTTTAAATAATCCCCCTCGCCCACCCATACTGATGAATATCCATAATAATTTTTTGTTATCTCTGAACTCCATTATGACAGGAAATTTACTGAAAATTAACTTTAAATTATTAGCTAAAAAGGTAGAAATGTTTCAACTCACTGATGTCTTATTTTTTTCTTTATAAGAAAGTGTTCTGAGTCAAATAAACTAAACCACATACAATGCACAGTGTTTCAATTAATAAGACCAACCTCAAATCTTAGCAATTAAAAATTTTAATTCGAAATTTCAAATGAATGACAGTGAAGGTAAAATATACTCACATCAAGGATTTAAAAACATTTGGAAACACATTCACCTCAAACTATTGGTATTGACTATATTATATCTATTAGAAATTATCAGCAATTGCAGATTGTACCATGCTCTTTAGAAAGTTGCTTTCATTTACTTTGAGTCTCTCAATAGCTCTTTGAGATAGTTATGGAAATTCTCATTGACATTGTACACATAAAGGAATGGAGTTCTAGAGGGCTTTATGTTACCAAATTGTAAGTGGTACACTTACTACTAACTCCAAGTTTTATATGATGGAAACATCGTATTATACTTTAAAAAATTTTTTTATTGGTGCATTGTAGTTATACATCTTAATGGGATGCAAGATGGTAGAGACATACATGCACACATCACCCAATTAGCCCTTACCCAGTTCCTACCCCATTCCCTCCCCCTCCCTCCTTCCCATGCTTGGCTTAGTGATTGACTTTGATATGTTTGTTTAAGTACATAATGTGCTTTAGAGAGTTTCCCTCTTCCCCATTTCCATCCCCTCAATTAGGTCACCTTATTTGCTCCTCTATAGAATCTCCTTCTTTATCTAGAGTTCTTCCTGTTACCATTTCTCCCTAGCTTTCGCATATTAGGGAAAGCATCTGATTTCTTATTTTTTGTGACTGACTAATCTCACTTAGTATAATGTCCTCCAGTTCCCTCTATATCCCTGTAAATGATATAATTGTGTTTTTCTTTATGGCTTGAGTAAAATTCCATTGTGTACTTATCCCACAGTTTTGTAATCCATTCATCTGTTGATGGACATCATATTATACTTACTAATATAAGAAACAAGCACACACTATTATGTGATATATGAGTTCTGGATAGAACTTATGGGCTACTTTTAAGATGGAATTCAAGAAACAAATAAACCACCACCACCATGCAACATTGTGCTCTGTAATAAAATAGAATCCACATGAAGCAAACACCAGAAGCCACTCTCTCCTTAAGTGAGACACGTGCTTTCTTTGCTAGCCTAGTTTTCTTGGGCATCTTTGGGTTGTTGGACATGTACTAGTCACAAGTAGGCTTTTCTCCTTTCTTGATGAAAGCTTTCTAATACCTTGGTTTCTGTGAGGATTTTTTGAAGTATTTTCTAAAAGCATTGTCCAATAGAAATTTCTGAAAAGATGAAAATTTTCTACATAGGCACTATCCAGTTAGGTAGCGATTAGTCACATATGGTTATTAAGCACTTGAAACATGACTACTATGACTGAAGTACTAAATTTTTAGCTAGTTAAACATAAATTTAAGTAGCTATATGTGGCAACTACCATATCAGACAGAGTAGTTATAATACTACTAATACTACTAATACTAATAATACTACTAAAATAGACATGTCAAGATTCTGGTCCACAGGCCCCAGAGCACTTCAGCAATCATATCCTTGTAGAATCACCTAGAGAGGGTACAAGAGAAGTTATGTGTTTAATTATTAGTCATTCCTTAATTGGTTCTACAGGGGGTCCGAAGCAGAATGTTGTCATGAGCAATTAGAAGGTGTATGTGAATCTTCAACTAAGTGCTAAGGAGAAGATGTCATGGTCAATATTGAGGGCTGAAAGAGCTGAACAGTGCCATTTGAATTGAATTAGACTTTTTAAACCTTATGTATTAAAACAGGAAAGAACTATCAGTTTAGTATAAAAATATCTTCCTTGCCAATGAGATTACAATGCAATTATGAGGCTACAGAAATCTAATTAATTCAGATAAAATTTTACTGACGAGAGAAGTAAGAAGAAATGAATAGAATATCAGGTTCTGCTGCATGTTAGAGAGAGCTATATCTCTAATCAAGCTACTTACTTGAAAGAATTGTAAAGATTCAATGAAATAATTGGTGAAATACTTAGCTAGTATATAGCATGTGGTAAATATTATATGTATACATGACCAGAATCAAATAAGCTAAGTCACAAACAATACAGCATTTCAATTAATAGAACCAATTCCAAATCTTAACAATAAAAAATTTAATTTAACATTTCACTTTTCCATGAAATAAATGACAATGAAGGTAATGCACACTCATGCACTTTCCTGCACACACACACACACACACACACACACACACACACACACACGGATCTTTATTTCTACCTAGATCCCTTCCAAGTCTTAGCGAGAGCAGAGAAAGCTGCTTAGGGTAATCAATTTTGGGAAAATTACTTTGTTGGGAGTAGGTCAAAGAGGAACTATAGCCAACCTCAGGGAAGTCAGAGAAATGCCACAGCACCATCCCTATTTCTGAGTTGCTGCCCTGAGGAAACTTCCTGGGGAGGCTGGTAATCTCTATCAAGTATGTTGAGTCTGACATACTGGACTAGTGGAACCACAGGGAAAAGTGTAGGAAGAAAATGTGACGGGCCCCGCCCATCAGCCAGTAAGTCCGAGAGCTAAGATGGCGCTGAGCGGAAATCTTCCCCAGAGCACTTAGGTGGTAAACAGCTTTCAGGAAGTGACGACAAGAGCATGAGATACACGGAAACACCGCATGCCATAGGGCAACAGCCAATGGACTGGCTGTTGCCATGAGTTGTGCACGTGAACAGTCTGCTGATTGGCTGTTGGGCTCTATATAAGGGGAAGATTTCTGGGGGGAAGAGAGAGAGAAGAGAAGATTTACGGGAAGAAGATTTGCGGGAACTGTACAAGAACCTGGGGTAATAAAACTGCTTGAGGAAGATCGTGTAAGAGTCGTCACTGCGCGCGACAAGTGGTTGGCCCGTACGGGGACCTTCGCTTTGATCAGAACCTCGGCAGTCCAGGGCAGCCGGCTGGTAAGTACTCCTTGACTCCGAAAAGGGAGGAGGAGGCTCCGTTTACGGAGGGTTATTTTCCCCGATCAAAGGGGGCTCCATTAAGGAGGATATTTAGTAAATAAGGCTCGCGGATAAGCGAGGCTCGCGGAAAAGCGAGGAACAGCGCTGTATTTTCCCCGATCAAAGGGGGCTCCATTAAGGAGGATATTTTTTAGTGTAAGTAAGTTAGAGAATCGGGCTGGTCCTGATTCGACAAGATGGGAAATAGTCCATCTCACCCATTGCATAAAGCATTGAAAGCTTTGTTGAAAAGTAGAGGCCTAAAGCTTAGGGACAAGACAATACAAGATTTTCTCGAACAAATAGATAGGGTAGCGCCATGGTTTACAGTATCAGGGAATCTTTCTTTAGCAAGCTGGGATAAATTGGGAAGAGACGTAGAACGCGCCGAAGAACAAGGTATTGTCACAGGAGGGACTCGGCCGCTTTGTCGGCTGATTCGTGCCTGTTTGGAAGAAAGGCGCTTTAGAAAATTTGTGCAGGAGGGCCAGGCAGCTTTAGACGGTGTAAAAGAGGAACGTTCAACTTCCTCTAAAGTGGCCAGTGAGGAGGATTCAGAGTCAGAGGGGGAGGATGAATCTGAGGAGGAATTAGAGGCCATTTGTAAACAAGTGAAAGCTTTTGAACTGATTAAAGAGGAAATTTCGCCTCCTCCGTATAACCCTTCTGCGCCCAGAGCAGGAGAAGGTGTCTCTTTTAGTAGTCAGATGTGGAGAGATGCGGGAATTTTTTTAGCAAATCAAGCTTTCCCAGTTTTCCAGCTGCAGGAGGGGGGAAATCGTTATCATGAGCCTTTGGACTTTAAAATAGTTAAGCATCTCGCAGAGTCAGTTCGCACATATGGGTCGTCAGCTGCTTTCACTATAGCAATAATAGAGAGTTTACATCGCTATGCCATGACCCCAGGAGACTGGCAAAATTTGGTTAGGGCCACCTTAAATCCTGGCCAATATTTGGATTGGAAAGCTTATTATATAGAATATGCCACTGAACAAGCTGCACGTAATCGAGCAGCAGGAAATTCAGCCTGGGATATAGACATGCTGATGGGCCAAGGACGATTTGCTAATCAACAGCTTGGGTATCCACAACAGGTGTATGAACAAATCAACAGACTCGCTACCCAGGCCTGGAAGGCCCTCCCTAACAAAGGAGAGGTATCTGGTAACCTTACAAAGATTACTCAAGGATTGACTGAACCCTTTTCAGACTTCGTTGCCCGTCTAGTAGAGGCTGCGGGAAGAATTTTTGGGGATTCTGACGCGGCCATGCCGCTCATTAAACAATTGGTCTATGAGCAATGCACTAAAGAATGCAGACAGGCCATCACTCCTTACAAACATAAAGGCCTAGAGGTGTGGATGAAGGTGTGCAGGGAACTCGGAGGACCCTTAACCAATTCAGGACTTGCTGCAGCCATTATACAGGCCTCCGGACAACAAAGTAAGAATAGTACCAAAAATGGCAATTGTTTTTCCTGTGGAGCGACAGGACACTTAAAACGAGATTGTCCTAAGTGTAGGGCGTCCCAATCTTATCCTTCTCCTCCTGAGTATTGTCGTCGATGTAGAAAAGGAAGGCATCCTACTTTTGAGTGCCGTTCGGTTAAAGATATCGATGGCAACCCCTTGCCCTATACTGGAAAGCAATCATCAAATACTCAGACAAAAAACGGGAGGGCGGGCCCTCGTTCCCAGGGCCCACAAAAATATGGGAACCCTCAGGTGTATGGGGCCATGGAGACACAGCCACCTCAGTGGCCCAATTTACAGCCTCCGGAACAGTCCGGCGAGCCACTCCAGGTTCGGCAGGATTGGACCTCTGTGCCACCTCCAGGCTGGTATTAACGCCACAAATGGGGGTTCAAATTATTGAAACAGATTTTCAAGGTCCTCTGCCACCTAATTCTGTTGGCTTACTTTTTGGAAGGTCTTCCTCTACCATGAAAGGACTTGTAGTCCATCCGGGGGTTATAGATGAGGATTATACCGGTATTATCAAAGTGATGGTTTCAGCGCCCCGGGGTATCGTTGCCATTTCCCCTGGGGATAGAGTGGCACAGTTACTTTTGCTTCCCAGTCTACATGGTATGTTTCCTTCAGCAGAGGGACGACGCGGTATTGGTGGGTTCGGTTCTTCAGGAAATGAGTTAATATCTCTTGCCTTTGATATGGGAACTCGTCCCTTGATAACCTTGGACGTGGAAGGCAAGCAAATCCTAGGACTTTTAGATACTGGGGCAGATAAAAGTGTCATCGCCTGTAAAGATTGGTCATCTTCATGGCCCACTCAAAAGGCTACCGGAGAACTTAGAGGTTTGGGTTATGCTAAAACCCCTGACCTCAGTGCTAGGGCTTTACATTGGAAAGATCAGGAGGGACATAAGGGGCAGTTTGAACCCTATGTGCTGGAGCTGCCAGTTTCCCTCTGGGGAAGAGATTTATTAGTGGACATGGGATATTCCTTACAAAATACATCTTATTTCCCCCAAGCCCATAATATTCTCCTTCGCCAGGGCTACCACCCTTCCTACGGGCTGGGAAAACACCTCCAGGGACGTAAAAGCCCAATTCCTACTAAAGAAAAGAGTGGTCGCGAGGAACTGGGTTTTGTGCAGTAGCCACTGAGGAGGCAATTCCCATTACCTGGAAGACGGGAGATCCAGTATGGGTTCCTCAGTGGCCTCTCTCCCGTGAAAAGCTTGAAGTAACAAGGAAATTAGTACAAGAGCAATTACAGTTAGGCCATATCCGGCCATCCACCTCTCCTTGGAATACCCCGATTTTTGTGATAAAGAAAAAATCTGGAAAATGGAGGTTATTACATGACCTCCGAGCCATAAATAGCCAAATGCAGATTATGGGGCCAGTCCAACGAGGGCTTCCACTCCTCTCTGCTATTCCGAAGGAGTGGCCACTTATCAGCATAGATATAAAAGATTGTTTTTTCTCCATCCCTTTAAATCCTGCGGATACTCCTCGTTTTGCTTTTACTGTTCCCTCTATTAATCAAGAGGAAATTGACAGTAGATATGAATGGGTGGTCCTCCCACAAGGAATGGCCAATAGCCCTACCCTCTGTCAATTATATGTAAATAGTGCTCTTGAGCCCGTAAAAACCAAATTTCCAGAAATTCGGTGTATTCATTACATGGATGACATTTTGTTAACCACAAAAAATCCCTCCATACTTGAGGAGGCTTATTGTCACCTTGTAAAGATTTTGGAAACTCATCAATTATTCATCGCCTCAGAAAAGGTACAAAGAGGAGAAAATATACACTTTCTTGGCAACATTGTTCTCCCCCATGCAGTCCTGCCTCAAAAATTAATCATCCGCACTGATCAATTAAAAACCCTCAATGATTTCCAAAAACTGTTGGGAGACATTAATTGGGTTCGACCCTTTTTACAAATTCCTAACCATGCCTTGAAACCTTTATATAATCTGCTCGTAGGCAATCCTCAATTAGATTCTCCTCGCGTCCTTACCGATGAGGCCCGCCATGCGTTACAATTAGTAGAACAAGCACTTACGAAAGCGTCTCTCCGTCGAGTGACCCCTGGACAGCCATTATGGGCTTGTATCCTGGCCACTGAAAAACAGCCTACTAGTGTTCTTTGGCAACAAGGACCCCTTCTTTGGATTCACCCCAAAGTCTCCCCTCAAAAGGTAGTTGAATATTATCCCACCAGTGTAGCAAGCCTTGCCCTTAAAGCCATTCAGCAGTGCATCCAACACTTTGGCAGAACGCCCGATAAGCTGGTGGTACCGTACACTGCTCTGCAAGTACAAACGCTGGTAGCCACTATTGATGATTGGGCTATACTTATGTGCTCTTTCAGTGGTGAAATAGACAATCATCTTCCCAAAGATCCATTGTTACATTTTGTTCTGGAACATCCTCTCATTTTCCCATTGGTCACTAAAAACAAACCTGTAGCTAATGCAATTAACATTTTTACTGATGGATCCAAAACTGGTGTGGGGGCCTACCTAATAGAGGGAAGCGATCCTGTTATCATCCAATATTCACATACCTCTCCACAACTGGTTGAATTAAATATTGTTTTAGAAATTTTTAAGAGAGTTTCTTCTCCTTTCAATTTATTATCAGATTCACAATATGTGGTTAATCTGGTTAGATCGCTTGAATGCGCGGGTCAACTCTCTTTACATACTCCTATTCATTCTATGGCTAGCCAAATCCAGATTTATATACATTTAAGAAAGACACCATTCTTTATCCAGCACGTTAGGGCACATACTGGATTACCTGGCCCTATTACATATGGAAATGATCTAGTAGATAAACTCACCAAGATACATATGATTTTTTCTCTTACTCAAATGCAACAGGCACAGGCATTTCACCGTCAATATCATGTAAATTCTAAAACATTACAACAGCGATTTAAAATCCCTCGACATCAGGCTCGGGAAATTGTAAAAACCTGTAATGCCTGTGCCCCTTTTTTACACCCCTCACATGTGGGCATTTGCCCACGAGGCTTGCTCCCTCTACATCTCTGGCAAATGGATGTAACTCACATATCTGAATTTGGAAAATTGAAATATATCCATGTTTCCATAGATACTGTCTCTGGAATTATTCATGCATCTGCTCATGCTGGGGAAAAGGCACATGACGTCGTCAATCATTGCCTTGAGGCCTGGGCAGCATGGAATATGCCTAAAGAAATAAAAACTGATAATGGCCCGGCTTATACTTCCCAAAAATTCACATCTTTTTGTTCACAGATGGGAATAACTCTAAAGCATGGCCTTCCGTACAACCCTCAGGGACAGGGTATTGTGGAACGCGCCCATCGTACTCTTAAAGAATGCTTGATAAAACAAAAAGAGGGAATTGGAACCAATATGAAACCGAAGCAGCGCCTATCCTTAGCCCTTTTTACTTTGAATTTTTTGCAATTAGATGTCAATGGCAAGACTGCTGCCGATCGTCATTTTGCCCCCTCGGGTACGAGCCAGGGTTTCGTGCGTTGGAAGGATGCCCTCACAGGGCAATGGAGGGGACCTGACCCAGTGCTCACATGGGCCAGAGGCTCTGTTTGTGTGTTTCCACAGAACGGCGCCGATCCTGTCTGGGTTCCAGAGCGGCTGACTCGTCTGGTGAAACAAAAGGATGATGAGCCATCGACTGATTCTTTTGGGGACCATGATACTGTGGAATTCCAAGGATAGGAAGTGATCCACAATGGGGGCTTTTGATTGCTTTTTCTTTTCTATTGCCTTTGAGTCATTCTGCTCAAGTTCTTCCCCGCTTAATCCTTTTACCTTTTCCCCTTAAAATTGGCACAGGAGCAAATTCTACTTTTGCAGGTTATAATTTTACTTATTAGAGCCTGACCATGGCCTTTCATTCTAACCTATTTGATCTGTGGCTTCTTTGTGGGATAAATGGCAGTTGCACGGATTTAGCTCCCCTTGTCATGATTAATGATAACGCGTCTATTGCCGCTAATCTTTCTTGCGAGCTTTCTGCATATCCTACAGATAACCGGTCATCGAAATTTGACAATTTGACAAGACGGTTGCGGTTGGAGATCATCAAAACCAATACTACTCAAGTTGACCCGGTGATGGCCCGCACCTTGATGTCCTGGATCCAACAAGCAGCTCGTCATTTAAAAGAGTGGGCTGGACTGAGTGCTCTTGGTCTTTGTCTGGTCTTACTGTGTATCTTATGTCTCTACTGTCTTAGAAAACTAATCCGTCAGCGCGCTACAGATCAAGTGCTCATAGCTCAGGCATTTGCAGCCATGGAGTTGGGACAATCCCCTCAAATATGGCTTGCGGCGATGGGAAAGTCTTAATGACAGGATGCCAGCTAGGACTGCACTCGGGACCCCGGGAGGGTGCATCCCGAGGAGGGCATGCTCAACTGCATACGGGTTGCCACTGATTCTTGTCCCGTCCCTGGCAAAAGGTGGTGGGCCTAGAAGCCCCTTCCAAACATACAGGGGTTGAGTCCTCTGTCCTCTCCTGTCTGAAAAAACAAAAAAGGGGGAACTGTGACGGGCCCCGCCCATCAGCCAGTAAGTCCGAGAGCTAAGATGGCGCTGAGCGGAAATCTTCCCCAGAGCACTTAGGTGGTAAACAGCTTTCAGGAAGTGACGACAAGAGCATGAGATACACGGAAACACCGCATGCCATAGGGCAACAGCCAATGGACTGGCTGTTGCCATGAGTTGTGCACGTGAACAGTCTGCTGATTGGCTGTTGGGCTCTATATAAGGGGAAGATTTCTGGGGGGAAGAGAGAGAGAAGAGAAGATTTACGGGAAGAAGATTTGCGGGAACTGTACAAGAACCTGGGGTAATAAAACTGCTTGAGGAAGATCGTGTAAGAGTCGTCACTGCGCGCGACAAGAAAATGCAGCTAAGAGTATTGCTTATAATTGATGTATTTGTGGTATATTCCTGATTATAGTTCATGGATCCCGATATCCTTGTGAGAGTTAATGAAAGAAGGCAGCATGGGTGAATATTTCAGATACCATGGAGTAGAGGGAAAAAGCACTTGCCCTAAAGTAAAGTTAACTGGTTTTAAACTAATTTTTTCAATCATGTGATTTAGACTAATGGCTATCTTTGGGTTCCCAAGTTCTTCTGCTTGTAAAACAATATACTCAATAGTATAATTCTAGATATGAAAGCACCCATGGACTCTGACCCTCCAGACTTCCTTAAGCTCTGGGACTGTTTCAGTAAAGCATACTGGGTTAGTGTTCTAACTTGTTTTTGTGTTCCTGGAGCTCAAGTTGTGTGAACAGTGGTATCTCACACAGCACACATAGCAGCAGTTGGGAAGGTGGGAGTGACTAACAGTGGGTGGGTGAACAGATAAAAGAAGAAAAAGTTTGAAGAGAGAGTACTATGTATGAAAGAGAAAGTCAGCCCTCCCTTATCTGACATTCTTTTGCTATCTTCCCTCATAACAGATATTCAAAGCCAAATACCAAAACAAGGGCACAAAAATGGCTGGAAGTAAGCAGACCTGAATTCTACCAACCTCTGCATTCAAGATTACTAACTTCAGATTTCGTATCTGTGTGACACTTATGTTAGCAGCTATTTTGAAGCTTAAATGAACTAATATTACCTAGGAGATAGTAAATGTTCAGTAAATATTCTCTTAATTTGGCTTTTTCCTTTCCCCATCTTACCCATAAGAGCCCAGTTAAATAAACATGGCATCTAGAGGGTGTAAATAAAATTGTTTAGAGAATGTATTGATGGTGGGGAGAGAAAGGTGCAGAGGAGAGCAAGAAAACACAGCCTGACGCAGAAATCCCAGTCTCTCTGCTAACGAAGCCTCTCCCTTTCTGCAGCGCTACAATTTTATAGTTCCTAAGAGCCTCAGAGATTTTCATCACTGCAACAGCATCCCTGACTGTGTTTTCAACACTTCACCGACAGGAAGACTCACTGAACAGGCAGAGAAAAAGGAGGAGGCACCACCCAAAGTTAGCCAGCTGGATCCAGGAGATACACCGCTCCTCACTCTTCCACCTCAAAGTGCCTGGGAAACTGCCCATGCAGAGTGTGGGGAGGACAAAGTGCAGGAGAAGAGAGGGCCTTTACTCTTTTCTGGGGAGACCCCAGACCGCCTCTGTGTGATGTAAGGCGGTCTCTGCTTGCAGGGAATGCAGACCCGCAGGGAGCCAACACTTGACCGGAGTATTAGCTCCTTCGCTCCCAACAACTTTCAGCACCGCGGACAGCACCCCTTTTAAACTGGTTGGTGGTCCAGGCGCTCTAGGCTCTCCGTCAACCCACAGCCCCCGGCCAGGTCATCCTTCAAGACCTCAGAGAACCGAGCTCCGCACAGGAGTGCCATAAACAGGCGTCAGTCCTGCTCCATCCATCCATCCCGCACCTTTCCTCTGCCTCGCCTGTGCTTCTAGTCATTTGACAGCGTCTGTCTCGCTCTTCAAGTGCAATATAAAATGCACGCAGGGGTAGGGGTCTGGAGACAGGTTCAGGCCCACGCTGCGAAACCTCAGCCCTCTGGATTCCTAGGGAACTGATGTGCCCGGGGTTGGGAAAGAGACACGGTTGAAGGAGTAAAGTAGTATCCTGGTGAGAGTCGCCTCCCCAGGGCCATCTGGTCTGGGTAGGGAGCTGGACACTTCCCATCACGTCCCCTCCCCAGCCCCCGGCGGGCCTCGGAGGGCCGGAGACAGCGGGGTCCCCGCGGCAGCCCCCTGGCCCGGGCGCCTGGCTCCCTTTGAAGAGTTTGCGCCCAGGTAAAAGGGCAGACATTCCCCCGCCCTTCTCTCAGGCCAGGCCTGAAAGGCGTCTGTCCCTTTCCACGGCTCAGTCCGAGGCCGGGAACCCAGCGGCCGGACCCGGAGCGGCCAGGCGGGGAGGAGGGACGGCGACTCGGGGCCCGCCCGCCCCCGCCCGCCCCCGCCCGCCCCGCAGCTCGCCGCCAGCCCGCGCCCCCGGACTGGGGGCGCCCTCCGGCCCCCTTCCGGGCCGGAGGCGGAGGGACCCCGACCCCGCTCCTTCCTCGCTCAGGGAACCCCTTCCCGGAGCGCCCTTGGTCTCCGCGCCATGTTCCCGCTTCCCCCTCGCGGCGGCCGGGTTCCCGGGTTCATCCCGTCGCGGGGGTCGCGGAGGGTCCAGTCTGTGGCAGCCGTGGGGTGGGGGGCGGTGTTCACTCACCGGGGCAGGGGCTGGCGGTCCGCACTGAGGGATGGGGCTGTCGCTCGGTCTGAGCTGGGGGTGACGGCGGCGAAGGAAGGCAGGAGGCAGCCGCTGCTGCTGAACAGCTCCTCAATTATTCAGACAGAACCCCCTCCTGCACCCTCCCCGCGCCTGCCAGTCCTCCCTCCAGCTCGCCTGTCTCCGCCTCCCTGGAGTCACGTGGCCAGCCCAACCCCGCACAACACTGAGTCCGAATCTCTCAGCAGGCGCACTCTCTCTCCCTACGTCCTGTCTGCCACTCAGAACTCCTCGCCAGCCTTCCAAGCGTCCAGGCGCTGCCTCTGGGTCCTCGGGCTGCGTGGCGGTCGAGGGGCCCTGGAATGGGGACAGTTCTGTGCCCTGGGAAAGCAGAGCCTGGCTAGACTCTGCAGTGTAGGTGTGTTAGGAAGGCATCTGTCAGCCTATCTCTGCTGGACTCCACTGCTCAGGCCTTCTTCCTGCCCTCTGGAAGCTTTTGGCTTCCTCCGCGGGGCCCTTGCTCCTGTTAAACTTCTTCCGTCCTCCTGGATACTACTGCAAAGAAAGAATGAAGAGGTTGATCTCCCTTCTATTCCCAAAGAAGACAAGACCCATGTGCAAGGAGGCCAAGTTTATTGTGGGCTTTTCAACATCTTACATGTACAGAGACTTCTGAAGGTTTGAGGCTCTGAAGAATGGCTGGGAATTTTAGTCTGTATGAGCTTGGAGCATTGAACCTCTAACCTTTCTTCTCTCATCTGTGAAATGACCACAAGGATTCTGAAATTGCCCAGCCCAGGCCTTGACACGTGGAGATCAGTAAATGAGAATCCTTTCCTTGTCTCTGTTTTGATGCACTTCAGAAAACAAGAGGAAGATGAGTGGAGTGGATGGATGCCAGTAGAGTGGAGATATCTTTTTTAAATATGGAAGAAGGCTTCTGTGAGGTCAAGCTAGATAAACAACCAGTCTAAGTGAGAACAGAAGAAACAAAGCTTACATTTTACAGTGACTTTTTAAGATGGGTGTCCTAGAGGCATGATGTGTCTTGCAAACATAGGGTGTAGATGGCACCAATCCAAGCATGTTTGGCCTCACCAGTGAATGAATTACTTAACATGTATCAGGTAGATTGATTTGGATAGAAGGTACCTACATGAGTTCTTGCACTTTGGTTCAAGCCCTCAAAATACATGATAGCGAATACTAGGCAATTCTCCTGCCTTTAGAAACAAATTCACTGAAATTGTGCTTGAGAATACTGGCCACATTCTCCCTAGGCTGGAGCAGTCTAGTCTTGGTTGTGAATCTGCCTTGGACCCCAAGAGTCTCCTCAGAAAGATGGCTAATGATCTCTAGGACAGTATTTATAAGTCTACCTAGTCTAAACTCAGTATTGCCTTGAACCAGCATTTAGGCCTGAAGTTTTGAGCCATCTTCATAATTTAAACTTCTGAGTAGTCATTGCATACAGTGAGATCAGATCTTGGGGTCCTCAAGAAGTTGTGAAATAGTGCAGAAGAGAGTAAAGAATCAGAAGTTTGAAATGTTAGTATAGGCTCTGCTAGTTGCCTATGTAAATTTTGGCAATTCACTTAAACTCTTAGAGGCTTATCTTTAAAATGGGAAAAGAATGTGGATTTGTCTTCTCTATAAGACAGGATGTTCAGCTGGAGTCATGCATGAGAAGCCACTATGAAAGGTAAGGAGTGAACACATTCAAGCTATTAATAGCCCAGACTGGGAGAGCTTTGAGTCTGTTCTAGTCCAGATCAGGATGGGGGTGAGGAGGTAGAAAGCTGGAATTTGTTAAAGAACAGGCAGCTACTAAAAAGTCAACGTATCTCTGTAAGTTTGCAGGTGTGCCTGGGACTCAAGGGCTGAGGTGTTTTGAGAGCTTAAATCTTTCGGTTTCACTCTCCTCTGAGATAGATTTCTGGATTATTATCTCCATTGTCCCCCTTCCCCACACGGCTCAGCCTTTCATCTTTAGAACAGCAACTAATAATCTCAATGGTTAGGAGTATTTTCTGAGATGATTTTCTGCCTATATTTTAGGATAGGTGGGTTTAAACTTTTCTGCCTTTGTAGGTAAAATTGATTTGGTTTGATAATTCAGAATGGTTTTTATTTCAAAGACAAAACAGAGGAGGAATTTCTGGATAGTCAGCAGCAACTTAATGTTGATTATGAGTCTCCAAGTTGCTACCAAAAAACCCCAATGAAATTTACATCTAAAGCATTAGTTCTTGGAATATTCTACCTGCTGTAGTTTAGATTTAAAATGTGCTCCAGACCTCATGTAATAGACAAGGCAGTCATGTTGGAGATGGGACTTGGTCGCAGGAAAAGGCTCCCTGAGCGTGTGGCCAAGTACAGTACATCTGTTCAGGGTGAGCCAGCTGCAGCATCTGCCTCTGACTTTTTCTCTGTCCCCCGATCATGGTGCCTTGAGGACCTCCAGCTCAGCTCCCGCTTGGAAGCCAGTGTCATATGGACCTCGTCCCTTCAGTGTTGTGTGTCAGTTGTTTGGATCACAGAGGTGAGAGTGTTGACTGAAACACAACCCTTAAGCGGATTCCAATCCCATTTCTTGTATACTTCCCTTTAATGTTTTTAGAAATTTTCGGTTTAGATCTCCTTATATTTTGGAGAAGAATTGTCCAGGCAAGGTAAAAATGCTGCCTCTCACTCCTATCCAGCTGTGTTGCTATCAGGAAACATGAGAAAGGGAAGGAGAAGCATGAAGTAATTCAATTTGGCCTTAAAATGTGCCTTTAAGACCAGGGACTTATATGAACATACATTTTAGAAAAATTGGACATTTGGAAATTTCTATAGGACCCTTAATACTTTTAAAATCCAGTTTTGAATACCTAAGTCAACTTTACCCAGAAAATGGCAGAGTAGGATCTTAGAGGAGATCTTGCATAGATTGCAATACTAGGTTACACCTTAAGATTTCTTGATCAGGTTTCCCTTGGGTCCTCTTCCCTTACTTACAAGCTCTTACCTTTTGCTAGTGACTGTTGACTTTATCATGAGCCACTGAAAACACATTCTAGCTATATGAAAGTGAAAATTAATAAAGTGATAAATAAAAATTCAGTTAGACAAAAATATGGCCAAGGGTTTACAGCACCTATATCAGCAACAATTGGCACATATCACATCACAGTTTCAGATTTAACTATGGTACTGGTGACTGCTAATAAGATCTTAAAAGGACACATCATAGTTTTTTGTTTTGTTTTGTTTTGCGGGTCTGGGGATAGAACCTAGAGGCATTCGACCTCCAAGCTACACTCCCTGCCCAATTTTTTATTCTTTATTTTGAAACCGGGTCTCACTGAATTGAACTGTGGAGGGCCTCACTTAGTAGCTGAGGCTGTCCGTGAACCTCCATCCTCCTGTCTCAGACTCCCGAATGCTGGGATTACAAGCATGCGCCACCACGCCCGGCTCCTAGTTTTCTTTATCTAACACGTGGAATATGGAAGTTCTGACTCACTTGGGATATAGCCAGGAACAGTTGCAGAAATGATGGCTGCAGTCTAGGAAGGAAGCCAGACCACAAACAGGTAGACAAAGAAGTGGAGGTAAATGTCACATTGAACATAAAACAGCAATACAAAGAGTAAAGGAGCACCACTCCAGTTAAGTGGTGGAGAACTGACATCAGAAGATGGGCCCAGACACAAAAGATATTCCTCTCAGAGAGAGGGGAAGGGTGCTCTTACCTAGGGCCATTTTTCAAAACTGATTATTAGCAGAGTAATCACCAAAATTTTTTATGATTGACCTCCTTGGATGAATAGTGATTGGGCCACAAAAGCCAAATGCCTTACCAGTGATTACTTGTTTGGGTCTTAGGATTCATGATGACGATGACTTGATACTTCATTCTAGGACTCCTAGTTCTTCAGAGCCCCTGACTCTTGCCTTTGAGCATATTTAAAAGCTGAAAAATGGAGATGCTGCAACAGCTTGGCCAGAGAAAGGCTTATCTGGAGCCCTCCAAAGCCAGTTGTATTTCTGGGTATCAGAAAGACAGAAAAAAAGGGCACACAACCAGAATTCAGAATATTATAGGCAAATTGTAAAGATATACTAAGAAAATAACATACTGCTAGTATCCTACCAATTGGAATGGAAATAATATTATTATTTATCTATGAGTAAATTTTCTTCTGGGTATCTAAATTCTGATAAGAAAAAGGGGGATGGCTGGTCTTAGCATGTTCATATATTCCCAAGTTTATAATCAGATATGGCACTTTCCCCATCCCCACCCCCTGCAGGGTGAACAGAGTTGTTTAATGAGTATGCTGTGGTGAGATATTAGAGGTCATAAATGTCAAACCAATGGACTTCCTGACAGGGAAGTAAATGATAACATAAACATTTCTTCCCATTTGTCGTGTGTGTGTGTGGTGTGTGGTGTGTGGTGTGTGGTGTGTGTGTGTGTGTGTGTGTGTGTGTGTGTGTGTGTATTACTGGGGATTGAACCCAGGGCCTCAACCATGCTAGGCAAGCATTGTACCACTGAGCTATATCACCAGCACTTTTTTTTCTTTTAGCAATTTTTTTATTGAACATAAATAGTATACATTTAAACTATTTTTGGTGCCCTCTCCCCCCGGCCCCCGTTTTCCCTTCCCCCCTCCCACCAATGGTTTTCCAGGTAAACCATGTCATATTCATAATTTTACACATATTCAGATGTAGACCCTCATTAATCAAGATCAGCCTTCCTCCTCTCCTATCTTTCCATTCAAACTTTGCTGATATTTCACCTCCATCATCTGGAGTCCCACTGGTATCCTCTGTGTTTCCTACTTTGGGCATATTAGAGGAAACATATGTACCTTCTCCTTCTGTGTTTGGCTGATCTCCCTTAACATAATGTTCTCCAGGGCTTTACATCTTCTTGCAAATGAAACAGCATGGTACTGGCACAATAACAGATATACTGACCAGTGGATTAGAATAGAAGATACAGAAACAAACCCACACATCTTTAGTCAATTAATCTTTGACAAAGGGGCCAAACACATACGCTGGAGAAAAGACAGCCTTTTCAACAAGTGGTGCTGGGAGAACTGGCTAACCATTTGTAAAAAGATGAATCTAAACCCCTATATCTCACCAAACACAGGAATCAACTAAAGATGGATCAAAGACTTAGAAATTAGACCTGAGACTGTGAAGTTAGTAGAGGCATAGGTTCAACACTACAACATATTGGCACAGGCAGTAACTTTCTCAACAAAACCTCCAAAGCTCAGGAAATTAAAGCAAGAATAAACAAGTGGGGTAGCATCAAACTAAAAAGTTTCTTCTCATCAAAGGAAACTATCAGTAACTTAAAGAGGAAGCCGACAGAATGGGAAAGGATCTTTACCAGCCACCATTCTGATAGGGGGCTAATATCCAGAATATACAAAGAGCTCAAAAGACTCTACACTAGCAAAACAAACAACCCAATCAAGAAATGGGCAAATGAACTAAATAGACACTTCACAAAAGAAGAGATACAAAGGGCCAATAGATACATGAAAAGATGTTCTTCATCACTGGCCATCAGGGAGATGCAAATCAAAACTACACTGAGATTCCATCTAACCCCAGTCAGAGTGGCAAGCATAAAGAAATCAAACAACAACAATGCTGGCGAGGATGTGGGGAAAGAGGAACTCTTTTACACTGTTGGTGGGAATGCAAACTAGTTCAACCACTATGGAGATCTGTGTGGAGATTCCTAAGAAAGGTGGGAATAGATCCAGCTATGTCACTCCTGGGTATCTTTCCAAAGGGGATTAATTCAGAGAAATACATTAACATATGCATACCTATGTTCATAGCAGCACAATTTGTAATAGCCCAAATATGGAATCAACCCAGATCTCCATCAACAGATGAATGGATAGCAAAACTGTGGGAAATACATACAGTGAAATTCTATTCAGCCATAAAGAAGAACAAAATTATATCACCATCACTTTTAATTTTTTTATATTTTTTTGGTGGGGATTGAATCCAGGGGCATTCTACCTTCAACCCTATTTAATTTTAGTACACCTCCAACCCTATTTTTTTAAAACAGGGTCTCACAGGTTGATGAGAGTCTCACTACTGGCTGAAGCTGTCCTCCAACCTGCAGTCCTCCCATCTCATACACTCAAGTACTAGGATTACAAGCATGCATCACCATGCCTGTCTTTGATTTCATTTTGAGACAGGGTCTCACTAAGTTGCTCAACCTGGCCTCAAACTTGCCATCCTCCTGCCTCAGCCTCCTGAGTAGCTGATATTACAGGAATGCAGCAACATGCCCGGTATTTTAATAATGTGTTTTCTTCAAATACATTAGTGTTTCTAAGTTAATTTGTTTTCAAGTGGTTTCTATTAATAATTTAAATAGAAAACAGGTATCTGTTGCCATGAGTACAAGGTAACCATTTAAACACAGTTAAAATAAAAACAATGGTATTAGAATCAAGCTATTAAATACAAGCCTTTTCAGGAATCTAGGGTTTGCTTTTTCTTGTTAGAAGGGAAATTAGCAGCTGTTACTAACATAATGGCATCAGAGTGACACTTTCTCCACAAAGTAATCAGAACGATTGAAAATTAAGTAGAAAAAGAACAACTTCTCACTTTGTAGTTACAAATCATTTAATGCCAAGTCCAACTGTCATCTAAATCAGTGTTTCTTGAGCGTGATGTTTATGGGAATCATCTGGGAGAGCTTGTTAAAGATGAGAACTGGATTCAGTGGGTCCAGGTCCGCATTTCTAACATGACCTCAGTGGTGCTGGTGCTGCTGGCTCTCGGGCTACTCTTTGACTAGCAAGGGAATACAGTACCAGGGATAGTGCCTGTCCCGCATTTTGGGAAATGCTAACTCTTAGTTTGTAGCTGAGAAAAGTGAGGACTTTGCAGGGTGTGATTAACTTAAGATCCTGATAGACAAGCCAGAGCTATAACTCACATTTTATAGGTCTCCTGTCTCATAGTTCAATGATCTTTCCCAAAAGATTTTTAAGATCATGATTTGCTTAAAAGGGAAAACAAAAAACAAAACAAAACAAAAACATCTTTTAGTAGGGGCTATGGTATGAAAGTCAAGGTTTGGAATGCTGTCTTCTTTGGCTATTCTATGGCAATGAACACACCCAAGCCCTTGGTAGCTTAAAGTAACATAAATTTATTGTCCACACTAGGCATCCACTGTGAATTGCTATGGGTTCTGCTCCTTGTAGTCACTCTAAGATGGTGATTTTATGATGTTCTGGCTCAATATGATACTTCAAAGTTCACTTTGGTGGACAGGACAGGGCCGAGGACAGCAGAAACTAACTGCTCTATCCTAGAAGTGATGATCATCACTGTGACCCACAACCTTTTGGCCAGAACCACGTGCATGGCCCCAGACAACAGCAATCACAAAGGGAGGGGAGAAGAATACTTACCTCTGCCTGGAATGAGAGTAGAATCAGTTGAACAGCAAAAATATCTACCATTTAGTTTTTCTATTACTAACAATCCTTAGTTCTATAGCCTTGATCTTCTCCTTCTTCTCATAATCTCCCCTATCCAAGTTTTCCAGGCCAGGGAGATTGCCACGAGTCAATTCACCTCCACCCCCAGGTCCTTCTTACCAACGCAGGGGAAGGAAAGGCAATGCAACGTCGGAGGGAACATATGATGCCAGAAAGCTTTGGTGAGACAGGGAGAGTGCGCAGGGTGAGGACGAGGGGAGGGGGGAAAGGTAAGGGAGGGAATGGGCTCACTAAGTGTTAATGAATGAGAAATTCATGCATAATATTCTTCAAAATATTCGTGTCAAGTTGTTATTATCCCTCTTTGCCCACCAGGTAACAGAGGGACAAAGGGCTTATCTAACATAGAGAATAAGCTGTGATCAATGTCAGACTATAAATCTAGTCCAAGAAAGTCACGTTGTTGTTGTTGTTGTTGTTGTACTAGAGATGGAACCCAGAGATATTCTACCTCTGAGCTACACTCCCAGCCCTTATTTATTGTATGCTGAAACAGGGTCTTGCCAAGTTGCTGAGGGCCTTGGTAAGTTTCTGAAGCTGGTCTTGAATCTGTAATCCTCCTGTCTCAGCTTCTCAAATACTAGGATTACAGGCATGCATCACCATGCCAGGCTCCAAGAAAGTTACTCTTACAGAGTGAGGTCATTTGGTCCTGATAAATGGGCTACTTGTTCACTCTCTCTGGAATATACGAAACTTAGCTTTCCTGTATTGAGCATGTGCAACTAGCAAAAACATCCTGGTTCTGTGGTGGCTACTACTGTGGCTGCTGCAGTCTTCCTGGGAAAACAAGCTTCTCCTAAAGTCACTGAGTGGAGATGTAGTACCAAGTCCTTATCACCACAAATACTTAATCCCTCTTTGCACTCTTATTCACCACATAAGAACTTCTTCTTCTCTCTTCTTCTTCTTCTTCTTCTTCTTCTTCTTCTTCTTCTTCTTCTTCTTCTTCTTCTTCTTCTCTCTCTCTCTCTCTCTCTCTCTCTCTCTCTCCATATGGAGAGAGAGAGAGAGAGAGAGAGAGAGAGAGAGAGAGAGAGAGAAGCACCGCCATAGGAGCAATGTTTAAAATAGTCTAAGGATGTGATAAAATGTACTTTCTGAGGCGACAATGAAAAAAATCTATAATAAATAATCTATAATGAACATTGGAAACATTTGAAAAATACTAAAGGACAGCTCACAGGATAGAAAGCGGCAGGTGCTTGGAAGTTTCCTCCTTGCCAGGCTGTGGAGGCTGTGGATAGGCAAGGCTAGTGTGGTGTTGGGACATCTTTCCCTGGAGCCTGAGAGTAATGGGTCTAGAATTTCCCTGGGTACTGCTAAGATCCTTGAATGCATATTTATGATGTGGCATTTGTCAAATTATTCAATTTTCTCTGGGGCTTAGTATTCTAACTTGTAAATAGGGATAATAATGCCTAAATACAGAATTATGGTGGAGGTTGGAAGCAATATACAGAAGGCACCTGACATATGTTGGTGCTCAACTCTGATGAGTATTCTCACTGTTATTAAGAAGATGGATGTGAAGCGGGTTAAGGAGGCTCAGCCCCTGTCTACTTGAGTGAGCTTGGCTATGACAGCCTCCATTTGTTCTTCAGGAAAATAAGGAAATGAAATTAGGTTCCTTCTAAGAGTGCTTTCATGAACTCAAGTGTGTGAAGCAGGAGTGGTGAGGTTTCCTAGGAAGGCCAGGCAACAGTCTTGGAGGGCAGTGCCCAGTGTAGCAGTGAGGAGGGTAACAGCTCACGCTGAAGAAAGGAGCCTTCTGCCCATTGGCAGGAGTGCTGGGTCTCGAGACAGTGTTGGACTTCTTTTCTGAGCCATTGCCACCAACCAAGGAGCCATTACAACCATAGAAAATAAGGAATGACCTTGGTGTAGAGGGCAGACTTTATTAGTTACCTTTCCGTGTCAGCAAGGTTGCATTGCCAAGGTAGCTGCAGCAGCAGCAGCAGCAGCAGCAGCAGCAGCAGCAGCAGCAGCAGCAGCAGCAGCAGCAGCTTTGAATACAAAATGAAAATGTCAGTAAGCACAGGAGAGAATTGGAGGGAAAGAAAGGACTTGAATGGGATGCCTAGCTCCCTCGCCTCATCAGCCTGTGCTCCTGCACCAAAAGGATTACACTGGAAGTGGATCAATTATGTCCACAGCAGATTCCCTTCATGAGATGAGCAGACAAAGCTCTATCCTCTGAGGAAGCATTCATCACATAAAACAGTGATTATTTTATTGTCAGCCTTTTAAAGCTATGTATTCACCTACGGTGTGTGCACTTCTCCTGTTTAATTCAATGACTTTTAGAAAATGAGAAGATTCCACTCCATTTACTCATTTCGTAAAGCTCTTAAGAAGATCAAAGACTCTGTAAAGTGTGCCAGCACATCAGATGAAAGTGATGAGACAATTTAGGATGGCAAGGAAGCTCCAGTCTGTATCTTCTGCAGGTCCCAGCTGGGGAGGCTTACGTGGTGCACCAAATGTCTGTTTCAGAATCCCCACAGAGGAAGAGTTTGTAGCGTGCTGCTCTGTTCCTCCACCTTCTCTAAGATGTTGAACTATTCATCATCCTTCCAGTTAAGGTCTCCTGTGTCTCATCATGTCAGGCACCAAGGGTGCCTTTAAGCCAGCAAGAACCGATTGTCCTTCTTAGAGGATTCCATTGTTCAATATGTCTTCAGGTTAGTCAGCCACTCTGGGTGCTGGCCCTTAGCTCTGTCTCAGTCATTGTTCCCATGGTGGATTCAGCTGACTTTTAGTAAATTCCAGGTTTTGAAACATGAGTTGGCCTCTCCGATCAAGTCCTGAGCCAGACCCCAGCCCACCTGCCCTGCAGGTCCCACTTCCAATCAGCCAGTGGAGAAGTCACACTGACTTTTTTTTTCCTGCTGTGATCTCCATTTGAATGTTAGTATTCAGTAGAGGCTTGATTTTCTATTAAAATGATGGTCAAACAGGAGGCCACAAGAAATAAGGATGGCTCCCCTAAACCTTGCCTTCTCTGATAAGCCATTGCAATGGCTTGCTTTGTCTACAGTCTTGTGCCTCTCTCTGTGTCCTCTGGGATCTCTACCTTCAGCTGTGATAAGACAGTGAAGAAGACTATGGCGGCTGAGCTTCTTCCACTCCCACGCCCAGAGCCCCTACCTGGATGGGATCAGCTGCTGCTCTTTTCACTATCATTTGTCTTGGAAACATTTTTAACAGTTAATGTATCATCATAATGTACTTAAAGACAAAGTACTTTAAAGCTATACTGGGAGATGAGGCAAATGTAATCCGATCTAACAATAGCTTAAAGACCATAATTGTTTTGTCCAGAACAGATGCTAACAATGGCTACTTTAACAAGCAAGTGCCCATCTCCTTTGAATTCTGTAAGTCGCTTTAACATCCCAGTTCTTTACTAATGAATTCTGTGTAAAACTCATGCTAATGCTGATGCTTTCTACTGATCTGGAATGCTTAAAAACCAAGAGAGCCGGATGTGGTGGCACATGCTTGTAATCCCAGCATTTGGGAGGCCAAGACAGGAGGATGGTGGTTCGCAGACAGCCTCAGCCACTTAGTGAGGCCCTTTGCAACAGTGAGATCCTGTTTCAAAATAAAGAATAAAAAAATAGGGCTGGGGGTGTTGCTTGGAGGTAGAATCCCCCTGGGTTCCACCCCCAGTATCACAAAAAAAAAAAAAACAAACCCAAACAAACCCACAAATAAACCAAAACACAAAACATACAAACAAAAAACAAGAGAAAAGGGGTTGGCGTGAAAGAGATCCAGAGGATTCTCTCTGGATCCGACTCCATTACCCATCCCTGCCAGAACAATAAATAAGAGTTTCTATTTTCCCACATACTTACCAACACTTATTATTGTTTGCAGTTTTGATGATTGCCATTCTAACTAAAGTTAGATGGAATCTCAATGTAGTTTTTATTTGCATTTCCTTGATTGCTAATGATGTTGAACATTTTTTCACATATTTGTTGGCCATTTGTATGTCTTCTTTTGAAAAGTATCTAGTCCAATCTCACTTTTAACTGGGTTATTTGTTTTTTTAATGATATTAGTCTTCTTTCAGAAGAGTAACTGGCAAAGATTTTCTCCTAGTTTGTAGTCTCTCTTTAAACTTTATTTTCTATGCTATGCAGAAACTTTTCAAGTTGATGGCATCCCATTTATTGATTCTTGCTTTTATTTCCAGAGCTTTGGGGATCTTATAGAGGAAGTCTTTACCAATACCTATATTTTGAAGAGTTGTTATTATGCTTTCTGCTAGTAATTGCAAAGTTTCTCATCTAATTTCTAGGTCTTCAGTTTATTTTGAGTTGACTTTTGGGCAGAGTGAGAGATAGGAGTCTTCTAGTTTCATTCTTCTACATATAAATATCCAGAAGACTGTCTTTTCTTCAGTGTATGTTTTTAGCTCCTTTGTGAAAAAGATGATATCTACTCTAACAGATGTAAAGTCAAAGGACTTTTTTTTTTTTGGTGGTACTGGGGTTCCTGGAAGCCCTTCTCCCTCTGGGCTACACTCCCAGACCTATTTTATATTTTTTAAATTTGGAAGCAGGGTCTCTTAAGCCAGCAAGGCTGGCTCTGAATCAGCACGATCCTCCTGTCTCTGTCTCCCAAGCGCAGGGATTACAAGCGTGCGCCACCACGCCCGGCAAGTCAAAGGACTTTAAAAAATAAAAATGGTAATGGCTAGCTCTTGTGAGGTGCTGACTGGGTGGCAGGTAATATTTAGGTCATAGATCTCTGTTGTTTGTTGGCTTAATCAACATAAACTCTGAGTAATCAAATGAAATGTAGGATCTGATGTTTAAGTCCTCAGGAGAGAACTTCTGAACAGCTGCCCTGTGGATAATTTGTTCAATTAATAGCAAACAATTATTTTATGAGAACCTGCTATATGCATGGTACACACACACACATATATAGCTGGGTCTTTGAGATGGAATAAAATGGAAGAACAGAACTACCTACAACCCTTGGTTGCTGAAGAGAACCGAGAAACCCTTCCATGGGGCAGCCCCTGGTGTCGTGTGTGAGTGAAGAATACAGAGTGCTGTGAGGGGCAGTAGGCGTGCGGCAGCGAATGGCTAGTGCAGCCATGGTCTGTAATTAGGAGGTGGTAGAATCATGTAGCTGTGACCTGGCCACTTCCCTGTGAATGGACTTCTAAATGAAAGACACATATACTGAAAAGCCATGGACTTCAGGCACAGCTGGGCCTAGAGACTGAAAGAACACCTGTCTTCATCTCAGCTCTGTTTTTTCTGAGTTTGATTCATCCTCAGGTAAGTTCTCCTCAACAGTGGAAAATGGTCACCAATGGCTCTAAGTTTTCTTAAAAATAAACACACACACAAACAAACAAATAAAGACAGGAAAAATCCCCATCTGGGCATGGTGGTGCACATCTGTAATTCTAGTAGTTAAGAGGCTGAGGCAGGAGTGTCATAGTTTGGAGATCATCCTCAGCAACTTAGACTCTCAGCAGCGTAGCAAGACTCTGTTTCAAAACAAAAAATAATTTATAAAGGGCTTGGGGGAGTAGCTCAAAGGTAGAATGCTCCTGGGTTCAATCCCTACTACCATCCCATACATACATACATACATACATACATACATACATACATACAACCAGCTTAAAAAAAAAAAAAACAACAACCACCCAAAACAGACTAACAACCAGTGGAAGAAGGGTACCTCCTTCCCAACAGTTCTAGCATAAGTTCTAGAACTGACTCTCCTTTTTATAACTGGTGTTTTCATATTTTTTAACCAATCACAAGTAAATGGAATATGATGATTGACTGGCTATGTGCATAAGCCAGTGCATATGTGCTTATGTGCATATGTGCAGCTTATGTGCATATGTGTGATGATTGATTGGCCCTGTGCATAAGTCCTGAGAGATGGGGTTAGTACTACATGAATCACGTGGACTAGAAATGTGGCTGGAACACTGTTACTGGAAGAAAGAGAAATAGATTCTAGACAGGTTGAGAAAATGGAGAATTTCTCCAAACTGTATTAACCAAATACTTATTTTCTTGAGATTACTATTCAAAAGAAACCAACCCAAAGTGATCTAATTCCAAGTCAGTTCACATAGCAATTATAGTCTTGCATTTAGATTTTATGATATAATTGAAATTATTGTAAATAAGGACAAAGATATATTGCCTGACTTTTGACATACCTGGAACTACCATACTAACACTAAGAGTGAATAAATCCTTTCCTAATAAATAGTGCCATTAATAACACAATCAGTGCCCTATGAAGTTTTCCCTCACATACAATCTCATTAGCTCTTAGATGCCATCAATGGAGGTAAATTATATAAGGACCTTAGTTAACAGACACAAGTCTTGTTATTAGTTGTCAAGTTGTCATACCTAATCCAGTAATACCACTTCTAGGTATCTACCCAAAAGAATGGAAACCAAAATACCAAACTAATGTATGTTTATCTATGTTCAAAGCTGCAATTCACAGTTGCCAAACTATTGAATCGGCCAAGATGTCCATCAACAGATGAATGGATTACAAAACTATGGGATATATACACAATGGAATTTTACTCAGCCATAAAAAAGAACAAAATTACATCATTTACAGGAAAATGGATGGAACTGGAGAACATTATGCTAAGTGAGACTATCCAGGAGGCCTAACTGGGGGTGATGGAAGGAGGGAAGAGGGAAATTTCCTATCAAAGTCAACCAGTAAGCCAAACATGAAAAGGAGTGAGGGAGGAGGAAATAGGATGGGAATTGGGGCAGGGCTAAATGAGTGATGTGTGCATGTATGTCTCTACAATCTAGTACCCCATTAAGATGGATGACTACAATGCACCAATGAAAAATTAAAGAAAAAGATATTATACCTTGTTACCAGTTCCCCTTAGCTCAACCTGTCACCTTGCTGGACTCAAAAACTCACAATGAAGATATTAAATATGCTAATTGACTTTGCTGTGGTGAAAATATTTTACTTTAGTGACATACGAAATTAGTAGAAGAAAGGGCTTAAATGAAATTGCTTAGTGGTTCAGAGCTGTCAATCATAAAAATGGCAATGGACCAGACTCCAATTTATTTTATGTTCAAGAGCAGTGGCACTGGGAGGGTTTAATTGGAGCAAACTATTGAGTATTGAGTAATTTTCTTTGCCCCCAAATATATGTTTGCATATACCAGTAAAATTACATTTACTTGGAAATAAGGGGAAACTCAAATCAAACTGTCTTAAAAATAGGATTTATTGGCTCTCATAATCCTATGTCTGCCATAGATAGATAGATAGATAGATACCTGATAGATAGATCAATAGGTGATGTGAAGGGTAGGGTTCAGGATTTGTTTGAGACAGTTTGAGACAGGATTTTGCTTGAGACAGTTATCAAAAAGAGCTACTCTTCATGGTGTCAAAATGGCTGCCATGGATCGGGGCCCATCTCTGCAGCATATATCGTGTAGAAGGAGAAGGAATGCCATCTCTAGGAAAGATCGAGATAATAAAAAGGGCATTTAGATTTTGAATCTAGTGTTTGACTGTGCTATATGCCATATGTATGACGTTGGGCTGGACCACATCTCATACATAAACTCAGTCTTTACCATTGCATGAATGAGAATAGCACCTTCCATTTACCTCGTGAATTTGTTCTGACCCTTAAAGAAAAGCTCACCAATTAGTTTTCTAACATCGCATGTAAATGTAAGTTATTACTATTTTTCACAGCTGGCATCATGTAATGAGGAACAGAGATTTTGGAAAGAGCCCCCAGAGCAGCAGATTTGTTTTATTTTTTTTTTATTTTTATTTTTTTTAATTAATTTATTTTTTAAATTGGTGCATTGTAGTCATATATCAATCACATTGGAGTACAAGACTTGAGAGGATATACAAGCACACATCATCCAATTAGCCCTCCTCCAGCCCCCGTCCCATTCCCTCCCCCTCCCTCCATCCCACACTTCTTTGGTGATTTACTTTGATACATTTGTTTATGTACCTCCTGCATTTTAAAGAGGCTCCGTCCTCCAGTATTACATACCCTCTGATTGATCACATTAGTTGCTTCACTATAGGGCCCTTTCTATAGCTCAACCTCTTCCTGTTGCCCTTTTCCTCCTAGTTATTGCTGATTAAGAGAAGCGTCTGATTTATATTTTCTGCGATATTTCTCTGTGCATGCTGCGTTGCAAGTACCAATCCCACTCTTGATGGTCCCAGTAGTGGCCTGGCTACTCAGTGGACTGATCCAGACCTCGCTGGCTCACGCAGAGGCCTTGCCTCATGGGAGGACCCAGTTCTGGTCTCGCTGGCCCCTGAACCGGTCAAACCCCTAAGCTGGCTTTGGTCCCGACCTTGGAGGCCGCAGGAGTGAACTTGCCTCACGCCAGGCTCCGATGCTGGCCATTGGCCCCTGCACCGGTCTAACCCCTTGGCAGGATTCCAATCCCGGCCTCGGAGGCCCCAACACTGGTAATGCCTCACGGCAGGCTCCGATGCCGGCCTCACTGGCCCCAGCACCGGCCTAACCCCTTGACAGGCTCTTATCCTGGCCTCAGAGGCCCCAGTACCGGCCTTGCCTCATGGCAGGCTCCGATGCCGGCCTCACTGGCCCCAGCACCGGCCTAACCCCTCGGCAGGCTCTTATCCTGGCCTCGGAGGCCCCAGCACCGGCCTAACCCCTCGGCATGCTCCGATCCCGGCCTCGGAGGCCCCAGGACTGGTCATGCCTCACGGCAGGCTCCGCTGCCGGCCTTGTTGGCCCCAGCACCGGCCTAACCTCTCGGCAAGCTCTTATCCTGGCCTCGGAGGCCCCAGTACCGGCCTTGCCTCACGGCAGGCTCCGATGCCGGCCTCGCTGGCCCCAGCACCGGCCTAACCCCTCAGCAGGCTCTTATCCTGGCCTCGGAGGCCCCAGTACCGGCCTTGCCTCACGGCAGGCTCCGATGCCGGCCTCGCTGGCCCCAGCAGCGGCCTAACCCCTAGGCAGGCTCCGATCCCGGCCTCAGAGGCCCCAGTACCGGCCTTGCCTCAAGGCAGGCTCCGATGCCGGCCTCGCTGGCCCCAGGACCGGCCTAACCCCTCGGCAGGCTCTTGTCCTGGCCTCGGAGGCCCCAGTACCGGCCTTGCCTCACGGCAGGCTCCGATGCCGGCCTCGCTGGCCCCAGCAGCGGCCTAACCCCTCGGCATGCTCCGATCCCGGCCTCGGAGGCCCCAGCACTGGTCATGCCTCACGGCAGGCTCCGCTGCCGGCCTCGTTGGCCCCAGCACAGGCCTAACCCCTCGGCAAGCTCTTATCCTGGCCTCGGAGGCCCCAGTACCGGCCTTGCCTCACGGCAGGCTCCGATGCCGGCCTCGCTGGCCCCAGCACCGGCCTAACCCCTCGGCAGGCTCTTGTCCTGGCCTCGGAGGCCCCAGTACCGGCCTTGCCTCACGGCAGGCTCGGATGCCGGCCTCGCTGGCCCCAGCAGCGGCCTAACCCCTCGGCAGGCTCCGATCCCGGCCTCGGAGGCCCCAGCACTGGTCATGCCTCAAGGCAGGCTCCGATGCCGGCCTCGCTGGCCCCAGCACCGGCCTAACCCCTTGGCAGGCTCTTATCCTGGCCTCGGAGGCCCCAGTACTGGCCTTGCCTCACGGCAGGCTCCGATGCCGGCCTCGCTGGCCCCAGCACCGGCCTAACCCCTCGGCATGCTCCGATCCCGGCCTCGGAGGCCCCAGCACTGGTCATGCCTCACGGCAGGCTCCGCTGCCGGCCTCGTTGGCCCCAGCACCGGCCTAACCCCTCGGCAAGCTCTTATCCTGGCCTCGGAGGCCCCAGTACCGGCCTTGCCTCACGGCAGGCTCCAATGCCGGCCTCGCTGGCCCCAGCACCGGCCTAACCCCTCAGCAGGCTCTTATCCTGGCCTAGAGGCCCCAGTACTGGCCTTGCCTCAAGGCAGGCTCCGATGCCGGCCTCAATGGCCCCAGCACCGGCCTAACCCCTCAGCAGGCTCTTATCCTGGCCTCGGAGGCCCCAGTACTGGCCTTGCCTCACGGCAGGCTCCGATGCCGGCCTCGCTGGCCCCAGCAGCGGCCTAACCCCTCGGCAGGCTCCGATCCCGGCCTCGGAGGCCCCAGCACTGGTCATGCCTCAAGGCAGGCTCCGATGCCGGCCTCGCTGGCCCCAGCACCGGCCTAACCCCTTGGCAGGCTCTTATCCTGGCCTCGGAGGCCCCAGTACTGGCCTTGCCTCACGGCAGGCTCCGATGCCGGCCTCGCTGGCCCCAGCACTGGCCTAACCCCTCGGCATGCTCCGATCCCGGCCTCGGAGGCCCCAGCACTGGTCATGCCTCACGGCAGGCTCCGCTGCCGGCCTCGTTGGCCCCAGCACCGGCCTAACCCCTCGGCAAGCTCTTATCCTGGCCTCGGAGGCCCCAGTACCGGCCTTGCCTCACGGCAGGCTCCGATGCCGGCCTCGCTGGCCCCAGCACCGGCCTAACCCCTTGGCAGGCTCTTATCCTGGCCTAGAGGCCCCAGTACTGGCCTTGCATCAAGGCAGGCTCCGATGCCGGCCTCAATGGCCCCAGCACCGGCCTAACCCCTCAGCAGGCTCTTATCCTGGCCTCGGACGCCCCAGTACCGGCCTTGCCTCACGGCAGGCTCCGATGCCGGCCTCGCTGGCCCCAGCAGCGGCCTAACCCCTCGGCAGGCTCCGATCCCAGCCTCGGAGGCCCCAGCACTGGTCATGCCTCAAGGCAGGCTCCGATGCCGGCCTCGCTGGCCCCAGCACCGGCCTAGCCCCTTGGCAGGCTCTTATCCTGGCCTCGGAGGCCCCAGTACCGGCCTTGCCTCACGGCAGGCTCCGATGCCGGCCTCGCTGGCCCCAGCACCGGCCTAACCCCTCGGCAAGCTCTTATCCTGGCCTCGGAGGCCCCAGTACCGGCCTTGCCTCACGGCAGGCTCCGATGCCGGCCTCGCTGGCCCCAGCACCGGCCTAACCCCTCGGCAAGCTCTTATCCTGGCCTCGGAGGCCCCAGTACTGGCCTTGCCTCACGGCAGGCTCCGATGCCGGCCTCGCTGGCCCCAGCACCGGCCTAACCCCTCGGCAGGCTCTTATCCTGGCCTCGAGGCCCCAGTACCGGCCTTGCCTCACGGCAGGCTCCGATGCCGGCCTCGCTGGCCCCAGCAGCGGCCTAACCCCTCGGCAGGCTCCGATCCCAGCCTCGGAGGCCCCAGCACTGGTCATGCCTCAAGGCAGGCTCCGATGCCGGCCTCGCTGGCCCCAGCACCGGCCTAGCCCCTTGGCAGGCTCTTATCCTGGCCTCGGAGGCCCCAGTACCGGCCTTGCCTCACGGCAGGCTCCGATGCCGGCCTCGCTGGCCCCAGCACCGGCCTAACCCCTCGGCAAGCTCTTATCCTGGCCTCGGAGGCCCCAGTACCGGCCTTGCCTCACGGCAGGCTCCGATGCCGGCCTCGCTGGCCCCAGCACCGGCCTAACCCCTCGGCAAGCTCTTATCCTGGCCTCGGAGGCCCCAGTACCGGCCTTGCCTCATGGCAGGCTCCGATGCCGGCCTCGCTGGCCCCAGCACCGGCCTAACCCCTCCGCAGGCTCTTATCCTGGCCTCGAGGCCCCAGTACCGGCCTTGCCTCAAGGCAGGCTCCGATGCCGGCCTCGCTGGCCCCAGCACCGGCCTAACCCCTCAGCAGGCTCTTATCCTGGCCTCGGAGGCCCCAGTACCGGCCTTGCCTCACGGCAGGCTCCGATGCCGGCCTCACTGGCCCCAGCAGCGGCCTAACCCCTCGGCAGGCTCCGATCCCGGCCTCAGAGGCCCCAGTACCGGCCTTGCCTCAAGGCAGGCTCCGATGCCGGCCTCGCTGGCCCCAGCAGCGGCCTAACCCCTCGGCAGGCTCCGATCCCGGCCTCGGAGGCCCCAGTACCGGCCTTGCCTCAAGGCAGGCTCCGATGCCGGCCTCGCTGGCCCCAGCACCGGCCTAACCCCTCGGCAGGCTCTTGTCCTGGCCTCGGAGGCCCCAGTACCGGCCTTGCCTCAAGGCAGGCTCCGATGCCGGCCTCGCTGGCCCCAGCACCGGTCTAACCCCTCAGCAGGCTCTTATCCTGGCCTCGGAAGTCCCAGCACCGGCCTAACCCTCGGCAGGCTCTTATCCTGGCCTCGGAGGCCCAAGTACCGGCCTTGCCTCATGGCAGGCTCTGATGCCAGCCTCGCTGGCCCCAGCACCGGCCTAACCCTTCAGCAGGCTCCAGTCCCGTCCTCGGGGGCCCCAACACTGGCCTTGCCTCACGGCAGGCTCCGATGCTGGCCTCGCTGACCCCAGCACCGGCCTAACCCCTCAGCAAGTTCCGGACCCGACCTCGGAGGCCCTAGCACAAGCCTTGCATCATGGCAGGCTCCAATGCTGGCCTCGCTGGCCCCAGCATCGGTCTAACCCCTCTGCAGGTTCCAATCCCGGCCACGGAGGCCTCAGTAGTGGCCCTGCCTCACAGCAAGCTCCAATGTCGGCCACTGGCCCCGGCGCCCGCCTAACCCCTCAGCAGGTTCCGATCACTGTCTCTGTGGTTAGTATTTCAAAGGTTCCAGTTGTAATGTATCAGATCTCTGCCTCCCCCAAATATTGGCCACTGGCATTGCCACTGCCTCCACCGTTTCAAATCCTTCCCAGGCTCTTTTTCCACTCTGAATGTTGTCCAGTGTTCCTAAGCATGCGTGATGGTAGCATTCGACATTTGGTGTAATTTCTCCAAAAAAATAAAGTTGGTAAGATCCGGTTTCTGCTTCTCCTGAATACAAGTCTCTACCACCATCGCGAAGAACTCTTTCAACACCGCATTTCTCCTTGGTCTCCGCTAAACTCTCTCCTTATATGTGATGTCTGAGATTCTTAACAATATAGAGAAATAGCAGTCCTCTTTCACGGCGAATTTTTCCATAAGTTCCAGTGCATTTAGATAAGTTTTGTCTGCATCTCCAGTGTCCTGGCATCCATAACGGCTTTCTTACCACCTCTCCGATATTTTTCTTTATCTTTTTCTGTTCTGGGCCCGGTTTCTCCAGGGGTCTGGCGTGCTACTCGCAGTTCGGCCGGGACCCAGAGTCCCGCGATCCGGGCCCCAGCTGGCGTGCCCTGTGCTCGACCCCCGCCCAGAACCCAGCGTCTTACTGGGCCTTGTTTCTCCAGGGGTCTGGCGTGCTACTCGCAGTTCGGCCTGGGGCCCAGAGTCCCGCGACCCGGGCCCCATCTGGCGTGCCCAGCCCGCGACCCCTGCCCAGAACCCAGCGTCTTACTGGGTCTGGTTTCTCCAGGGGTCTGGCGTGCTACGCGCAGTTCGGCAGGGGCCCAGAGTCCCGCGACCCGGGCCCCATTAGGCGTGCCCCGCCCGCGACCCCTGCCCAGAACCCAGCGTCTTACTGGGCCTGGTTTCTCCAGGGGTCTGGCGTGCTACGCGCAGTTCGGCCCGGGGCCCAGGGTCCCGCGACCCAGGCCCCGGCTTTTGTGCGCCGCGCGCGACCCCTGCCCAGAACCCAGCGTCTTACTGGGCCTGGTTTCTCCAGGGGTCTGGCGTGCTACTCGCAGTTCGGCCTGGGGCCCAGAGTCCCGCGACCCGGGCCCCATCTGGCGTGCCCAGCCCGCGACCCCTGCCCAGAACCCAGCGTCTTACTGGGCCTGGTTTCTCCAGGGGTCTGGCGTGCTACGCGCAGTTCGGCCCGGGGCCCAGGGTCCCGCGACCCAGGCCCCGGCTTTTGTGCGCCGCGCGCGACCCCTGCCCAGAACTCAGCGTCTTACTGGGCCTGGTTTCTCCAGGGGTCTGGCGTGCTACTCGCAGTTCGGCCTGGGGCCCAGAGTCCCGCGACCCGGGCCCCATCTGGCGTGCCCAGCCCGCGACCCCTGCCCAGAACCCAGCGTCTTACTGGGTCTTGTTTCTCCAGGGGTCTGGCGTGCTACGCGCAGTTCGGCAGGGGCCCAGAGTCCCGCGACCCGGGCCCCATCTGGCGTGCCCAGCCCGCGACCCCCGCCCAGAACCCAGCGTCTTACTGGGTCCGGTTTCTCCAGGGAGCAGATTTGTTTTAGAAAGTCCTCCAGTTACAGGAAAAAGGCAGCAGCAGTGGCTTTTAGATATATGGTGCTGAGTGCAGGGAACAATGACTTTGGAAAAGCTGGAGAAAGGCCAGATGGATGCCTCTATGATCGAAGGAGCTATTTTTAGAAAAATTTTCAGTATCCCAGGACAATGTCATGTGGGGAGAAATTAAGTGCTGCAATATAAAGCACTGCGCTAGTGATTTCTCTTAAAACATCCAGAGGTAAAAAACATGGATCCTGAAACAGACGGTCACCGACCTGCCATGCAGCCTTGAGGCAATCATTAACCTCTTCCATCTTAACACTGGGCTCATGCATTTGGGGGATGGCTACAGGCGTGGTGTCTTTAAAGTGCCAAGGGGTGCCTGACACAGTATCTACTTATGAAATGGTAACTTCCCTGGCTCCCTGCAGTAGGACTAGTAAATTTACAAGTGGACAATAATGAGAAGACCTTGTTTTTGAAACTTTCTTTTCTAAATTTCAAATATTCATAAACATTTTAAATTGAATTTTTATATTCTCATTCATTCTCTCTCTCTCTCTCTCTCTCTCTCTCTCTCTCTCTCTCTCTCTGGATTGAACTCAGGGACATTTTATCTCCAATTACACTCTTAACCCTTTTTATTTTTTATTTTGAAACAAGGTCTCACCAAGTGGATGAGGCTGGCCTCAAAGTTCCAGTCCTCCTATTTCAGCCTCCCAAGTACTGGAATGACAAGTGTGTATCACCATGCCCTGAATTTGTTATATTATTAATCATAGGTAAGATTATTTGGAATTGATACTTAAATATTTAATGCCAGACAGTGATTTCTGAACATCTTCAAGTGTGTAATATGCTTGATTGATTTCTATTACTAGTTATTTGTACATAAAATACAGATAAGTAGCCATCCATTTAGTTATCAATATCAATTTATCAATTTAGTCCTTACTTAAATATTATACAGTTTTTTTTTTTTTTTTAGAAATAGGCTAGGTGGCGTGTGCTAGTAATCCTAATACTTGGGAGGCTGAGACAGGAGGATCACAGGTTTGTGTTCAGCCTTAGCAACAGGAGGCCCTTTTCAGCTTAGTGAGACTTTGTTTCAAAATAAAATAGGAGAAAGGGTGTAGTTCAGAGGTAGAATGCCCTTGGATTCAATCCTTGGTAAAACACACACACACACACACACACACACACACACACACACACACACACTCACACTACCTTTTATTTTGAAAAAAAATTTTTTTTGGTGGTACTGGGTTCCTGGCAACCCTTCTACCTCCGGGCTACACTCCCAGACCTATTTTTTTAAAAATATTTTTATTTGGAAACAGGGTCTCTTAAGCCAGCACGGCTGGCTTCGAACCTGCACGATCCTCCTGTCTCCATCTCCCAAGCGTGGGGATTACAAGCGTGTGCCACCACGCCCGACTTAATTTTGAAAATTTAATAGAATTTAATCGTTCTTAGACACTTAGAAAATTAATTTGGGTCTTTATGTACTGGAAATTTCTACTAGCTGGCATGCATGAACAGTTAAGGAATAGTCCACAAATTAAAAGTTCAGAGTTAGCATCTGTGATGAGGATTCCTGAGCCACAACCGGTGTCTCAGAATTATCAGATATAGGCTGATGATATTTGTGATATTTTAATGTTAAATGTATTTTATTCTACTTAAATTATTTGAAATGTATATTCGTGGCACAGACTATGTTATCACTAGACATTTTTTTTGTGTGTGTGTGGTACTGGGGTTCCTGGAAGCCCTTCTACCTCCGGGCTACACTCCCAGACCTATTTTTACATTTTTATTTGGAAACAGGGTCTCCTAAACCAGCCTGCTCGGCTGGCTTCGAACCTGCGCCATCCTCCTGTCTCTGCCTCCCAAGTGCGGGGATTACAAGCGTGTGCCACCACGCCCGGCATCACTAGACATTTTTATAGGCTGAACTTGAGAACTTTCTTTCTGGCCTTGAAAATACTACAGTAATCTCAATCCAGCTAGGAATTCAAGTAGACTTTGTACTCTAATAAAAGATATAGTTATTATGTGAATGAATGTGAGTTTATGTTTAAGGCAAATGTTCAACATTTATAAACAATGAAAATTACCCAAGCTGTGGGACTGGTATTCCAAGTATATAATTTATTCTTAAATCTGACCTATAAGTAAATTATTTATGTAAGTTATATGACTATAGCAAAGTACATTGTTGACTGAAATGTAAATAGGTCCGATACAAGCAAATTTATTAATATTCTTCCCTTATAAAAAATATTACACCAAGCAATTTTTTCAGTTGTGATATAAAACATAAGCTTATTTTATAGCACAGATAGGTTCTGTCATTTATTTATGTATATGCTGTTGTAGCAAATATCCATCAAATGACTGAAATTCATAAATAATCCTCTCAGCCAGGCATGGTGATGCACGCTTGTAATCCCAGGATTTAGGAGGCTGAGACAGGAGGGTCGCGGTTCATGGACAGCCTCAGGTACTTAGTGAGGCCCTCTGCAACTTAGTGAGACCCTGTTTCAAAATAAAGAATAAAAATTAGGGCTGGGGGTGTAGTTCAGAGGTAGAATATCCCTGAGTTCCATATCCAGTACCGCAAAAAAATTGATGAGAGGATGATGATGATGATAACGATGATTGTTATTATTATTTTGCAGAACTGGGGATGGAACCCAGGGGCATTCTACCTCTGAGCTACACCCAACCCTATTTTTTTATTCTTTATTTTGAAACAAGGTCTCACTAAGTTGCAGAGGGCCTCAATATGTAGCTGAGGATGGCCACGACCACTATCCTTCTGTCTCAGCCTCCCAAGTACTAGTATTACAAGTTTGCACCACCACGCCTGGCCCTCTCATCAATATTTATACATTTGTTGACACATGTACTTAAGTCCTCTAATGGCTTCTTTTTATTTAGCTGTTAATCATAAAAATATTTAGCATGTCCCAAAGGGCTTTAAAATGTTCTATTATGATAAGCATTGGGATCAATAGACACCATCGGAGGTGTAAACAGCCATCAGTAAAAATGGCACGTGTGCAATTCTGCAAAGCCAGTCATTGAGAGAGGTTGACTTGCCAGGGGATTGAGAGAATGTAGCAGCATCCATTTTAGCTGATTAGGTTGCTGCCTTAAATATGACCAGAAAAATGACAATTTAAGGAGACACTGACCTGCCACAGGAGCCAGAGGTCAGACGCTGGGAGGAATATACGTATTCAGACTTCAGCCGTGGGGAGTCAAGAGACGTCGCCCTGTCAGGCAGCAAGGCTGACATGACTGAAGGTAGAGAAGACACGCTGTGACCCTTCCTGTGATACCGGGCTGCGGTGGAGAAGGAACTCGTGAATTTCCATGAAAGAGAAAAAAATGTAGATTTAATTATAGTTACTGTGGTGAACAGCTATATATGAAAATATCCTTAGGGTTAGCCTAAATTCAAGTAAACACTGATCATTTATTTACATGGAATTCTAAAGGTTATTTTCAAAGTGTTCTCAGGCCGAAGATGTTAATAGTATAGATTTCATTACAGAAATAAAAGGATTATTTCAGGATGGTAGAGGCAAACTGGGGCCAGTATCTAACCAGGTGTGTGTGTCTGACAAAATGACAACCCAGGAACCACCAAGCATGAGTCATCCTGAAGAATAAGAAAATTCACCTGGAATCCAGAAATGGGCAGCCCACAATGCTAACTTAATCCACTGAATTTATCTTTGTTTTCCTGGTTCTTCTCTCTCTTTTTTTTTTTTTTTGTTGGATGATTTTATGGTAGCATGAGGGGCTAAGTTAAGTTGTAAGTTATAATTATAAGTTACAACTTATATTGATTAATTAGTTAATTAATTGTGATTATAACCAGTGAGATAAAGTATTGCTTCTGGGAATGGAATTCCTCCCAAAAGATTAAGGAATAAGTACCATTTTCCAGAAGCCATGGAAAATCTTCTTGCATGTAATTGACCCAGTCAACATCATGTGACCTGTCTGGAAACAATTATAACAAGGAAGATAGGAGAAGTGTAAATGAGTTGAGCCCACCCCTGGAGCTGGGGGTGGAGAGTTTCTGTCAGTGCAAAGGCCCTGTGTGTGGAGGAGGAGTGAAAATCTGAAGAAAATCAGAATTATGTTGAAGGACAGAAGGGAGAGGGAGAGGGAGAGGGAGAGGGAGAGGGAGAGAGAAAGAAATGAGTGCCCATGACATTGGGTCTGGAATCTATTCTTACCAGTTGTGTGAGGTTGGGCAAGCCAGCTAGACACTTCGAGCCCTGTTTTTCTTATGGGAATAATGGGAGATTCTCATGTACTTGATACCTGTTCTCTCTTTTCTTAGTAGTCGCATCTTCTTTATATTTGGGTTGGAAAGTGTCAGCTTAACTACATTTAGGGTTTTTGGAAGATCTCCTTAAAAAGTGAACTGATGGCGATGTGCTTTCTTTTTCCTTTTTTTTTTTTTTTTTTTTTTTTTGGTCTTTCTCTGTTTCATTTTGCCTCCTGTCCTGAATTTGAATGTGATCATTACAGCTGCCATTAATTTTGGGTGAGGTGGTGATCTTGAGAATGGAGATCATGTGCCAATGATAGTTTAGCAGAAAGATAGAAGGAAGCAAGTCCTTTGGGACTGTGGGTTTGACAGTTCAGTCCTGGGGACTTCTTTATATAAGACAGAAATTAACTTACAAATCCTTCAAGTCTCTGCTGTTTTCAATGTTTTCCTAGCCAGAGAACACATTATTCAAATGGCCTTCTGTAACCATCAGGCATGAGAGTTTGTTAGCAAAGCTGCCATCACTATGGCAAGTCTTGTCCCTGGACTGAGAGACCTCTCAAAGCTTCCATGTGTCCAGGCAACAAATTACTCTCTTCCAATGGAGACTTTTAATGAAATAAAATTCTTATTCCATTAAATTATAATGCTTTTTATTCATTTCAAAAATGAGTAGTAGAAAAGTAAGGACATGAACGAAAGATTGTGAATTAATTAATTAATTTTGCAGTACTGGGATGGAACCCAGTGGCATTCTACCTCCGAGCTACACCCCCAGCCCTATTTTTTATTCTTTTATTTTTGAGACAGGGTCTCACTGAGTTGCCAAGGGCTTCACTAAGTAGTAGCTGAGGCTATCTGTGAACCGCGATCCTCCCGTCTCAGCCTCCCAAATGCTGGGATTACAAGCATGCCAGGCAAGATTGTGAATTTATAAAAAGAAAGAATGGGCTTCCTTCTTATTGCTCCATTCTGCAACATTCTGGAGTTTGTGAATAATTTAATACTATGATGCCAATTTTCCAAAGAAAAGTATATCATTTTGGAGCAGAGCACTTATGTGCTGCTGTAAAACTAAGTGAACAATTCTTAAATATCTGAAGTGACATTAGATTTGAACCATTGTTAAAGCATGTGTGAATCCACTCAGTGGTGGCAGAAATGACTAAGTTCTTTGATTAGAAATTGCCCGTGTTTATCAATTCACATTTGCCAAACTATGGAAGCAGCCAAGATGTCCATCAAGAGATGAATGGATTACAAAACTATGGTATATGTACACAATGGAATTTACTCAGCCATGAAAAAGAACAAAATTACACCCTTTGCAGGGAAATGGACGGTATTGGAGAACATTATGTGAGATTACATGCACCGATTATTACAATGTATCAATAAAAAGATTAAAATAAAAATATGTATATAATATGAAAGAAACCAAGAAATTGCTCATTTTTATACTAGTGATCACTTGTGAAAATATTTTCTGGGAAAATTAGATGTTTGTATTTGGTTCTCTTATACTCGCTTGGTAAGTAGCATCCACAGCTGCGCTGACTCGAGCTCTTGCCTCCGTGTTGAGAGATCATGACATTCACTTGTTTTTCCCGGCGTCCATCTCACTGGCCTTGAGGGTTTACTCTGCGCTGGATGCACCACCTGCTACTGGCCCACTTGTCTTTGTACCGTCTTCTGCTATTTTTCACTGAGCACATGTCCATTCTGTGTTGTTGTATTTTTTATGCTCTAATTTTTCTCTTTTTATAATAAATGTGGTCACTTTTACTAAGTTAGATTTGATTCTTTTTTTCAGTTGGAACCGAGGGAAACAGGAGAGAGAAATTGGGTTTTGTTGTCTAATTTTCTCTGAATTTGAGGAGTTGACAATACTTGGGTGCCATCACCCACCCTTAGCTCCTAACCCACAGAGCTTCCCCAGCCATGCTCAGTTCCTAGATTATATCTTGGATGTATAAACAGGATTGTCTCGTGATTCTTTTTCCACTTTAAAATGGGTAGCTCGAGCAAATGGGGCAAGGGAAGTCTGGAGTTCGGGAGGAAGTCAGGGAGGATTAGGGAAGTGGCAGAATTTATCTCTTAATTTTAATTTTGAAAGTTTGCCTATCCTCTAGTTTTAGTAGATTTTTTTTCTAGTCCTAGAACTTGAACACAGGGATAACCACTCAGATAACACCTCTTGCCCTTTTCTTTTTTCTTTTTTTGGGTGGTACTGGGGTTCCTGGAAGCCCTTATACCTCCGGGCTACACTCCCAGACCTATTTTTACATTTTTATTTGGAAACAGGGTCTCCTAAGCCAGCGCCCGCAGCTGGCTGCGAACCTGCGTGATCCTCCTGTCTCTGCCTCCCAAGCGCGGGGATTACAAGCGTGCATGACCACGCCCGGCAAGCCCTTTTCATTTTTAAATTTTGAGACAGTCTCACTATATTGCCCAGCCTGGCCTCAAATTTGTGATCCTCCTCTCTCAGCCTCCTGAGTAGCTGGAGGCACCAGGATTCCTGGATCATCTAGGTTTTTATTTAAACTTTAGAGCACATTTACTTAAACAACCACTTCTAGAGCCTTTAGGTGCCCAATACCATTGCTAGTTAGTTGGAATAAATGTGAAGAAGATGCATCTCTGCCTTTTAAGAGCTTACTATCAATGAGGAAAGGCAGAGAAGTAAACCAAATATCACAGTCACTGTGATAGGTGCTAAGGGAAAGCTCTGCGAGAATCTGAGAAATCGCTGAAACAACCCTTACTATTTATTCCTGGCTTTCATTTCATGAACTGGCCTGGCTGATTTGACATTACAGAATATTTATAAACTCCGCTTACCCGTTGAAGATATTTAACACTTGGTGATTTTTTTAGATGTTAGAATCCTGCTGAACGTGGTGGCATATGCCTGTCATCCCAGTGCCTGGGAGGCTGACACAGGAGGTTCGCAGGTTCAAGACCAGCCTCAGCAATGTAGTGAGACTGTTTTAAAACAAAGAAATAAAAAGGGTTGAGAGTGTAGCCTCTGGATTTAATCCCAAGTCTGTCTGTCTGTCTGCCTGTCTGCTTGTCTGTGTCTCTCTCTGTGTGTGTCTGTGTCTGTCTGTCTGTCATACACACACACACACACACACACACACACACACACACACACACACACACATCCTCCGGCCATAACCTGTTTCAGAAGAGTAGATCTTGTAAACAGTCCTGGTCTCTAACACTGGGAAGTGTGTGGCAGAGAGAGTAGACGAAGCTATTTATCAAGACTGCAGAAGGGTGGGAAGCCTCCAATTTGACAAAGAGGGATGGAAGTGTTGCTGAGCAGGCAGCGTGGAGGGACGGAGCGCGGTCCTCCATGGCCTGATTCCATTTATGACGCCCAGGTTCCAGGAAGGCTCCGCACTCTAGCGCGGGGGAGCTCAGTAAGTGGAGGTGCTGTGTGCCCTGGGCCCTGATGCAGCAAGTGCCATGGCTACGTGTAGGTGGCAGGGGTGGGTGCCTGGAAACATGCAGAGCGGCAGCTGCTCCTGGCCTTTCGTTCCCAGCAGCTCCTGTCAGGGTTGTGGCCAAGATCAGCTTTATCCATGTACCAATTCTGGGAACATGCTTTTAAAATAATGTTTCAGCCCAGCTGCTTTCTGTCCCCTAGCCATATGATGTCAAGAACTTCTATCCCCGAGGGCTCATATCTGTTTCTTTTCCTATCCATGGTGGAGACAGAGCAGTAGAAAGCTAGACAGACTGGAATTTGGCTCCAGACAGACTTCAAAACTCAGTTCACTTATTTGCTCTCTGTTTGACTTTAGGAAAATGAATGCATTCTCTGAGCATTAGTTTGCTAATCTGTAAAATGGATAAGAAGCAACCTGAAAAACTGTAGTGCAGATTTACTGGCAAGCAGTAGGTAGTGATTATATCAATCCCATCAACAATAATTGCTAAACTTAAATGTTATTGTTTTCCTGTAAGATTTTTCCTTCTGGAGCTGAGTATGTGGGCATAGAAGGCATTAACTTTTGTAGGAACCAATGCATTCCAGACCACCTTCATTTTTCTTTTTCTTTTTAATTCTTTATTTTGAAATAGGGTCTCACTGAGTTGCAAAGGGCCTCACTAAGTAGCTGAGGCTGTGCGCAAACTGCAATCCTCCTGTCTCAGTCTCCCATATGCTGGGACTACAAGCGTGTGCCACTATGCCCGGCTTCATTTTCCTTTTATTCTTGCAGGTAAAGAAGCTGACTGACAGGATATGGTGGAGTCGAGGACATCAGGCAATGAGCCCTCACGGGCGTGGAAGGTGTTTCTGATCCAGGATAGCTAGGGTGGGTTTTTACTCTTCCTGAAGGTCCTTTTCTTCTTTTCACTCTGAAGCACACAATTGAATCTGTCACACCGACTGTGCCTTTCCCTTACTGTCTTCATTGTTTATTTAAATTTTATTATTTTATTTCTTCTTTTAATCTAAACTGACTCTCCTCCTTTGTCCAAAGGCACCCACCCTTACTTAGTTTATGAATGTCTTATTTCATGATTCAAATGTTTACTTATATATGTGTATAGCAATGAGAATACATACTATTATTGCATATGTTTAAAGTGTACAGAAATAGCATTTGATCCATGTGGTCAGAAATTGTACTTTGTTGTTTATTTATTTATTTATTTATTTATTTATTTATTTATTTGTTTGTTTGTTTATTTGCGGTAGTGGGGATGGAACCCAGGGGCATTCTACTTCCAAGCTATATACCTGGTTCTACTTTTTATTCTTTTTTTTTTTCACTAGGGATGGAACCCAGGGCCATTGAACCCTCCGAGCTACTTCCCAGCCCTATTTTATTAGTTTCTTTTTTTAATGTTTGAAACAGGGTCTTATTGAGTTCCGAGCGGCCTCAGTAAGTAGCTGAGGCTGTCTGTGAATGGCGATCCTCCAGTCTCCACCTCCTGAGTGCTGGGATTACAAGTGTGAGCCACCATGCTGGCATTTGATCATTATTTTAAAGTTTAGGATTAGCTGGGCACAGTGGTGCCTGTCTGTAATCCCAATACTTAGGAAGTAGAGACATGAGGACTACAAGTTCGAGGACAGCCTTAGCAACTTAGCGAGACTATCAGCAATGTAGCGTGTTCCTGATTCAAAATTAAAAATAAAAAGGGCTGTCGATGTAGGTTGGAGGGAGAATACTCCTGGGTTCAACAATCCCCAGTACAAAACACAAAAGAACAAGAACAAGAAGAACAACAAAACAAAACCCCAAAGCTCAGGATCACTGGAACTTTGTTTTCATGGCAATGTGCAGATCTGGTTCATTCTATTGCGTATCTGTAAAGAGCTCCTTCTTACGCACATACTGAATTTTGCTCATGAAATCCCTGAGTGGTTACTTCTTTACTGTCTCGAGCCACACACCTGCCATTCCTTTCCATGTTTCTGTGTGCACTTGGAGGAGAGCCGAGGTGGGCGTGCGTGCAGGGCGGATCGCAGAGTCCCCGGGGCCTGCCGCGCTCTGTAGCCTTCGTCGCTTTCTGAGATGGCTGCAGCAGCTTGCACTTCCAGGAGCAGCACTTCCACACATCCACGTAAGCCCTTGACACATCGGCTTTTCTGTTTTTTTTTTGTTTGTTTGTTTTGTTTTGTTTTGTTTTTAACCAATTGAATATGTGTAAAGTGGCACGTATCTATTGTTTTATTTTGAATTTCTCTGATTAGTACTGGGGTGGGCATTTCTTTAGGAAGTTATTAATTAATTGTGTTTTCATTGTATTATTGTGAATTAATATCCATCAGCAGTGCAGTGAGGTGGGCTGGGTTCAAGGTGTCTCATGAGAGTGCAGTAAAGGTGTTGGCCAGGGAGATAGTCATCCGAAGGCTGGACTAAAAGTGGACGACTTGGGGACCCTCAGCAACGTAGCGAGCCCCTGTTTCAAAATAAAAATAAAAAGGTCTGGGAGTATACTACGGTTTGAGTTCAAACTGTAGTAGAAAACAAAACAAACAAAACCAAAACCAGACTGGCTGGAATCCTCAGTTCCTCCCTAGCAGTTGCAGAAGATTTGACTCCCTCACCAGGAGGGCATCTCCCTGGGGCTGCTCACAGAAGGGTGGCTAACTTTCCCAGGGAGAGGGAGAGGGAGAGACAGGCCTGTGGTGCCATTTTTATGACCCAGGCCTTGAAGCTGTACACTGTCATTTTCACTTTATTCTGTTCATTTGTTTATTGCCGTCTCTATGTTCAGCCCATCCACAAAAGTAGAATAATTGATCTCCACTTCTTGAAATGAGGAATATCAAATATATCAGAGAAATAATGAAAAGCAGGCCCAGTGGCAGATGTCTGTAATATCAGTACTCGGGAAGCTGAGGCAAGAGAATCACAGGTTTGAGGCCAGCCTCAGCAACTTAGTGAGAACTCCAGCAACTTAGCTAGGCCCTGGTTCAAAAGAAAAAGGGATGGAGGTATAGCTCAGAGGGAGAACGCCTCTGGGTTCAATTCCCAGTACCAACCCCCCCCTAAAAAAAAAACAAAAAACAAACAAACAAAAAAAACAAAACAAAAACAAAAACAAAAACAAAAACCCAAAAAATAAAAACAAAAAACAACAACAACAAAAAAAACACCAAAAAGCAAGTTTGCAAATGTATACCACTACTACAATTATCTTTACTTTTAACTCTTATAGTTTTGCTTTGTGATCTTTTTATTACAGAATTATTTGATTAATATTTTGGTTTTAAAAAATATAGTAAGAGATAGTCAACTGAATGTCTTCTAGATGTTGGTATTTCCTCCCCACCCTCTTTCCTTGGTGCATCACTTTAATTTTATACCTAATGAGGGAGAATGATCACTTGTATTAGTGTGGGGGTGACTGGCTTGGTAGAAATGGCCTGGCAGTGGGTACTTTTTGAAAGGCCTTTTTCTCATGTTATTCTCAATATAACTTTATGAATTAGTTGCTGAAAAGCGTGCATATATTCTGGATGTCACATGAGAGTGATGAGGGTTCCTAATTGTTTTTCTTGGCCTAAGAGTACGTCATTCCTATCACTGATCGTCTTTATAAAGAAGGGCAGCAGTTCAGTATAGATTTCCTTGACATAGACAGCCTCTTGACTCCCATGAATTGACTCACATGACATCTGGCCTGTTCCAAAGAAGAGCACAGGAAATGTATATCTGTCCCTACAGGCTATGCTAAAAAGAAATTAACTTCTTTTCATAAAAGCTTTTTAAAACTTATAAATAGCTGTTGAACTTTATTAAATGCCTTTTTTACATCTACTGAGACAATTGTGTGGGTTTTCATATGTAGAGCTATGATGTGATAAAGATCACACGGATATAATTTTAATGCTCATTGAATTCCTATTAAACTCTACTTATGCATGGTGTGATCATATTTAATATGCTGCTAAAGGAGTAAGTGCTGTTTGTGTCTGCTCCTACCTACCTGGCATGAGCCATTCCCACGCCCACCAAGCGACGGCCAGGGTCCCTGCTCATCAGTCTGCAAGTTCCAGAGAATTACTTCTTCCTTCCCAGGGTCAGCCTTCAACCAGTGGCTGGGGAGACCGGGGAGAGAAAGAACCTCTTTCCCATACCTTTCAGGAAGAATCGTACTGGTATGTGTGTTCTACACTGGCTCCCAGTCTAATGCAGAGATTCTCAAACTTATTTGGTTTACTTCCTTCTTTTCAGGGAACAAAACAAAACAAAACAAAACAACAACAACAACAAGAAAACAGCACCAGGCCCTCCTGGAAATCTACCGTCTTCACATTAATAGACAGAAAGGGGCAGTGGCAAATTTACATTCTTTTTTGTATCTGTATTTTATTCCAGCACCCACCCTCGAGTGGGGGGGTGTTGGCTACCTTAGGAACCTACACGCTCACGTAACTCACAGTGGAAACTTGTTTGAAAATGCACTTGTTTCCTTCGTTTTATTCTCTCATTTCTCCATTCCTTTTCTGTCATTTATTTGGGTCTCCTTCAAAATAAACCATTGCCTATGAATTCTTATCTTAGGTTCAGGTACTGGGGGATTCTCAAAGGAGGCAGTTAACATTTTCTTTTGCAAAAATTTTAGCTATGTTCAAAAGTGAGATTAACCTGTAAATTTTAAAATCTTATGCAATCATAAGAAAATTAGTTGGGTAACTTCTTTTTTTCTTCCTGAATAACTTATATTAAAGAGTGATAATAGCCAGGTGTGGTGGCGCACACTTGTAAAACCAGCATTTGGGAGGCTGAGACAGGAGGAATGCAGTTCGAGGACAGCCTCAGCTATAATGAGGCCCTCTGTAATTCAGTGAGAACCTGTTTCAAAATAAAGAATAAAAAATTAGGGCAGGGGGTGTAGCTCAGAGGTCAAATGCCCCTAGGTTATATCCCCAGACCTGCAAAAAAAAACAAAAAAAAAACAAAACAAAAAAAAACAGTGATAATCTATCCTTTGACGTTTGATAGAATTCAAAACTACATATGTATGATATTTTCTTGAAAACAGAGATTTGATTGCAATTATAACTTATTAAATAGTAATTTATTTATACAAGTTTTATTTTCTTTCTTGTGTCAGTTTTGTGATTTTTTTACATATTGTAAGAAAATTATTCATTTTGGCCAGGACTTTAAATTTATTCACTTGTAATTATTATGACAGCCATATTAATGATATGTGGGTTTGGCTCATTGGCCCTTGAGAGCTAAAGATGGAATTTTTTAGATCTTCCTGAATGTTGACTTCACATTGCTAACTTTACATTATGGAGTATGTATGCTCCACATCGAATTCATCACAAAATTTTCCTGGTCCTAGAGATTTGAGTAAAAATACTCAAATCTGTGAGATGTGGTGGTACGCATCTCTATAGTCCCAGCTACTTGGGAGGCTGCAGTGGGAGGAACACTTGAGCCCAGAAGTTGGAGGCCAGCATGGGCAACACAGGGAGTCTCCATCTCTGGAAAAAAGTGAACCTGTCAATTTCTCACTGTTTCAGCCAGGGTATCCATAATCTCTTAACTAATTTACTGCTACAGCCTCCCAGGGAGTTTTTTTTAATGTCCACTCCTACCCTCCCTGGAGTCTGTCTTTAAGTCCTTCAAATATCTGTTTAACTCAGATCACATCACTTTTCTGCTCAAAGCCCTCTGATAGCTCCCAGCTTCACTGAGGGTACAAACTAGAGTTCTTGAGATGCCCCCCCCCCCACTTCTCTGGCCACATCTGTGAAATACCCCTCTCTTCACAGTTGACCCCAGACACACCGGCCTCATCCTTTCTCACATACAACAAAACAAAAGCTAAAACAAAAGACCCAAACCAGGCAAGCTCCTGCCTCAGAGACTGCCTGAAATGTGCTCCCCGGATATCTGCTCAGCATACTCCCTGACTTCAGTTTAAGCACATTTACATTCTCATCGTTTATTGCTCCTCTTCCTCTACATCGGTGTGAGCTGGGTGAGGGCAGAGATTTTTTTCCTGTTTATGGATGTAGCTGGGCATGGTGGCACATGCCTGCAATTCCAGTACTTGGAAGGCTGAGACAGGAGGATCACAGGTTTGAGGCTGATCTCAGCAATTTAATGAGGCACCCAGAAACTTAGTGAAATCCTGTTTCAAAATAAATAATAAAATAGGGCTGGGAGTATATCTCAGAGGTAGAACACCTCTGGGTTTCATTTCCAGTACCACCCCCTACCACACACACACACACACACACACACACACACACACACACACGTTTACATGTCATACAACAGTGAATCAGATGAATGCCCAGCACACTGTGGTGCTCAGCAGTTGCTGAGTGAACGAATTTGTTAGTAAAGAAGTGACCTTGCCCTCCCCGTAAAGACGGAGCTGTGCGCAGTGTCTGCAGGAGAGCCTGAGCTGATGGAGTGCACTAGTCGGTCTGAGCTGCACTTTGCAGATCTGCTCCTGAGCTGAGCTGTTCTCCCTTGGTAGGAGGAGGTAGAGAGTTGTATTAGGGAATTGGAGGCGTTGAATCCACCCCACACTCTCTACACCATCTGTGAGCGTGAAATTCTGCTTGGAGTAGAAAACAAAAGCCAAACAATTTTTACTACTCTTTTGGTTGGGAGCCCCGTCTTCTCTTGGGAACTTTTGGTGACAAGGGAGATTGGAAAACGGAATTATTAAAGAATAACAAAATTATGTCATTTACAGGAGAATAAATGGAACTAAAGAACATTACGACAAGTCTCAGGAAATCAAAGGTCAAATGTTTTCTCTTATATGTGGAAACTAGAGAGAAAATATAGAAGAAAAGGGACGTTGTGATGATAAGGAATGCGGCAAGTAGTGGGAGGGAAGCAGGAGGGAGGAGAGACGGAAAAGGAGACTTGAGGAGGGGAACAGACCAGATAATTTTATGTTCATACATAAAGGTATCGCTAACAACCTTACACAGGGAGGGAGGAGAGGGATTGAGGAATGGGATTAGGAGGGAACGCACCAGGAGATGTTGTGTGCCTATCTGTATGTAACACTGTAATCTCATCGGTGTGTAATTATATTGTACCAATAAAATTCTGAAAACAATTTGCTTAGGTTTTTAGCTTTGCTAACCAGGTCATATTCTCTGAATCAATGCTCACTGTTGAAAAGAAAAAGATCCAACTTTCAGCTCCACCCCTGAAATTAGAAGGTTAGTCTTAATCAGGCAATTGCAAACAGGCAATGATTCAATAATAGGCTTAACAGTTTAACAACGCATTGAGGAGATTCGACTCAATGGAGTATAACATTCTTATTTTTTCCAGACACTAAACTGTGCTCTGATAAATCCTCCATTCCCCCCCCCCTCAGTACTGGAGATGGAACCTAGGGGCATTCTACCTCTGCGCTATACCCCCAGCCCCATTTCCCTATTTTTTTATTCTTTATTTTGAAACAGGGTCTCACTAAGTTGCAGAAGGCCTCGCTAAGTAGCTGAGGCTGTCTGCGAACCGCGATCCTGTGGTCTCAGCCTCCCAAATGCTGGGATGACAAGCATGTGCCACCATGCCTGGCTCCATTTCCTGTTTCTTAATGGCATATTCAGCCGATCTATAACTTCCTTGTCACATTTGCTTTAAGACTGAGCACTGACTCCTGGATGCTGGGGGTTAAGAAGGGGAGATGCACAGCCAGCCCTCTGCTTCTCTCCAAGGTTTCCATCCTTTGGGATGCTAAGGCTCAGAAAGGAGAGATGGTACAGGCAGGTGTCATTTTTTTTTAATTGGCCATATGCGTGTGGCAGGGAGATGTCCCTGGCTGCTTCAGTCAGCATTCTTACTGCTGTGACCCAAACACCTGACTTGCAAAACGCAAAGGAAGAAGGATTTATTTGCTCCTGGGTCTGGAGATGTCAGAGGTCACAGTCCACTTTAGGACAGGCTTCCATGCAGGGGCTGCGATTACGCATCATCAGGGCACTATGTTGGGGAGTAAAGAGCAAAGGGTCAAAGAAACATGCCCACGTGAGGCACACACATGTCGAGCCCTGCCATGCTAGGGCCGTCCCCTCCAGCCCTGCCCCATCTCTGAATATGGCTAGCTCAGGAGGTCTAGGGACATTTTAAGTCAAAATTATAGCACTGACCATCTCTGTTTTCATCAGGTTCTGGTCGATGCTGATGGCCCTTCTGGTGGAGTGGTTTTGCATAGTGTTCAAGCTTTCTTTGGGGAAGAGCCCCAGAGCCTGGCACAGGGCTGCAGTCACAGGTAAAGTTCATGTGTTCCAAACCAGAAAGCTTGGTTTAGTGTTGAGGGAAGGCAAGTTGTCAAGTAGATCCACACTGTGGAGTGTCTGAAATTCCCACTATTAGAGTTAAGACTTTAGCTTAAAACAGCATGTTAGGACATTACTAAAATGCAAATATTACCCAGGAGAAGTAATTAACACTGGTGCATCTGCCTATCGGAGTATCAGAATAGCTAGCTCTGAAGGGCAGAGAATTCCTTTGACAGATAAGTCTAGAATATGAGTGTAGGAGCAAATTGATTTACTTATTTCCTACTATATTCTCAAAATTTTTTTAAATTTTTTATTGGTGCACCATATTCATACATATATTCTCAAATTTAATCCACATTTTATTTAATCATCCTATCTTCATCTCCAGGTCCACATTATTCTCTTCCCCTCACAGTAATTTACCAAAGGACAGAAAATCAGTAAGTAGCTTGGCAGGGTGTGTTGTCCAACACGCTGCTGCCCCTCCACGGAGCGGGTTAAATGTTCCTGTGCTATTGGTGTAAGATTTGGTCATGCCACATTTTTTTTTTTGGTGGTACTGGGGTTCCTGGAAGCCCTTCTACCTCCAGGATACACTCCCAGACCAATTTTATGTTTTTTATTTGGAAACAGGGTCTCTTAAGCCAGCAAGGCTGCCTCCGAACCAGCGCGATCCTCCTGTCTCCGCCTCCCAAGCGCGGGGATTACAAGCGTGCACCACCATGCCCGGCTGTGCCACACTTTTAATCAATAAAATATGAAAAAAGTGATGTGAGTGAAACTTTAAAAGCAAACCCAGGATTCCACAGTCTCTTTTTCCTCTTCCACAAGATCAGTTTCCCAGACAGAGATGCAGCCTGGGTCTCGAGAGGAAGCCCCTCCAGAACAGAATGCAGCTACCTACGGCTGATGTGTAGCTCTCCTTCTGCATTCATGGATTCAGAGCACCATCTTGTTCTGTTTTAGAACATGACCTTTTGAGAAGCCTATACAACAGGCATTTCACGAGTGGAGACACTACCTGTGGACACTTAGAACAGCGCACAAAAACCCCAAGGATACTGAGATTACCTTTATTCCATGATATGTGTGTTTTTGCTCCTGATATATTTCCTGATGAGGATTCCATCTCACATGGCTCCCCTTTCACCACTCGAGGGAACAAAAGCATCTTCTTTATTGTGTGTGTGATACTGAGAATGGAATGCAGGGGCATTCTACCTCCTAGCTACATCCCCAGCCCTAGTGTTTTTTTTAATTGAAACAGTTGCAAAGGCCCTTATTAAATAGCTGAGGATTTCCTCAAGTCATGATCCTCCTGTCTCAGCCTCCCAAATGCTGGGATTAAAAGCGCAAGCACACGCCACCATGCCTGGCAGCATTTTCTTGATTCTAAAAAGAAAACTGATGGCTATAGTAGGTGACCAATTGACCAGCTTCAATAGACCCTCTTTTCCATGAGCTCTCTATTGTATGAACAGCCAGTCTTTGAAGAGGGCCTGAGTGCTCCGCATGAGCTCTCAAATCGGAATTTGCTGCATGAACTGATTAATAGGGTTGATTTATAATGTCCGTTCCCAGATGGATACATTTTTGTATTTTTATGTGCAGACATTTTACTCACCTAGTAGTCATAAAAAAAAGAATGGTAACAAAATACTCTAACAAGCTAATTTTCTCTTGCCTGCACAATTTCAAACAGCACTAACAATGACATTTTTCACTAAATTGATTAAATTAGTGGGTTTCTTTGGCATAATGTCTACCATACTATAATTTGCTGAACTGTTTTTTTTTTTCAAACTGGACTCTTGCCCACACATAGTGACTAGGGCTAGACTAACCCGTGTATCCATCTCCTTGTGTTCTTGGTTCTTACCTTTTTTATTAAAATGTTTCTCCTGGGAAACAGCCACTGCCTTGAACAGTCTCAGCCTGTGAGTTTCTGTGTTGTTATTCATGTCGACACTAGTTTGTTGTCATCAGTGTTTCTTTTTTCTTATTTTCTCCAGGTTGTCAGACTTAGTTCACTGACTAAATTGAAGTTTCATCAAGAATAATGTTATGAACTGAATTATGTTCCTCTAAAATTTATATGATAAAACCTAACCTCTAGTACTTCAGAATATGACTAAATTTGGAGATAAAGCCTTTATAGAGTCAATCAAATGAAAACAAATCCATTATAGTGGGCCTGGTTCAATCTGACTGGTGTCTTTATAGCAATAGGAAAACTGGAAAGAGAATAATTTGCTAAGTGAGATCAGCCAGTCTGAGAAAGTCAAGGGTCACGTGTGTTCTCTCATATGTGAAAGCTAGAGAAAACTGGAAATGAAGGGGGACTTCACATAAATGGGGGGACTATCAGAATGGTGGAAGAGGATTGGAGGAGGGAGTTGAGGAGGGAAAAAAGGAGAATGGAGGAGGGAAACAGTTCAAATAATGCTCTGTCCTGCGGGCGTGGTGGTGTACTCCTGTAATCCCAGCATTTGGGAGATGGAGACTGGAGAATTGCGGTTCACAGACAGCCTCTCCTACTTAGCAAGGCTCTTCGCAACTCAGTGAGACCCTGTTTCAAAATAATAGACTAAAAATAGGGCTGGGGGTGTAGCTCAGAGGTAGAATGTCCCAGGGTTCTACCTCCGGTACCGCAAAACAAAAACAAAAACAAAAACAAAAACAAAAAACACTGCTCTGTCCTATATGAAGGTATGGCTACCAATCTCACTAAAATGTATGAGGGGGAGGGCAGGAAGAGGGTGAAAGAAAATATACCACATGATGTGTGTACATAAGCTTGTATCACTTGAACCTCTCTATGATGTATATTTGCAATGCATCAGTAAAAGTATATTTTAAAAGGAAGAGGAAAGTTGGAAGACAGCAGGGGTGTGCCCTGTAAGGACAAGTGAGAAGACAACCATCTGAAAGCTGAGGAGAGGGCTCTCTGGGGCAACCAACTCTGCCACACCTTGACCTTGGACTCCTAGCTTTCAGAACTGGCAGAAAATAAATTTACATTGTACAATCCACACAGTCTTTAGCATTTTTGTTATAGCAGTCATAGCAAACTAATACAGATGATGGCACCTTATACTTTTCCAATATATTCTTGACTCATTGTGTCTCGCAAAGTGTTCAGCAAACAATTTAAACAGCACTTAATACCAGATGGATTTATTTATTTTTACTTTCATATGTGTAAAAAATTTCATGAAATAAACTTAATATAATTCACTTTATTATGCATTTATTTTGCTTTCTTGGCAACCAGCTCTCTCTTTCTCTCCTTTTGAATGGTGACTTAATCAGTTGTTTGAACAGATAGTACATGCCCATGGTAAATATTTTAAACAGTATAAAATATTATATGTAGAAAGTAACTCACTACATCCCCCATCCCCTATTCCCTTAGTCTTCTTCCTCAGAGGCACCCTTTATTACCAGAGCATTCTCTACCTTTCCAGGCACATCTTTGCTTAAAAACAAATGTGTGTGTGCACATTCTTGTAATTCCAATCTTTGGGAGGCTGAGACAGATGGATCTCAGGTACAAGGCCAACCTCAGCAACTTAGCAAGACCCTGTGGATGTAGCTCAGAGGTAGAATGCCTCTGGGTTCAATCCCAGTACCACACTCATACACACACACTCACACACATACAATATGTGTGTATCTACACATGTATATAGTACAGGCATATATAGTTGGACTATAACATATTTATGCAAATATATGCATTATGCAAATTTTTCTATAGTTATAAATATGTATATAAAATGTATCACCCTCTCTGAATTTTATTTTATTTTGGTTTTTAAATGGTAGCACAATGAGCTGGGCATGGTGGTGCATACTTGTAATCCCCGCACTTAGGAGGCTGAGACAGGAGGATTGCATAGGTTCGAAGTCAGCCTCAGCTACTTAGTGAGGCTCTCAGCAACTTAGTGAGACACTTTCCAAATAAAGTATAAAGTAGGTCTGGGAGTATAGACAGGATGTAGAAAAGGCCCTGAGTTCCACCCCCAGTACCACAAATAAATAAATAAATAAATGGTAGCATAATGTTGGGCTTGGTGGCGCATGCTTATAATCCCATGCTTGTAGTACTTGGGGGGCTGACACAGGAGGATCACAGGTTCTCGTCCATCCTCAGCTACTTAGTGAGGCCCTCCATGACATAATGAGAACTTGTTTCGAAATAAAAAATAAAACAGGGCTGGGGTTGTAGCCCGGATATAGAATGCCCTTGGTTCAATCCTCAGTACTACCCCCACAAAAAGTAGCATTATATGCATATTTTTCACTTTTTAAAAGAAATTGACCTTAATATTTCTTGGAGTTTGTGCCCTATTGGACATGTGCATTTTTTTTAAGTTCTCAGAAGGAAGGGTTACTTTATTTTTTTAATTTAATTTAATTTTTTATTGGTGCATTGTAATCATATATCACATTGGAATACAAGACTTGAGAGGATATACAAGCACATATCATCCAATTAGCCCTCATCCAGCCCCCGTCCCATTCCCTCCCCCTCCCTCGATCCCATGCTTGTTTGGTGATTAACTTTTTTTTTTTTTTTTTTGCAGGTCTGGGGATGAAACCCAAGGGCATTCGACCTCCGAGCTACACCCCTGCCCTGGTTTTTTTATTTTTTTATTTTGAAACCAGGTCTCACTGAGTTGCAGAGGGCCTCACTTAGTAGCTGAGGCTGTCCGTGAACCGCAATCCTCCGGTCTCAGCCTCCCAAATGCTGGGATTACAAGCGTGTGCCACCACGCCCGGCTCGGTGATTAACTTTGATACATTTGTTTATGTACCTCCTGCGTTTTAAAGAGGCTCCATCCTCCCCTATTCCATACCCTCTGATTGGTCACTTTAGTTGCTTCAATATAGGGCCCTTTCTATAGCTCGACCTCTTCCTGTTGCCCCTTTCCTTCTAGTTTTTGCTTATTAGGGGAAGCATCTGATTTTTATTTTCTGTGTTATTTCTCTGTGCATGCCGCGTTGCAAGTACCGATCCCACTCTTGACAGCCCCAGTAGTGCCCTGGCTACCCGGTGGACTGATCCAGATCTTGCTGGCTCAAGCAGCGGCCTTGCATCATAGGAGGCCCCGATTCTGGTCTTGCTGGCCCCAACACTGGCCTAACCCCTCAGCTGGCTCTGATCCCGGCCTCGGCGGCCTCAGTAGCGGCCTTGCCTCATGGAAGGCTCTGATGTCGGTTGCTGGCCCCGGCATCGGCCTAAACCCTCAGCAGGCTCTGATCCCGGCCTCAGGGCCCCAGCTCCGGCCTTGCCTCACAGTAGGCTCCCATCCTGGCCTTGCTGGTCCCGGCATCAGCCTAACCCCTTGGCAGGCTGCGATCCCAGCCTCGGAGGCCCCAGTAGCGGCCTTACCTCATGGCAGGCTCCGATGCCGGCCATTGGCCCTGGCACCAGCCTAACCCCTCAGCAGGCACCCATCCCTGCCTCAGAGGCTCCAGTGGCGGCCTTACCTCACGGCAGGCTCCAATGCCAGCCATTGGCCCTGGCACCGGCCTAACCCCTCAGCAGGCTCCAATCCCGGCCTCGGAGGTCCCAGCACCGGCCTAGCCTCACAGTAGGCTCCGATCCCGGCCTCATTGGCCCTGGCACTGGCCTAATCCCTCGGCAGGCTCAGATTCAGGCCTCAGAACCAGCCTTGCTTCACGGCAGGCTCCAATGCCGGCCATTGGCCCCGGCACCAGCCTAACTCCTTGGCAGGCTCTGATCCCGGCCTTGGAGGCCCCAGCACCAGCCTTGCCTCACGGCAGGCTCTGATGCTGGCCTCGCTGACCCCAGCACCGGTCTAACCCCCCGGCAGGCTCCGATCCGGCCTCGGAGGCCTCAGTAGCAGCCTTGCCTCACGGAAGGCTCTGATGCCGGCTGCTGGCCCTGGCAACGGCATAACACCTCGGCATGCTCCGACCCTGGCCTCGGAGGCCCCAGCACTGGCCTTGCCTCACAGCAGGCTCCGATGCCGGCCATGGGCCCCAGCACTGGCTTAACCACTTAGCAGGCTCTAATCCCGGCCTCAGAGTCCTTAGCACTGGCCTTGCCTCACGGCAGGCTCCAATGCTGGCCGCTGGCCCCAGCATCGGCCTAACCCCTTGGCAGGCTCCGATCCCGGACTCGGAGGCCCCAGTAGTGGCCTTGCCTCATGGCAGGCTCTGATGCCGGCCATTGGCCCCGGCACCGGCCTAACCCCTTGGCAGGCTCTTATCCTAGTCTCGGAGGCCCCAGAACTGGCCTTGCCTCATGGCAGGCTCCGATGCTGGCCTCGCTGGCCCCAGCACTGGCCTAACCCCTCGGCAGGCTCCAATCCCGGCCTCGGAGGCCCCAGCATCGGCCTTGCCTCACAGCAGGCTCCGATCCTGGCCACGCTGGCCCTGGCACTGGCCTAACCCTCGGCAGGCTCCGATCAAGGCTTCGGAGGTCCCAGCACTAGCCTTGCCTCACAGCAGGCTCCGATCCTGGCCACGCTGGCCCTGGCACTGGCCTAACCCTCCGCAGGCTCTGATCAAGGCTTTGGAGGTCCCAGCACTAGCCTTGCCTCACGGCAGGCTCCGATGCCGGCCGCTGGCTCTGGTATCGGCCTAACCCCTTGGCAGGCTCCGATCCCGGCCTCGGAGGCCCAGCATCAGCCTTGCCTCATGGCAGGCTCAAATACTGGCCTCGCAGGCCCCAGTAAGGTCTAACCTCTTGGCAGGTTCTGATCCTGGCCTCGGAGTCCCCAGCACCAGCCTTGCCTCACGGAAGGCTCCAATGCCAGCCTCACTGGCCCTGGCACCGGCCTAACCCCTTGGCAGGCTCTGATACTGGCCTCGGAGGCCTCAGTAGCGGCCTTGCCTCATGGAAGGCTCTGATGCCGGCCGCTGGCCCTAGCACTGGCCTAAACCCTCGGCAGGCTCCGATCCTGGCCTCGGAGGTTCCAGCACTGGCCTTGCCTCACGGTGAACTCCAATCCCGGCTTTGCTGGCCCCGGCACTGGCCTAACCCCTCAGTAGGCTCTGATCCCGGCCTTGAAGGCCCCAGCACCGGCCTTGCCTCACGGCAGGCTCCAATCCCAGCCTCACTGGCCCCAGCATTGGCCTAACCCCTCTGCAGGCTCTGATATTGGCCTTGGAGGCCCCAGTAGTGGCCTTGCCTCACGGCAGGCTCCAATGCCGGCTATTGGCCCCATCACCAGCCTAACCCCTTGGCAGGCTCCGGTCCCTGCCTTGAAGGCCCCAGCACCAGCCTAGCCTCATGGCAGGCTCCGATCCTGGCCTTGCTGGCCCCGGCACTGGCCTAACCCTTCGGCAGGCTCTGATCCTGGCCTCGAAGGCCCCAGCACCGGCCTTGCCTCACAGCAGGCTCCAATACCGACTTCACTGGCCCCAGCACCGGCCTAACCCCTTGGCAGGCTCCGATCCTGGCCTTGGAGGCTCCAGCACTGGCCTTGCCTCATGGCAGGCTCTAATCCCAGCTTTGCTGTGTCCGTCACCAGCCTCACCCCTCGGCAGGCTTCAATCCAAGCACTCTCTTCGCCCAACCAAATGTCCCACGTTCTCGAGGGTGCGTGGTGGTAGCATTCTGCCTCTGGGGTTATTATTTCAAAGGTTCCAGGTGTAATGAATCAGATCTCTGCCTCCCCTGAGTACTGGCCATTGCCATTGCCACTGCCTCCAACATTTCAAATCCTTCCCAAGCTCTTTTTCCACTCTGAATGTTGTCCAGTGTTCCTAAGCATGTGTGAAGGTAGCATTCAACATTTGGTGTAATTTCTCCAAAATAGTAAGGTTGGTAGGATCCGATTTCTGCTTCTCCTGAATACAAGTCTCCACCGCCATCGCGGAGACCACTTTTAACACTGCCTTTCTCCTTGGTTTCTGCTAAACTCTCTCCTTACAGGTGATGTCCAAGATTCTTAACAATATAGAGTAACAGCAGTCCTCCTTCACGGGGAATTTTTCCATAAGTTCCAGTGCATTTGGATAAGTTTTGTCTGCATCTCCAGTGTCCTGGCATCCTCCATGGCCTTCTTAAACCCTCTCCGATATTTCTCTCTCTCTTTTCCCCCTTCTTTTCCTTTTTTTTTTTTTAAATAAGAGAAGACATTATGTGTGGTTTGAGGAGGTAGTGGGATTAGGCACTCAGTAGCACTGTGACCCGGCCTGGTTTCCCCATGGGTCCAGTGTGCTCTGCACTACTTCGCTTGGGGCCCCGAGTCCTGCGACCCGGGCCCGGCTGTTCCAGGGTCTGGTGTGCCCCACCCAACCTCTGCCCGGGACCCAGGGTCTTACTGGGCCCGGTTTCTCCAGGGGTCTGGCGTGCTACGCGTGGTCCGGCCCTGGGCCCAGAGTCCTGCGACCCGGGCCCTGGCTATGTCGGTTTCCCATGTGCATTTATTTTGTTGCATTTACTTTAAGCACATTGCCCTCCCTGCTTCATTTACCTGAACCTATGCACTTTCACACAGGTACTACCCAGAGAACAAACAGGAAATATGAATTTTTAAGAGCCTCCTTCTGTGGTTATTCCCTAATAGAAGTATTTGAGTGACAAATTTAATCAGGCCATAAAGCTAGAGGCATGAAACAAAAGGGCACAATTTCTAGACAGTCTAAACAGGAATATTTCACAAGCCTTTCCCAGATTAACCCTGCATGTCTCTGGTTACTGTTCAAGCTGCAGGCATGCACAAGAAGCCCTTCTGACAGCCCTTGTACTCCCGGAGTTTTGTGTGTAATTAATATTGTAGCCAAGAGACTTCCAGGAAGATGGTGACCGAGAAAAGCAGCGTTTATGAGCCCTGCTAAAACTCAATCTCTATTGCCACAAAATCAGCGCTTTTCATAGTCAGAAAACGCCATCAGCAGAGAAATAAAAAAATGTAAACACAAGGGACAGAGGAAAAAAAGTCTAGAAGAACAACCAGAGACCAGAAATCAAGCCCTCAATGCAGCAGTGAGGCCACGCTGGCACCATCTTCCCTCACAGCACCAGGATCCAGAGAGGAAAGGTAAACAAGGAGCTGAAGTGAGCAACTGCGGATCATTCGGGTGTAATTCAGCAGTTCTTTCAGTGCAAAGAACACCTAAAACTCTCAGTGGCCAAGCTCATCACACCTTCCAGGGACTCAGAACGAAGCTCAAAACCAGAAAAGAAAATGCCAGCCTCACAGCTGAGGGCGTGGCAGCGGTACCATATTGCCAGCAGTGACAGCAAGTTCACCGCACCCTTGACAGCTCCTGATCAACACGTACAATAACCGTGAGTGAAATTGTGGCCCCTAAAGGAGAAATCCCTGTACTGCATGCCCAGAGACTTTGATAATCTCCCTGGGTCTGAGATTTTGTAGTCCAACCCAGTGAAGGAGTAGTGGTGGCAGAGATTACCACAGACTCAAGATACAGATCACTCTAAGTGAAGTCGTAGTGATCCAGGGAGGGCACAAACTTCTGAAATCATGGGAAAGAGGAACAACAATAGAGCAATGAATGCCCACAACCCCATATTATCATAACCTGATAACAGAAATTCAGAGATCTCCAGAAGATCAAATCAGGAATATAACTGTCGAAATAATACAGGATCTTCAAAAAGAATTTAGAGAGTCTAAAAGACATAAAGGATGCAATCATTGAGGTAAAGGCCTCAATTCAAAGTATAAAGAATCGATTAGACCACATGGAGAATAGAATCTTGCTCCTAGAAGAGGATCACTCCAAAAGCGGATGCATAATTTATAACTTAAAAAAAAATCAGACAGCAATAATCAGACATTGAAGAAATATGGGCCCATTTTAAGAGAGCTAACCTAAGAATAATCAGAATAGAGGAGGGAAAAGAAGGTGAAACCAAAGGGATCAATAATATCTTCAAAGAAATAATAGCAGAAAAATTTCCAAACATAGAGAAAGAGATCAATACACAGGTTCAGGAAACATATAGAACTCCCTTTAGACAGGATCAGAGAAGAGGATCCCCACGCCACATAATTGTCAAAATGACCAATGTGGAAGCCAAGCAGAGAATCTTAAAGGCAACAAAAACAAAAGGCCAACTGACATTTGGAGGCAAAACACTTAGCATCACTCCAGACTTCCCAAATCAAGTCATGAGAGCCAGAAGGGCTTGGAGTAACATATTCCAAACTCTGAAAGAAAACAACTTCCCGCCAAAAATTTCCTACCCAGCAAAACTATCTATCAAATTAGATGGAGAAATAAGAAGCTTTCATGACAAACAGAAACTGAAGGAATTTATGTCTTCAAAACCAGTGCTAGAGAAAATACTCAAAGAGATTAACTACAAAGAAGAAATAGATAATACATATCAGGACCAGAGAAACAAGATTTTCCACCCAGTAGACAACTTAGCAAAGAAGAATATATTCATGTGTTTATTGGTTAAAATCTTTGGAGATTCATTATTTATTTTAGTCTTTTACCTATTTCTAAATTGTATTGTTTGCTTTTATTATTGCCAATTTTTAGGATTTCTATTTGGAATATTAATATACCTTCAGATATAGCATTTGGAAATATTTTACCTCATTCTATCAGTAACTTTTAACTCTGTTTACATTGTCTTTGGATGTACATATTTTTTATTTTTTAGGAGGTTTGTTTATTTATTCTGTTGTTGCCTGTGCCTTTGAAATCATATCCAAGAAATCACTGCCAAGTTCATTGTTGTGAAGTATTATGACCCAGGTGTTCTAAAAGTTTGTAGTCTTAAGATTTACATTTAGGTCTTTTATCTATTTTGAGTTAATATTTGTATATGGTATTAGGTAAGGGTCCAACTTTATTCTTTTTCATGTAATTATTAGTTTTCAACAATATTTAGTGAAAGAATCATTATTTCCTTCACCAAATGTTCTTGGAAACCTTGTCAAAAATAACTTGACCATATATGGAAAAATTCATTTCTAGGCTTTTTATTTTACTCCACTGGTTTATATAACTGCCTTTATAGCAGTACTACACTGTTTCAATTAATGTAGCTTTATAAGGTTTGAAATCAGAAAATGTATATCTTCTAGCGTTGTTCTTTTTTGATATTTATGGGGTATTTAGAGTTCATATTTCATGTTAGGATAGATTTTTTTTCTGAAAAAAAATGCATGATAGTTTCACCTTAAAAAAAAAAGAAAAAAATCATCTGGTAAGAAAGAAAGCAAAAAAAAATATTGAAATGTTATCTCTAAGTGATCAAAAGTTTGATGTCAGACAAATAAATGTGTTATGTGAAATTATCATTGTTAATTTTGGATAAATTGCTATAATATTAGATGTCAACCACTAAGCCAAGCATGGGAAGAAGGGAGGGGGAGGGAATGGTGTGAGGTAGGGGCTAACTGGGCAATGTGTGCATGTATGTCTACACAAGTTTTTAATCCCATTATGATCTATGAATACAGTGCACCAATAAAAAAATAAAAATAATAATAAATTAAAGAAATATTGTAGCCAAAAAGGAAAACAATTTTTAAAGGATCAAGCTTGAATTCAATATACTAGAAAATCAAGGTATTTTTTCTGTTCCCTGCTCATTTGTATACATACTTGAATTGTTTTAATGACAAATCAAGGCAATTACATATTATGCTTTTGTCTTTTGAAATGATTAATAAGCATTGCTATTTATTACTAATATTTATATAGTAATAACTTTATATGGTTGCATAGTAGTTCATCTAATTGATACATTGTCTTCTCTAATTTTATTTTTTTAATTTTTAAAATTTATTTATTTATTTATTTAATGCAGTACTTGGGATAAAACCCAGGGGCATTCTATCTCCAAGCTATACCCCCAGCCCTATATTTTATTTTTTATTTTGAAACAGGGTCTCACTAAGTAGCTGAGGCTGGCCATGAACCGCTATCCTCCTTTCTCAGCCTCCCAAATGCTGGGATTACAAGCGTATGCCACCACGCCTGGCTTTTCTAATTTTAAGGAGAAACGAGACTATCAGAGCTATAGTTTGAAATAATTTTCAAGAAAATTATTGACTTTATTTAATGACATACATAAATGTTACTGAGCTACAAGGTAATTGACTATAAAATGGAGAGCAGTTCGCATAAATGATTATAATCAATATTCCCTATATTCTGAAATAAAATCCTTCTAGAGTCAGTGCCATAGAAGAGGAAACTCTCCTGACAAATAGAAGAGGCACTCTCCTGACAAATGGGTAGACTTTTCTAATCCTTTGTGAGCTGGCTTCAGAAAATGAGGCCTCACACCATTTCATACTACTGGAACTCTTCTTGCACGGTGGTGGAGGGAGCAAAATGGTGTGCCTGGATCAGACTGGGTCAATCCGACTGATTTCCTAACAACGAGCCATAAAATAGGAACAACTGATAGTCTTTAGTCAATTAACCTAATCAACACATATTTATTAAGTGCCCATGAAGTACTGGATGTGAAATATATAGGGAAGAATATGACCAAGATCTTTGCTCCATTAGAATTTACAATCTAGGCAAGATATAGAATAGTAATCCAATAAAAATAAAACAGTTACAAATTTTGATAAGTGTGAGGAAGACAAACAGGCCACTCTCACAGGTAGAAGTCAAGGTAGTGCATCATTTGTATACATGACAGGAGACACCCTCTTAGTGAGTCCCACTGAAGGAGAAGCCAGCCACACAGAAGGCGACGGCTCCCAGGTGTCACGGAGACCGGCTGCTGGAGGTGACCCAGACCACTGGGTTTGCAGTGCAGTTTGCAAAAGGAGTGTGGCCCTGAGTGAGGTGGAGAGGAGGCTGTAGGCTCCATCGTGAATGACCTGGGACACCTGCTAGGGGCCTGCATTTCATTCCAAGCCCATAGAGGAGCCAGGTAAAAGTTTTAGACAGAAGAATGCCAGAATTCAAGCCATGTTTTAGAAAGAACATTTTGACAGCCATGTGGAAAATCAACTGGAGGAGGAAGAGAGTGGAGGTTGAGAGTGGAGAGGAAGGTGCCACAGCACGAGAGGGGACAAGTCAAAGCCCGAGCGGTGGCTGTGGAGATGGAGACTAACGGTCTGGGGATCTCAGTGCACAGAGTATCAGCTGAAATGAACGAAGGATGAGGGAAAGGAGATACCAGTCATAACTCCTGCATTTTTGGGGCACCAAGTTTAGAAGTGGGAAGCAGGAAATCAAAGCTTCTTCTGCACAGTAAGTTGGAGATGCATTATGAGGCACATAGATGGAGCCGGCAGTGGAGCAGTTAAGGCCTCAGGACTGGATGAGACTTTTTTTTAATGTGCGTTTACTGGTGCATTACAGTCTCGCATCATAATGTAAATCGTGTTGACAGTGACATACACGCACACAGCACCCGGCGGGCCCCCTCCTCACCATTTCCTCCCTTTCCATACAGAGTACTGAGATGTATGTTGGTATATTCACATATATACACATAGTTGATGGTAGTATTTCCATTAATGAATCTCAGTCCTACTCCTCCCTTCCCTTAGATCTCCTCGCTGGTTCCACTGAGTTGTCTCCTCCATTATCTGGAGTCCCTCTTGTACCACAAGTACTCCTCAGCTTGTGCATATTAGTGACATGGATGAGACTCTTGGGAGTATATAGTTGGAAAAGAGAATGGGGCCATCAGTGACCCTATAAACTCCCAGAGGTGTTCAATCATGGCCAGAAGTAAAATCCCCAATGGGTGAGAGTCTCTGAGGATTCATAATATGTTTTCACTATCATAACCCTTCAGTGGTTTGGAAAAGTACCCAGAGGAAAAAAATGTATCTTATACTTTTATTGGTGCAATGTAATTATACATCATGGTGAGGGTCAAAGTGAAGCTAACATATATGTGCACGGCACTTGGCGTGTTTCCCTCTGGATCACATCCCATTCCTCCCCTCCCATACATGTTAGTGCTATTGGTGTTTATACCTTCACATATAGACATAGCATCATTTGAACTGTTTTTCCTCAACAGTTCTCCTGAACTGTCCACTATTCTACGGGTCTGACTCCTCATTATCTGAACTTTCTCTTGTTTCCTGTTTTCTCTCTAGCTTCCCAATATGAGAGAAAACATGACCCTTGACTTTCTGTGACTGGCTGATCTCACTCACCATAATGTTCCCTTTTCTCAGATGTTTTGGGTACTTCTGCCTATTTTTCCTAGTTCTGATAACACTGTGCTCTGGCATAACTCTTACAGGGAGAAGAGAGGAAAAGTGTGGTGAGTTTTTGAGCTCAGGGACCATGTAGGCTGCTGCCCTAAGCAGTGCTATGCTGGACCTCTACACAGCTATGGGGCGTTTTACCATTTATGCCTCTGTTTTTATGGTGTAAGTAACTCTTTGAGTCTTCCCTGAGAGCCACAACCCTGCAAACACTTGCTTCTGAGTCTTCTAGAGCTAGAGAGGCAGTGATTGGCAGTTGCAGGTGCTTGATAGAAAAACAGTAACTATCTGAAGGGGACATTTGAAAGCATAAAGCATGCACTTTCTGTTTTATAATTTGAGGAATTGACTCGCCCATAGCCACTCATAAAATAAAGGTATTTGAGGTTTCATTTTGCCAAATATCAATCCATTTGTTTCCCCAAGGGAAGCTCATCAGGCGTCATTCAATCTAGAAGTTGACCTTAAGACTAGCTCAATGTTTAAGACCTATTTAATTGGGAAAAGAAATTGAGAGTATTTCCAGACCCCAAAGCATTCATATGCCAAGAAATGAGCCCACTAAGGCCGCATTCTCCTCAACCTGAAGAAAATGGGTGGATTTTGTTGCTCAGGATCACTTTGATTTGAAACACTGCATCTGTAGAGGTTCAGAAGATTCTATATTGTGGATAACTATAAAAAAAATCATCAGACTGTATGAATTAGAGAAACTGGCTTTATTTTGGCCTAGGGAATCCAAATTCCATTTAAGGCCCTGCCTCCTTATGGCTAAATGACAATAGACTGGCAGGTGTTAAATCATTGATAAGGCTTGCCCTTCCACAAAGACTGATTTAAAAAACAAGAACTGGAGGATGTTATGAATTCAGTGGGAAAAGATACTGGTTAGTCTTTTCTGAGAAATGTCTGATGAGACAAACACATTATTTCCTGAGTATGTCTCTTCCCGCCTGATGTTTTGCTCCTGATTTATGTGAAGTGTCAATGCCTGTTTTGCTGCCACTTTGTTGATGCACGAGCCCTCCCTCAAGATCCACACATTTGGAGCAGGGAGCTTTAGGGAGAATTTAGTGCATCTCTCTTACTTTTTGAAAATGAGACCAGAGAGATAAGGGTTTGGGCTAAATTGACTCCATGATTTGTGGGATGGGCCTGCTGTCCAGGCCCCAGGGCTCACCATGCTGCTTTCCCCACTGTTTGAATTCAAGCCAGTGGAAAACTGCTGTTATGACCTGGGTAAGATGTAAGGGCTTGAGCCTAGGGCTGCTCTACCACAATGAGCTATGCCCCAGCCCTGTTTTAAGTTTTATTTTGAAACAGGGTCTCTTGAAGTTTCTAAGCCTCAAATTTGTGATCCTCCTGTTTCACAAAACAGTCTCGCAAAAACTAGGATTGGATTTTACTTTCTTTAGCTTTTTTTTTTTTATATAAGCTTGACTTTTTGTTCTAAGAAATGTAATCATATTTAAAAATTTGGGGAACATAGGAAAAATAAAAATAATATGTATATGATTACTGTTAACATTTTAATGTATTTCCTTCTAGGTTTTCCTTTTCTGTGAATATTTAAAATTAACTCTTATTTAGCATCATTTTCATTGTTTGGTGACTATATCATAAGAATTTCTAATGGATGCAGAATATTAAGGCAAATAGATAAGCTATAATTCTCTGAGCCTTTCTGTGGTTGTTGGGCATTGAGGATAGTTCCAGTTTTTGGCTATGACACATTAACAATATTATGTGATATATAAATATCTGATGGCATTTGTCTTTTCCTATCGGTTATACCCTCAAATGGAACTCTGTGAAATTAGAAAGCCATGATATTACTACTTGAATTGGCATGAGGTCAGTTCACTTTTGCTTTACAACTAAATATTATTTGCTTTATAATTAAATATTATCATTAAAACATTTGTGGCAAAGTCAGAAGGGATGCAGGAGATACATCAAGTGTTGTGTACCTGTGTCTTGTATCACTTTGAACCTCACCATAATGTATAGTTTTGATGTACTAAAGTATAAAAAAATTTTAAAAAACCCCAAATATTTGCTAATTTCCTCATTGAAAATGGCACTTAGTTGAGTTCTCATTTTTTTTTAAGGTTGCTTAGTTCTTCTCTTCCCTTCCTCACCTAAGCATTTTAATTGTCTTAGTTCCCCTGAACACAACATCCTGCTTCATGGATCTTGTCTGCAGGCCATTCTTGCTAAAGTGGGAACCTCTTGAGGATGAGGTCAGTGTTGTATTCTTCTGTATATCCCCAGGCTCACCAATAGTGTCTGGCACACAGTGGGCACTCACAAAATACTTAGCCAATGTTTGAATGAATCAGCAAATGAGAAAGAGATGTTGAACAGTCCCTCCGTATTTGTCAGTAAATGTGACTTCTGAATGCACTGTCTGGTTTATGTCCTTTGTCCGTTTACTTACTGATGTCAGTAAAAGTTGTTTTATTGACTTTTACATGTCTTTTAATATGAAAAGACATTACATTTCACCTGTCATATTTGGACTAGTAATTCCAGTCTGTGGATTTGATATTAGAGGAGGAAAATAGGAGGTAGAAGTTGAGCTAATTAATGTGTCAACTCCTTAGTCAGGCATGGTGGCACACACACTTGTAACCTCAGTACCTGGGAGGCTGAGACAGGAGGATCGCAGGTTTTCAGCCAGCCTCAGCTACTAGGGAGGCATTCCGCAACTCAGTGAGATCCTATTTCAAAATAAAGAATAAAAAGTAAGGCTGTGGTGTAGCTTAGAGGTAGAATGCCCCTAGATTCAACCAATACCACACACACACACACACACACACACACACACACAAAGTCAACTCATGTGCCTTTTCTCTACCTGAAATGTCTCAAAAGGTAGAGTGAGGTTGGGGGTAGGGAGGGAGAGAGAATGTTAATTCTGTGAACAGTTAGTCAGTTACTCCATTTAAATAGTCCTCATGGGCTTCTTCATGTGAAAAGAGAAAATATGTTGACCATGTTTCAAAGCCCTGTGAAGCTGAAAAGGTCAACCCGCCTCTGTATGCACCGAAAAACAGACTGCGCTGAGCCATACAGAGAGGTAGCTTTTAATTAAAAATGTCACAGAGCGGCGGCTGAGTAATTTCTTAATGTATTCCATTTGTAAATGAGAAGTGAAAACACTCATTAGTAATTCTTAAATCCTTGATGAATCAGCAGTGTCCACAGAAAACAAACATATACCACCCTGATTATATTAAAAGGAGAAAAGACTCACCTGACTTTATTTTTTTAACCTTGTTTTCAAATGTCTGTTTATGCTTTTTTTAAACATATCAAAAACTGTATCATATAGTGTTCATTTGGGTCAGTTGTTGTAATTGTGAGTTTTATCCTTTTTGGTTAATATTTAATAAAGCAGACACTTATAAGATGCAAGCTCTCAGGAGCCTTCAGGATAATATCAAGCTTCTTTGGTCACCTAAAGTGGAAGCCTAAGGCACATGGCTGGAAATAAAAAAGCCCCATTCCCCGAGACTGCTGGGCCTATTCTTTGGAACAAGAAATTTCTAATTCATGGACAAAACAAAAACAATGAGACCACAGAAAAAAGTTGTCATATCCTAGAAAAAAACTTCTTGAGGTCAAGGATCCATAAGAGACAAATCATCGTGAGCCCAGAATATGGCCCAGCATCTAAGTGGCAGCTCGAACACATTTTTGAAGGATAAATAGTCAGATGTGGTGGGGCACACCTGTAGTACTAGTACTTGGGAGGCTGAGAAAGGAGGATTGCAAGGACAGCCTCATCAATTTTGGAGACCCTCAGTAAATTAGCAAGACCCTGTCTCAAAATAAAAAAAAATATAAAGGGTTGGGTATAGCTCAGGTGTAGAATGTTCCTGTGTTCAATCGCCAGCACCAAAATAAGATACAATAAATAAATAAACAAACGATCAGGACTGCCCTGCCTTGGACAGTGAGCTGGATACTTCCCATGTGCATCCTTAGACCCACACTCTACACTCTGCTGCTCTCTCCCTGGAGTACAGTGGAAGCTGGCTCCATGACCCCATAGCCTGCATCAATGGGATCCCTTGATCCCTGAATTTCCAGGTGACTTCAGCCAATGAGGAGTCCTAGAAGGAGTTTGGTGATATGATGCAGAGTGAGGTTGGGGTGCTATCCCTTGGCCTCCCCTTGCGGAATTGCCTCCTGCTGATCTTTTCCTAGCTTGCAGCTCCTGTCAAGGCAGGTCTCTGTGTGTGATCCTCTTTTGCAGATCCTAGTGATGCTCTGTCTGACCCTTGTCCCTTCAGCCTAGGGATACTGTGCTATCCTACAACCCTCCCATGCCTTGATTGTATTTATTAAACTCTTCTCAAATTATCCTATTTCCTTCTGGGGCTCAGTTGATAAGACACGTTGATAAAAAGCGTGCATACGGACCAGTGGCTGCACCCTACCATTCAGCCTGCCATCTGCTCACCAAGCTATAGCCCTGAGGGAAGAGGATCTTTTCCCTGATGCCCAACAGAACAGTGTAGGCTAGTGCCACCTTGGTTCCAATGGATGTGTAGCATTTCCAATTTGTTCCTTTAAAAAAATCTGCTCAGGTCATTTGCAAGAAAGTAAATTGAACTAGACAATATTATGCTGAGGTCAGCCAGTGGCAGAAAGTCAAGGGTCCTATGCTTTCTCTCATATGTGGATGCTAGATATAAAATAGAAAACAAAGGACTTCAGATAAAAAGGAAAATAAAAAAAAAAAAGAAAAAGAGAGGAGAGAGACTGGTAGAATGGGTGAAGGAGATGGGGAGGGTTAAAAGAAGAACCCATGAAGGAAATGGTTCAAATAATACTATGTCCCTATAGGAAGGTATCACAATCAATTTAACTAACATGTATGGGGAGGGCAGGGAGTGGGGCGGGATCTGGAGGGAAAAATGTCCTGTGCTGTGTGCATGTATGATTGTATCCCTTTTAACCTCAGCGTAATGTATAATCAAAAACACCAATAAAGTATATATAAGATTAATAAATCTGTTAATGGATTGTCTCTCTGTTCCCTTCCTTCCTCCTTCTGTGAGTCAGCCTATCCACAGCTGAAGCCACAGAAGCATTGAAAAGAGGGGCTCCCATTGCTTTCCCGAGTTGCAGACTCCAGCTGTCTATAGAAGTAGAGAGACCACAAACCAAAGATCACAGTCCCTCTGATCATTCAGGATTTTATAGGACACCAACTCCACGGGGCTAGGTAGATGCAGGGTCAGTGGCATATCGGCTTACCCTGTCTTCATTTCTATCTTGAGCACGGATGGTGGAAATGGACTTTGAGGACAAGGGGTATCTCAGTCCAGTGGAATCAGCTACCCTGTGTCATCTCCCTTCCCTTGAGTAGTGCGAGATCTAGCCTTGTGGGTGTGTTTAGACTCTCAGTTTCATTATTGTTCAAGGTTCTTTGCCAATCATGGCTGATGATTTTAATCGACTTTACAACTTCTGCCTCCTCTCTTGGAATGCTCTCAAGAAAGGATGCTGTGAATCGCATGTCGGAAAGGCGATGTGTCACTCCATTCGATTTCTGTCTTCAGTGACTGTGGGTTGCTGTTTCTGGGGATGGAGCAGACATTGTCTCCTCATCTACACAAATGAATTGATAGTCACTGGGTTATAGGCCTAAGCCTGGTCTAGTAAATCTGATTTGATTGTTCAGTTTAGATACTGCTTCCCATTTTCCTCATCCCAGTGCATTCTGAAGCTCTGCTGATCCTCTGTTCCACAATGCCTGCAGCACTCCAGCACGAAACTCGTTGGAATCCAACAGCAGCCCTCAAGGAGATGAAATCTCTATCTGCAGATTCTCCTTGCTGCTGAAAGTGCTTGGCTACACTGGAGCAGAAAATTTATTTAGAGAAAATTTCCATCTCCAGGTCTTCGCATCTCACTAATTATTTTCAAGGCAAATTAAATTTGCTCAGCAGAATCTTCCAGCCCCACCTTGTTATCGACAATTTAACATGAAATTGCTGACCTGTAATTGCTCCATTCAGCCATGGATTCCTAATCCTTCCACAATTTACAGTTACATCGTCTCCACCGGTGTAATCATTGCTTTCTTTGTTAATGTCTGTAGTGAGCAGCAGAATTACTGCAGCGCATGGGAGAGCTTCAGTCACTGAAAATTACAGAATATCAATTACTGACTTCCAAGTTGTGGGTGGGTGGCTGTGTATTAGAAAATGAAGCTTTAGGCCATTTGGGGAAAATATGTCAGTGAAACCCATTAAGCTGGGTGATGTGCTGAATCTTATACCAGAAAGCAAGTCAAGCCAATCAAACAAATTGTTTTTTCCCTTTGTATGAATGCGCTACATAACCTGGCCCAGAGCCCACAGGGGCGCCCTCACCTCAGGGGCTACTGTCAGAACCGCCAGTCAAATTGCTTGGTTTCTGGCCTGTGGGAGTTTCCTTCCTTTCTCAGCTTTCTTTCATGTTCTGTGTGAAGAAGAGTCCTTAGCATTTTGCTTCAAAAGTCTTTCCACTAATATCAGGACTCTATTAGCATCATTCATAAGTCAGTTTAGCATCATGGATTAATATCCTCAAAATTTCATGGCAGCCTATGATATTTGGGATTTTTAGTCTGTCATCTAATTTCTGTTTGGCCTTCTGTTATCTCATTTCTCCTTCAAAGGTTGTCAACTGCCTTAGAAACAGAAGTCCTGTGTGTGAGAGAAACAGGAGGGGAGGGTGGTGTGGAGGAAAGGACGCCGCCTAAGGGTCAGCATGGGGAGAATGAGCGCTCACCTTCAGCTGGGGAGGGAGCAGTGCTGTCCCTCTGGGGACCTTGCTGTCCCCGAAAGCAAGAGCAAGCTGCCTGGAGCAGGGCTTCCAACTAAGCCAGGCCGCAGTTCCCAGAAAGGAAAGATAAGAGAGACTTTACTTCTGGCTAGACTCTAGCAGTTCTCATCCAGGGGCAATTTTTTCTCCACAAAGCATTTTTAGTTGGTCTAGCTGGGATTAGGGGCCAAAATGGAATTAGGGTTCTTAGGCTCAAAATGAAGGACTGGCTTACAGAGGGCACATGGTGGTAAGCAGTGACAGCCAGGCATTTAGCTCCTCCTCACTGGCTCCTGCCCTTCCCTAAGCGCCAAGGACTCCATTGTTAAGGTCACTTTCTCCACTCCTGTCCTTGCCTGTCTCTAACCCTGGCCAGTACTGACATTTGGGGCTAGCCAATTATCTATTGTGGGGAGTAGAAGGACTTTCTGTGCATTGCAGGATGTATAGTGACTTCCCTGCCCTCTGAAAGCCATCCCTGCATTTTGAGCTGTAGGGTCAAATCATTCATCATTCAGACAACTATCTACTGTAACTCTTCTAGGAGCTGTCCTCGGCACTGGGAAAAACACACTGAACAAGAAAATGTCTCTATTTATGGAGAGGGGATTACAAACAATAAACAAATAAGCAAATAAAGTTTGATATATCATCAGGCAGAGAAAATGGATCTGAATAACTATAAGCAAAGCAGAGGATGAAGAGTAGTAGGAGCTCTCTGAGAGCCCAGAGCATGGGGGGGGCACGATGAGAAGGTGACATCGCAGCACTCCTAAATGAAGCAAGCCATGGGACAGCTCTCATCAGTTTCAAAGTTCCTGCTCTCCATCTCTGTTCACTAAATTGCTCAACTTGTCCATTTCTTTTCTTTTTTCTTGACTTCATCTTCTTGCAAGGGAACCACGTAATTCTCTGCTTTTTCTTGACCTCTTTTTTATAAAAAATATAATAAAATATTTTTTAGTTCACAGGCTAATAGACTGTTGTTAGTGATGAAGGGGGTCTGTACAGTTCATGCTTATATACAATCATTTAATTAACAAAGATTATATTTTATATATTATATTATATAATTAATATAACAAAGATTATATTTAATCTTTGTTTCGGCCAACATTCTCACTGCTATGACCCCAAATACATGACAACCACAACATAGAGAAAGAAAGATTTATTTTCTCATAGTTCTGGAGATTTCAAAATTAATCCATGTTAGGCTAGATCACATATGTGGAGCTTGGGGCATGATGGCTAGAAGCAGAGAAAGCAGGGAGAGGGGATGAGGGACATATAAAGCCCCCAAAATCACACCACCAGTGATCTACCTTTTCCAGACACATCCTACCTGCATATCTTACCACCCAATAAACTTATTAATCCATCAATGGATTTATCCACTGTTTAGATTAGAGCCCTCATGATTCAATTATTTCATCTCTGAACATTTTTTAATTGTCAATACATGAGCTTTACCAGGCCACATTCTATATCCAAACCATTATAACTTTATTACAAATAGAAGGGAAATACTAGGAGCAGGTGCATCATTCAATTCCTTTTCTCATACTTGTGCCAGATAAAAAATTTATAATTTATTATCATGATTGTCGTACTAGCCAATAGTAATTGCCTTGTAAGATGAAACCCTGGCTTAAGGGTACTATGTGTCTCTTTACAGAGCAACTTGTAATAGACACGTGGGGAGAGTGGTCTATCAGGAAGGAGAAGCCTCCCACCTATAGTCAGAGACAGTCTTCAGCTTCACTGATATAAAACATTAGAAATTTATCCCCAAGCAAGTTTTAAGTTAGTTAATTGTTAAGGAATTTGGACATCATTCTGTGGTAAAATAGGAAATTATCATAAATTTTGACAGGTAAGTAAAAAGATGGGAGTTGTTCTTTAGGAGGCTTGATCTTGCAACTCTGTGGGAAGAATAGGGCTGGTTGGGATAAAACACTTTAGGTAAGGAAGGAGAAGTACACACTTCAAGGGTATTATAATTTGGACATGGAGTGTCCCCAGAAAAGCTGGTGTGTTGGCAACAGAATGTTCAGAAGCAAAATAACTGAATCATGAGGATTCTAACTTCATCAGTAAATTAGTGCATTGGTGCATTAATAATTTGAATGGATTTACTCAGTGGTAACTGTAGGCAGGTAGGATGTGGCTACAGGAGGGGGGGTTACTGGGGTTGTGACCTTGAGGACTATCTTTGTCCCTGGATACTGTTTCTTTCTCTCTCTCTCTCTCTCTCTCTCTCTCTCTCTCTCTCTCTCTCTCTCTCTCTCTCTCTCTCTGCTTTCAGGCTGCTATGAGCTGTACAGCTATTTTCTGTCATGCAATGGAGCCAGCCAACATGGACCAAAACTGTGATCCAAATAAACCTTTTATTCTTTAAATTATTCTCCTCAGGAATTTTGGTCTCAGCAATGCAATGCTAACCAATACAGAGGAGCTCTGGGGTAGATGGTCCTAGACCTCCTCTGTCTGTTCTTGGGGTGGCTAAGTGGTAGGACTGAGTAATAGGGGGTAATAGTCCCAGAGGTAATGAAGCCTGCAACCTTTGCACAGGTCCTGCATCCACAAATGCTGGGGAAATCAGGCAGGGTTTATCTGGAGACCAACCTGGTCACCACACACAACGTATGTAGCTAGAAAATCATTTAAATAGAAATGTTCTTGCTACTAGGAATGAGTTATCATTAATTTGCATACCCCATTGATTAGATGTGTCAATGTCCAAAATTCCAGGTCAAAATTACTTAACCAAGAGCTGGCAATGCTTTCCCACTTGTTCTTAGAGAACATGAGTCCAAGGTCATGGCTGCTTTACTCAGTCCAAACTACCCAAGTCAACAGTGACACAGAAAGAAATCAAGATAATTCTCACCCTCTGTTTCCCAGCTTCCCTGCTAGGCTTCTACTCCAAGAAATTCACTGTGGTCAACCATCTGTGAGTTACTTGTATTTATTTATGAGGCTGACTGCACACTTTAACTAAGCACCAATTTATCAAGTACTTTGGTGTGAAATAGAAATATCTTTACTACAGACTTAAAATTAAATATTCTGAAACTCAGTGGGCTTGGTGGTGCATGCTTGTAATCCTAGTGCTTGGGAGGCTGAGACAGAAGGATCACACAGGTTCAAAGCCAGCCTCAGCTACTTAGTGAGGCTCTCAGCAACATAGTGAGACCCTGTTTCCAAATAAAGTATAAAATAGGTCTGGGAGTATAGCCTGGAGGTAAAAAAAAAAAAGCCCCTGGGTTCCACCCCCTGTACCACACACACACAAAAAAAAAGATTCTGAAACTCAATTGCACTTCATGGAGTCTACTAATTATATTTGAACAAATTTTTAATGAAGAAAAAAATAAATGAATAAGTCTGCCCAGGCTTGGAGCTCATTTTCTTGCTAACTTCCATGCTATTACTGATGGACACCATTTATGAAGCCAAAAATAGCAGATGTCAGCAGAGAGAAATAAGGAATGGAGAGATGCTGTGCTGATGAATTGATATCTTATTCCTCTGTCAAATTAGACCTGGTCCTTCTCTTCTTAAAGGCCTTAGGTCTTGGTTCAACTTTGGAGAAGATGACTGCGGACAAGCTGGCCCCTGGCATAGAGAAGATCTTGTCTGTCACCTGAACTTGCTTTAGTAAGTACAGTTTCCTCTGATTTTCACAGCGAATATTTTTTGTTTTGACGGAGTGAAATATATACATGCCTGGGTATCAACTGGACAGTACCCTTATGGAAAATGAATGCCACTAGAAGGACCAGGATGGCCCAAGCCAAATTCATTATGGCCCACCTCCAAGCAGTGGGTCTGACTTGGAAAGAATTTCAAAGATTTCCCTGGGGGAAGTGGCTGAGCCTAGATCACATGGGCAGTTGTTGGAGTCAGAGAAGCCCACCCTTACAGTTTTTTCAGGACCAATATAGCTTCTGAAGCTGGGACACGGCACAAAGAACCCAACAATGTCAGCCTATTCACCAATCTATTGGACCAGATCCTGATGATACTGGGCTCAACTGAAGTTTGAACATGATAAGGTAAGAATAAGTTTTGCTGTAGGATAGAATAGAACCCAGGGTGTGGGGATGTTGTGGGGACAAAGGTCACTTTGTAGTTAGGCCCATTTTGTGCCATGCTGGAGAATTCCTAGATGCCACCCTCTTTCATTGCACAATTATTCCTCATGATATGAGCAGCCAGTACTTCCCACTCTTTTTCATACCAAGGGAGATGATTTTTATTAGAAAAAATTATATTATCAGAATTAGATATAATAGCCATAGGATGAGACTTGGATAGGGATTCTCTCACCACAGCCCAGTGATGGCACCTCCTTTTCTTTTTATTCCCATTCTATGACAAAATTAACACACCCCACCAAGACATAGGCATCACTGTTGGGGATGGGTGTGAGAGCTCTCTCCCTCAGACATCCAGACATCTCTGCTCCACCTTCTAGAAGCCCACACTTGTGCTAAATAAAACACACCCTGCTTCCCCTCAGCACCTGCAGTGCTGACCTGCAGCAGAAGGCTCCAGGGGACCACAGCTTCCTCTGAGCCTGGCTGGTTTCGATAGAAGATGCTCTGCCCCCTAGGATTTCACTGAAGCATCATCAGAGAAATTACTGCATGGGGGAAGGGGGTTTCCTGAGTAATGTCTTCCTTTCCTACGCACCACACCTTTACAATGCAGTGACTATGAGAAGCCCTTAGAAATCTCATAGTGTTGTTTAACCACCCAGGGCAAGGAACTCTGCAGCCACCAGCAAGATCTGTGCTCAGAGCCCATGACTCAGCTGTGGCTGGGAATGAGTGTCAGCCCTGTGGAAGCCAGGCCATGGAGACCTCACAGAAGCCCCACAGTGCCCCCGGGGTTCCTCTGCTGCCTATCTTTGCATGCAAAATAGGATCTGGCCTATTGGAAGGGTGAGTCTTGAGTTTCCCATCGGGTTGACAGTAGTTTTTGTAGCTCACAAGGAGAGATGCTTCTGTGCCTCATAAAGGAGGGCTGAAGGAAGGAGTGGGTCTCCCAAGAGTGTGACATGGAGTCTTTCTGCACCAGGGCCTGTACATTAATTGCAAGGAGAAGACTGAAAGAGTGAGATGGATGGGCTTTTCTCCTCTGCCTCCCAAAAGGCCAGAGCTAATGGGTAAAGTACTTAAAATGGTGTCCTATCAGAGAAGTTTCTGTAAGGAACTGTAAGTGTAACTGTACACTTAGAAGTAGAGAACAGTCAATGGCTGCCCAACACTTTCCCCACGGCCCAGCTGGAACCGTCCAGGACTGTCCCTATCCTCAAGGAGCTGTCAGACCAGAGGGGCCTTATCACAAGAGAATGCCGCTGCCCCACAAGCCATGGTAGAAGACAGTTGCCCCGCCAGGGTGTGTTCTGTGGGCTCCAGTTGAGGCAGCCAGATGCAGTGTGTGGAGAGGGACATGGTCTGGACGGGTCAGTGGCCTTTCTACAGAAGGCAGCACTCAGTGCCCCCACCCCTTCCTCACACTCTGACTGTTGTCATTTAGCAAATGAGCCAAAGTCACAGCACACTCTGAAATGGAGCCATCTCTGGTCTGTGAGAGGAACGGGCTCCAAATTCAATCCATCAGCATCAGAACCCTGACTTCTCCCACCCTTCACCCCACTCTCTTTCCTTTTTTTTTTTTGGTACTGGAGATTGGACCCAAAGGCATTCTATTTCCAAGCTACACCCTCAGCCCTTTTTGTTTTTATTTTGAAATAGGGGCCTGCTAAGTTGGTGAGGGTTTTACTATGTTTCTCAGGCTGGTCTTGAACTTGTGAACCTTCTGTTTCTGCCTCTCAATTTCTTCTGATTCTTCCTTTTTTGCCTCCTTTTTCTTCTCTTTCTTTTTTATCCAACCACCCTAATCCCATCTTCTCTCCCTCCTCCCCCTCCCCTTTGAAAATCTTTTTCCTCCTTTTCTGAATTGACCACTTCTTTCTTCTTAGACTTTAAGAAGTGTTTGGGAAACTATTTTGTGTATGTCAAGAATGGGGAAGCTTCCTAGGGGAAGCTCCATTACTTAGCCAGTTATAGTGCCTTGGCCAAACTACCTACGCTTTAGTCTGCCCATGCAGTTAATTAAGCTTTTGAATGAGTAATAATATAGTTCAAAAAGTTTAAAGTTTTTATAGTCAAAATTCTGGCTCTCATCCATAGCCACACGGGTCTCCTCTTCATAGGTAAACAAAGGCATAGTATTGCCTCTAAGAAAGATAAATATACATGTACACATGTATACATGTACACATACATGTACATTTACATTATTTTCCTTCTTTCTCTTACAAATAGTAAAATCATGCACACAGGCTCTTCTTAATTTAACACATCTCAGAGACTGTCCCATATCCTCAGGTGCTCTTTGTTACAGGTGCTTAGTATCCTATTGACTACCCAGTCCTGTACTAGTGAATACTGGGGCTGTTTCCTCCCCTTGGCTGTGCTGCAGCACTGCAGTGACTAACCTCACTTACACTCTTGCATTATGGAACCAGCCTAGGTGTCCATCAACAGATGAATGGATAACAAAACTGAACTTTACACACAACACACAACAGAACTTTACTCAACCACAAAGGAAAACAAAATTATGTCATTTGCAGAAAAACGAATGGAATTTGAGAATATTATGCTAAGTGAGATCAGCCAGCCTTAGAAAGCAGATAGTTGTATGTTTTCTCTCAGATGAGGAAGTTAGAGAGAAATTGGGAAACAGAAGAGACGTCAGATAGAGGAGCAGATACCCCAGTGGAGTGACGGAGGGAAGAGCGGGGAGAGAGATGTAAAGAAGGTAACAGTTTAAACAATTCTATGTACCTATATGAAATTACCAGTGCCAATCTCAATGACATGTACAGGGAAGGGGAGGAAGGAGGGTGGGATCCAGAGAGAAATTCTCCAAGTGCTGTGTGATGGATATTCTTATCACTATACCTCAGTATGATGTATACTTACAACGCACCAATAAGAGCATAAAAAGAACCCTGCGTACATATCATTGTGTCTGTATATGAGCATTCCTGGTATCAATTTTACCAAGTAGGATTTTCCGGTTAGACAGAATAGAGAGAAGGCATGGACCAGCACATGCTAATATAATGTATGACCTCAGAGAAAGCACTTGATATTTATGGCACTCATTTTTTTATTTGTTAAAAGAGAGGGGCTGCCCCCGGTGACCTGCTGGTCCTGTCCACCTTGGGAGTCCCTGGGATTCAGAACTTCCCACCTGTGAGGACTTTGGCAAAGACAATTGCTCTAGACCTTGTGATCTGCCCACAGAGTGTCCCTGCGTCTAGGCCACCTCGGCCAGCTGGAGCCAAAATTCACTCTGTGCATAGCCAACAGAGCAGATCTTGAAGAGACAGGTCCCAGGGCCAGGCATGACCTCATTTGTCCTCAAGTGCCATCTTGATGTTGTTTTGGCCTCTTTAAAAATGTAGCTGCTTTTGCAGGCTCTGTGAAAACCCCAGAGATCATGGAGGCTTTCTGCCTCAATCCACAGAATTGAGGGGAATTAAAGGAGCTAATATAGTTAAAATGAACACAGAGAAGGAAGTGTTAGTCAGATGCTAGGGCTCTGATGATATTAGAGAGGCATCTGGCAGAAGATTATCTGACCAATGCATGTTTGGTTGGACAAGACTGTTACAGCTACTAGGTTGGGACAGCTGTAGACATAGTAAAAATTTTCTGCATAAGCCCTGATGTTCACTGTTGTCATGGACAGGATTTGAGAATCAGAGCATTTGATCTGAAAAGGCACTTAGGATCACTCTTGTAAACCCTGTACTTGTGTGCATAGGTGAGGGATGGAAAGCAGGCATGGGGAGGTATGCACCTTGCTGTGTTAAGTGTGAGGAAAAGAGCCCTGGAAGCAGAGCCAGTCACTGTGGATAGGCGGGGAGTGGAATATGTATTGTGAAAGGAGAAGAAGGTCTCCAGAAGGGAGCGCAGCAGGTCTACAGTTTCCTTCAGCACAGGTGACATGCCTGAGGGGCCCCGCAGCACATGGCGCAGCATGTGATGTATGGGGACAGAAGTCCAGGATTCCTGGAATTCAGGGACCTGGGCAAAAGACTTCAAGGACAAGCTGGGCGTGGTGGTGCACGCTTGTATTTCCAGCACTTAGTAGGCTGAGACAGGAGGTTCCCACAGGTTCAAAGCCAGCCTCAGCTACTTAGTGAGGCTCTCAGCAACTTAGTGAGACCCTGTTTCCAAATAAAGTATAAAATAGGTCTGGGAGGATAGCTCAGAGGTAGAAAAGCTCCTGGGTTCCACCCCCCAGTACCACACACACACACACACACACACACACACACACACACACACAACACACACACATGACTTCGAGGTCCTCTGATAAAAGAAGGATTAGTAAAAGCTCCAATCTCAGAAGGCCTATGTGTACCTGGGCAGGTTGCCGAGACACAGACATGGCCACAAAGACAAGCAGAAAGAAAGGGTCTGGCTTCCAAGGCTGAGGCTCCAGATGCAGAAGTGCAGCTGCCTGACTGGGACCAAGCAAGGGTGATTTGATTTCCAGCAACAGCTCCTTTATTACCCAGTTTTGGTTCATGTTTGGCTCTGAGAATCTTGGAGAGTAAGCAGAACCAGGCAGCTCCAGGCACCAGGTGCTTCTGATTACTCCCTCCATCTTTGCTCTCGGGTCCTTCCCTCCCCCCTCTGCTCTCCCACCGCTGTCCCTGTTCAGGATCCCGTGTTCTCAATGCAGTGGTCTAACTGATGTCATCTCCATCATTTTCTCTCTGCAGGCTCTCCACCTGACAGCCAGGCATGACCACATCCTCAGTGACTCCCCAGGGGTACATGAGGCCGTCGTGACATGGCTTCTCCCTCCTTTCCAGCCTCACCACCTGCGCCTTCCTGCTTCAGGGATACTGAACACCATGACATTTCCAGCCTCCAAACCTTTGCTTGGAACTTGACTTTTTATCTTAATTACCTGGATGACCCTTATTTTAAAAACTGCTTCAGCTTTACTTCCTCCAGAAAGCCTTCCCTGTTTCCCAAGAGTATGATTTTCTGCCTCGCCATAACCCAGAAACTATAGTGCCAGAATTTCCACACAATCCTTCTTTTCCAGAGATTACCAACCTTGGCTATGTTTCCAAATGGAAAATTTTAAATGAGCAATGCCAGAGCCCCACTCCAGAACTATTAAATCTGTAGGCATTGCTTATGCATGCTGATACATTTAGCTGAGGTCATGATGTCTGTCTTATTTCCCAATGATTCAAGAAATAAAGTGTGTGTGAATATGTTTCTATCTATCTATCATCCATCTTTCTACTATCTTTCTATCATCTAGTGGTAGTATTTGTATATATAAATGTTTATCATGCTATAATTCTACATTTTCTGTATGTTTGAAAATTTTCAAAATAAAACATTGAGGGAAAAATGATTATAGTCTTTCCCACTGGCTGCACTCTCTGTCTTCTTACAAAGGTCCTGAGTGGTGCTCCTGCCTAGATTTGGTAGACAATGGCACTGAGAAGTCTCTTTTCTGTGACTCTAACCTCCCTAAGACGACCACTGGATCCTGGGTGTGTGTGGGGAGCTTCATGCCTCTTAGACCTTTGTGTCCTCTTTTTCTTCAGCCTCATTGTGTCACTGCAGGTTTTTAAGTCACTTTAATCAAAATGAAGTTACTTTGAAGGCAGAGAGATGATTTTAAAATTTTTTATTCAATCATTTATTAAATCCATTAATCAATCATCATTAAGGGAGGAAACATTTCTTTTGGCTGTGGTTTTGGAGATTTCAATCCATTGTCAGCCGCCATCATTGTTTCTGGGTTATGGTGAGACAGAAAATCATGGCAGAAGGGCATGGATGGCAGAGCAAAGCTTCTGCTTACCTAATGGTGTCTACGAAGGAGAGAGAAAAAGAGGAGAGAGAGAGTGAGAGGAGAGAGAGAGAGAGAGAGAGAGAGAGAGAGAGAGAGAGAGAGAGGCAGGCACTGGGGACAAGATATGGTCCTCAAGGGCACACCCTCCAGGACCTACTCCCTTCAACTCAGTCCCACCTCCTACAGTCTCCCCCATCGGCAGCAGGGCCCTACTGAGGAGAAATCACCCTCAGCTTCCCTTCCATCTGCTCAACATCTCATTTTCTAGATCAAGAAACCTCCTGATTTTCATGCATGTGAATATTGAGCATGGAGACCACTGAGGGCTTTGGGAATGGTGGACAGTGCCAAAAGGCACAGTCTCTGAGGGCCTGGGAGCTGGGGTCTTGTGTCTGGACCTCACAGCCCTCTGTCCCACTTCTCCCCAGTGTTGGCTTGAGTACCCGGAGGTGCATGGTCCCTCACAGCACCAGTTCTGGGGAATGCAAACTTCCTGTCCTGCTCTTGGTGGGGACAAGGGATTCCAAGAGAGGAGGCCTGGACCTTCATGAGGAGAAGCTGGAGATCTGGGATGCAGTGGGCTGGGACACAGGCCTGGTAAGTCTACATCCAGTGAAGGTCTTTTCCCTGACTCTGATGCCATGTGAAGCTCATACAGGACCATTCCATCATACCACAGGGCAGTGTTTGACCAGTTTCTTTCTCTCTCTCTCTCTCTCTCTCTCTCTCTCTCTCTCTCTCCCTCTCTCTCTCTCCCTCTCTCTCTCTCACACACACACACACAACCTCTCTCTCACACACACACAACCTCACACACAACCACACACACACACACACACACAATATCTCTCTCTCTCTCTCTCTCTCTCTCTCTCTCTCTCTCTCTCTTTCTCTCTCTCTCTTTGCCTCAGAGATGAAGTCCTGAAGAGACCAAGAGGAAAGACCTCTCAAAGGACTTAATGTCATGCTTCCAAACGTGATCAGACAAAGCCATCTGTAAACACTGTCCTTCTGAGGCTTCATCCTTTAACTCCCTCAAAAGCAGGGGTCGGTGGCTCTGAATGCAGAAATGACATTTAGCTGACTGAGTAACACCAGGAAGGTGTAATGTTATTACGTTCACAAAGACTCTATTCCCAACTAAGGCTACATTCACAGGTGCTAGGGGTTGAGAGTATCACTTTGGGAGACCACTAATCAACAGGCTACATGGGGTATTTGAGAGAAATTCCTCTAAGTGATTAGTGTATTTTATATTACTGCCTCTTACAGTGTTTAAGGTAGTTTCAATGGTAACTTAGTCTGCTAGAGAGGAATAGCTACATCTAATGGGCCTCAGGTTTACTTGCTTTTCTGAAAGGGCATCCAAATAGAATGTCTCCTGAGCTCTCTCTTTTTGATGGAGAAAACTTCACCACAGGTAAACTCAGATGGTACCCAGGACTCTCAGTTTGAAGAAGAGTTTGGGGCAAGGCCTATTGGTGGGGAGCTGCCCCATCTAGTGAAGAAGTTTCCAACTAGGATACATATGAGAATCCTCAGGGAAGATTTGCAAGGTACCGATGCCCAAATGAAGCCAAATGTCTGACCTCTATTGTGCCTTCCCTTGAACTGACTCTGGACAGGAACCTCTGAGATGGAGTGGTAGAAACAGCCTATCCCAAGTTGCTGCTGGTCTCCTCTCGGTCTAGCAGCATGGAGAAGGGAAGAAGGGGCACGTGGTTTGTCAAAGCAGTGGTGACCTCAATATTCTAGTTGGGTTTGCTTTCCTGACTCCAGAAAAGGCCAAATTTATCATCTGAACTTTGATGCCCTCTCCATAAAATGAGTAAGGAAGTTTAACTCACAGATTTGTTGTGAAGATTAAATGAAACATCAGCTGAGCATGGTGGCGTATGGTGTATGCCTGTGGTCCCTGTACTTGGGAGGCTGAGACAGGGGGATCACAGGTTCAAGGCCAGCCTCAGTAATTTAGTGACACCCTCATTAACTTAGGCAGGCCCTATTTCAAAATAAAAAATAAACTAACTGGGGGTGTAGCTTGGTGGTAGAATGCCTCTGGGTTCAATATCAAGAAGAAAAAAATGAGGGAGAGAAGGGATGGAGAGAGAGAGGGAAGGGAGAAAGGAAGGAAAGAGAAGGGAGGATGATAACTTGTAAAATACTGAATGCAGCATCTGGTAGATGTGGAAAAAGAAAGAAGTGTACCAAGGGCATTTTTGTATGTCCTAGAAACAAGGCGTCCTGGGGATTTCTTGTGATGATCACTCTGATGATGGGTGAGCATAAGAAATAAGCATCCACTCTGGTTCCTCTCGCCAGAGCTCATGGATAACCCCCTTGACCACCTGGCCTTCTCTCCTCATGGCAGGGGAGGATATTTTAGCTTTGTTCTTCAGGATCCATTGTTTCCCGGAGCAAAAGCCATCTAATGAGACTCTTCTGTCCTGTGGGGGCAATGGCTACTGGGAAGAGGGCACTGGAGACTGTGGAGGAAATCCAGGTGCTCCTAATTAAACTAAACCCTTGCTCACCAGCTGACTGACTCTGGACCTCTGAGTTAACCACCAAAAAAGTCTGTGTACCTCACAGATAGAATTTAATAGGAAAGATTTCCTAGGGGTGTTTTGATGGTAGCATTTAATTTTCAAATAAGAATTTTCCCAGAAATAAGAAGCATATCTTTACACTGGGCCTTTCTTAGGTGGGGTTTGTCATAAAAAATTGCAATCCAGGCACGGTGGTACGCAACTATAACCCTAATATTCGGGAAGCTGAGACAGGAGGATCGCAG
>NC_137790.1:104942074-105111474 GCF_963383645.1 Muscardinus avellanarius | reverse complement strand
TGACAAGACCCAGGACTACATGTCCTGAGGAGTACTCATGTGTTGTATCAGGAAACCTGTGGCACTGGCTGCAGACTCCTTGCACATGCCACCCCTGTGGGCAGAATCCGGTGTTCTTCTATGCTTGACATTATTTACTGGCCCTTCGCTGACATCTCCTAGACTCCCTTGCCATTAGGGTCAGGTGCAGGTTTGGTTCTGCTTATGAGATGCACAGGCAGATACACCATGTGCTTGTATTCATTTTCTGAGGAGGGAGTGAGGGAGAAAGAGAGGGGGAGGGAGGGAAAGGGAGGGAGAGAGAAACTTGGTGAAAGTTGGCTAGTCAAAGAGGAATTAGATATGCTATTTATTAAACTCTTCTGAAGTACTGGAAACGTGCTAGGTGCTTTGCATATTTTTGTTATGGTAAAAGTTCACCCTTTTGACTTTTTGTGTGTGTAGTACTAGGGATTGTACTCAGGGATGTTGTGTCTCCAAGCTATACCCCCAGCCCTTTTTATGCTTTACTTTGAAACAGGGTGGCTCTCAGTTGAAATGTTCTCTAACTTTTCTCCCTGGAGCCAGCTCTATTATGTTTATCCGTGGGGCTGTGATATTTATTGGCATTTGCTTTCATAACCAGCCAAACGTGGACAACAAAAGAAAACACTGAAGTTAACATCATCTTCAGACTTGAGGAAAATGGTGGAGAATAATTGGACATGGAAGAAATAGGAAATAGAAAAAGCCAACTAGAAAAGTGCATGGAGAGTTATGAGAAGCAAAGAGGAATCTGATGAAGACCAGCAAGGCTCAGAGCCAAGGCTAGATCATTTTTGAGGCTCTGGTCTGAAGCTGGCATGCAGGAGCTTAAGGTTCTGCTGTACAGCTAAGAGTGTATTTGAGGGAGGCTGCACTGGATTCCTGCCAGAAAATCCCAGACACCCTCTATAATCAAATAGTCATTTGGGGCTTGAGAAAGATGGGGCAGAGCAAGCCAGGCTCAGTCCTTAACACTTCACCAAGCCATTTATAAAGTTTATCTACTACTGTATTAAAAACATACCCAAGTGATGTGTGCATATATGTTTGTATCACTTTAAATTTCACTATAATGTATAATTACATTGCACCAATAAAAGTATGAAAAACCATTCCAAAATAGTTATTGGAAATAAGAACATTGACTATTTCTGGTAAGTTATAAGGGGTGGCCCTTATATGGTCCAGAGCTAGTGGCAGGAGTTCAGGCCATGATACTCATAGCTCTTGGATCTGGTCAGCTGAGATGGGCGGCTGCAAGTCTCATAAGGCCTTGATCCGGTCAACAGTTAGTCCTCAGGTGTTTGAGGTGCGATGTAGGCCTAGAGATGCAGGCATTCATAACTGGGCTTTATGTGGGGCCACCCTGTAACCCCTGCTTCCAAGAAAATTAAGGAGATGGGCAGTGTGCCAGTTAGCCACTTCTAGGGAGGGACTAAAAAGTAAAAGGTCATTTACATATTGTAACAGAGAACTAGGCTCCAAGGGCACTGGAGGAGGTCCTGTGCTAGAGCCTGTCCAAAGATGGCTGCTGGCTCTCAGGGGGAGTGTGGGGCTGGGAAAATTTCCACCGGCTCTCAGGGAGAGCATGCAGGTGAGAAGATGGCCGCCAGCTCTCAGGGAGTGGGTACGGGTGGGAAGATGGCCGCCGGCTCTCAGGGAGTGGGTACGGGTGGGAAGATGGCTGCCGGCTCTCAGGGAGTGGGTACGGGTAGGAAGATGGCCGCTGGCTCTCAGGGCGAGTGTGTGGCTGTGGAAGATGGCTGCCGGCTCCTAGAGAGAGCATGGGGCTGGGAAGATGGCCGCCAGCTCTCAGGGCAAGTGTGCGGCTGTGGAAGATGGCTGCTGGCTCTTAGGGAGAGTATGCAGGTGGGAGGATGGCTGCTGGCTCTCAGGGCAAGTGTGAGGCTGTGGAAGATGGCTGCTGGCTCTTAGGGAGAGTGTGCAGGTGGGAAGATGGCCGCTGGCTCTCAGGGTGAGCGTGAGGCTGGGAAGTTGGCCCCAGCTCTCAGGGAGAGTGCATGGCTGGGAAGATGGCTGCCCGCTCTCAGGGAGAGCATGCGGCTGTGGAAGATGGCCACTGGCTGTTCAGGAGAGCAGGCGGCTGGATAGCATGGTCACCAGGTCCGTGGTATGGAAGAAAATAAAAAAACCAAAAAAACAAAATATAAAAACAAAAATGGCTGCCAGATGCCCGCCAGTCGTTGAGGTCGGGCCACATGTCGTGGGCCCCTGCAGGTCTGACTGGGCGGGTGGGATGGCTAGAGTCTGGGCAGGGGTGGGGTGGGAGTTCCAGAGTCCGGGAAGGGCAGGACGCAGGGCAGTGCCAAAGGAAGAGCAGGCAGAGGGAGTAGGGAAAGGAACCCCGATGCTTGTCGGGGTCAGCTGAGGGTCGGGCCAAGGCAGAGTGGAGCGGAGCCACAGTTGCAGAACGTGGGGCTGTCAAAAGGTAGCTTATGGTCTCTGGGCCGCTGCGGTCCTAGCAGTCTGGGGTGGGGGTGGTCCCAGAGCCCTGGGCAGGGCATGTGCGGTCCCAGTGGATCCGCGCACCCTGGTGGATCTGGGAAGGCAGAGGTTTCTGGCCTTTTGGCGGCGGCAGGTAATTAAAAAAAAGAGAGAAAAAAAAATTTTAAATTAAAATAAATTAAAAAAAAATCATCTCGGGGTCGGCACCAGATGTTAGGTACACTTGGTAAAGAGACGAGAGAGACCAGAAGCGTGGTTAACAGATTTAGTGTGGTCCTCTAGAGGATTGGGGCTGGACCTCCCAGAGACCTGGGCGCCCTCCGAGGCTGGAGGGAAAATGCCTCTCTTTTAAGGCAAACATCTTGGGGACGCCGCCCCTCTCGCAACATCGCCTGCCTCGTGATATTGCCTTTGATATCGGATTTCGCCCAGCAGAGTCTCCTCCTCCTTTTCTAGGGTTCTGCTTCTGTGGGAAGGAGGAGGGACCAACTCGTCAGATATCACATGCAGTTGGGGCCAGTCAGCTCCTGCTGGGGCTGCAGTGGGGGCAGGTGCTGGAGCAGTAGGGGCCAGCAGCATGTCTTCCTCTTCAGTTGGTCTCGTGCACTATGTCCACATAGATGAGCTTGGGCTTCCATACAACATGGCAGCCTGGAGCTTCTTACACAGCATCTCACTGTCCTAGGTTAAGTACTTCAAGAGGGAGGACCTGGCAGAAGTTGCATCACTTTCTCTTTGTGACAGCCTTGGAGGTGGCATAATGTCACATTCACCTACCTGTCAACGCAGTCAGAAGGCCTGCTCATGTTCAAGCAGGGGGATCCTGACTCTGTCACTTGGTCAGGAAGTGGCAAGGCTCTGGAAGAGCATATGGAACTGAGAACTGTTGCAGTCATTGTGGGAAAATGCAGCCTGGAACAGTAACCAAAGTGTGTGTGATCCCCTTAGTTATATATTATCCCGACAGGATCAAGGAAAGAGCTGGGGGCTGAAATCACATACCTCTCATGAAAAGAAACTTGTCATTTACGGTCACACAGTTGTGTACCATTAAGAATGGCACACACAAGAAGTTGGCACTGTAGACATACTGATTTGTAAGTTTATTCCAACAATTTTATAACAGATGGGCATATTTTATCCTGGTATAATTAATCTAGAATGTTAAGAAGATTTCGAACAGAATGAAGCAATGCATCTTGAAGAAAAGATAGCAATTTTAATTTATATATCCTATTGGTATCCTAGAGACCACTGGTGGTCTAGATTGAATTTATAGTTCTATGCAAGTCATGGGTCTAGGGTAAAGAAGGTAAGATGCAGAACATAGAGTGAAGGTGGAGCAGTTAATTGTGTGATCTTAGTAATAATTTGAATGGATTTACTGGGTGTTAACATAGGCAGGTGGGGTGTGGCTGGAGGAGCGAGGTCATGGAGGATGTAGCCTTGGGGTCTCGGACTCTCTCTCTCTCTCTCTCTCTCTCTCTCTCTCTCTCTCTCTCTCTCTCTCTCCCTTGTGGCACCACTGAGTTGATCTTAGCTTTCTGCTGCCATGTCTACCTTGGAGTCAGCCAGCTATGGACTGTACCTCTGAAACAGTGTGCCAAATAAACTGTTTTCTCCTCTAACTTGTGCTTGTTTGAGTATTTTACTCACAGTGACAGAAAAGCTTACAAAAAACAGAAAGATAATGGGTGGGTGAGTTGATGACTAGGTGAAACAGATGCATGGAGAGATGAATAGATTAGTGGACCAAGGAAGTAACTGTCAAAGCTCATGACTTGACATGGTTCTCACCATCTGGCATCTGCTCAAGTCTCAAGATATTCGCTCATTATTCCCAGTTCTGTATACTCTGTGCTGCAGCTACACTGAATCTCAAGCAGTTTTTCTAATGCAGAGACTAGTAACTCTGGGCCTTTTTCTTCCTTGTTCTCCTTGATGAAAAATATTTTTTCTTTTCCTTTTTGTTGACTAACTTCTAAGATTTCAAAATTTTACACAAAGTTCATTTCATCCTGAAGAACTTCTCAGACTTCCCTGGACCCTAGTTTAGGTTTTGCCTTCTTTCTCATGGCCTCTTATTATTTCACTTCAGAGCACCTATCACCTGAAATAGTACCTTGGGCTTCAAGGAAGAGACCGGAGAAACCAGTGGTTCATTTCTCTTGGCCCATACGTGTGGTCTCATGGTAATTCCAGCATTGGAGGATAAGAAGCTGAGCACCATTCTTTGAGGGCTCTGTTAAGAATATGATGGCCCATCCTCTCATCCTGCCCTCCAGATCAATGTTCTCTATGCCCACTCAGATCAGGATCAGAGAATCTTGACAAGGGCTAGAAGGGATAGTGATGATATTCTCACTAGGTTCTGCATCATAAAGATCAACAAATGGATATTTAGTTGGCAATGGCTTGCCCAGGGTCACATGGTGAAGAAGTGGTAGAATCAGGACTCAAACCCAAGTGTCCTGGCTTGAAGACCAGCTGCTCCCATAATCAAGTTTTTTTTTTTAAATGAAAATCCCCAAAATTCTGGAGTTCAGTCCCTTCTTCTGCACCCAAGGCCAAGGCAATCCTGTGTGAATGAAGCCCTGCTCTGAAGTCATTGGTGAAGTGGAGGTAGGAGCAGTTGTCAGGACAGCCCTGTGCCATAGCCACGATGCCACCATCATGGGCATAGCTGCTCCCCAGGCAGTCTTCACACCACCTTGAAGAGGGGTATGGAAAAATTTGCTCAGATAAATTTTGTTCTTGAAGACATTTTAATGGAATGGTGACAGGGTCAGGGGAGAAATCATTGACTGAGAGGACAGAGCTCCTGCCCTGGATGCTGACTCTTCCTTTGTACTAGGCACAGAGAGTTTAAGGGCCTTTGTTTCTGAACCAGAGAATTGACTACCCATCAGGCCACAGAGGAACCATAGGAATCACGAAGGATCACCAGGGTTGGGGTGAGGTGTAAACTGGCGGCCTATGGACAGAACTTATTCACAGACACTATTTATTTATTTATTTATTTATTTATTTATTATTTATTTATTTATTTATTTTTGTGGTACTGGAGGTGGAACCCAGGGGATTTTCTACCTTCAGGCTATACTCACAGAGCTATACTTTATTTGGAAACAGGGTCTCACTAAGTTGCTGAGAGCCTCACTAAGTAGCTGAGTCTGGCTTTAAACCTGTGCAATCCTCCTGTCTCAGCCTCCCAAGCACTAGGATTATAAGCATGCGCCACCATGCCTGGCTATTCACAGACATTTTTATAAAAAAAATTTTATTGGTGCATTGTAGTCATACATCTTAATGGAATACAAGATGGTAGAGACATACATGCACACATCACCCAATTAGCCCTTACCCAATTCCCATCCCATTCTCTCCCCCTCTCTCCTTCTCATGTTTGGCTTGGTCTTTGACATTGATATGTTTGTGAGAATTTCCCTCCCCCCATTCCCTCAGTTAGGTAGCCTTATTTTCTCATCTATAGAATCTCCTTCTTTGTCTAGCGTTCCTCTTATAAACCATATTCTCCCTAGCTTCCACTTATTAGGGAGATCACAGAAACCTTTGGTTTGAGGGGCTTGGTGGCTCTTTACATATATAAAAACTATATTTTTAATTTTTTTATTGGTGTATTGTAGTGATATATCATAATGAGGTACAAGATAGTAGAGGCATACATGCATACATCACTCATAACATACTCACTCATACATACATCATGTACATTAGGAATTTTTTTCCCCTCTTATCCCTCTTAGTTAGGTCTCCTTATTTGCTCATCTTTCTCCATCTAGAGTTCCTCCTATGACCCATTTTCTTTCTAGCTTCCACATATTAGGGAGAGCATCCAATTTTTTACATTTTGAGATAGGCCAATCTCACTTAGCATAATGTTCTCCAGTTCCATCCATTTTCTTGTAAATGATGTAATTTTGTTCTTCTTTATGGCTGAGTAAAATTCCATTGTGTACCTATCCCATCATTCTGTAATCCATTCATCTATTGATGGACATCTTGGCTGAGTCCATGATTTGGCAATTGTGAACTGTGCTGCTATGAACATAGATACACATGCATTAATTTGGTGTTTTGGTTTCTATTCTTTTGGTTAGATACCTAGAAGTAGTATTACTCGATTAGGTATGACATCTTAACAAGACTTGTGCCTGTTAACTAAGGTCCTTATATAATTTACCTCCATTGATGGCATCTAAGAGCTAATGAGATTGTATGTGAGGGAAAACTTGATAGAGTATGAAGCACTGATTGTGCTACTAATGGCACTATTTATTAGGAGGAAATTAATCCATTCTTAGTGTTAGTATGGCAGTTCCAGGTATGTCAAAAGTCAGGCAATATATCTTTTGTCCTTATTTACAAATAATTTTAATCAAGTCATAGAATCTAAACATAATACCATAATTACTATGTGAAGTGACTTAGAATTAGACCACTTTGGACTGGTTTCTTTTGAATAGTAATCTCAAGAAAAATAAATGTTTGGTTAATAAAGTTTGGATAAATGCTCCATTTTCTTTACCTGTCTAGAATCTATTTCTCTTTCTTCTAGTAACAGTGTTCTAGCCCCATTTCCAGTTCACGTGAAAAGAAGTGGAGATAATGGACATCCATGTCTTGTTCCTGTTTTTAGGGAGAACTCTCACAGTTTCTGATAATCCTCTGGATTTCCATGTTGCTGTTGGTAATATCTCCATTTTCATCTTATTTTAGTAATTCCTTTTGGTTAAGTTGGCTAGTGGTTTATCTATTTTGTTTATTTTTTTCGAGAAGCTAGCTTGGTTTTGTTGATTGTCAGAAGTTTTTAAGATTCTCTGCCTCATTGATTTCTGCTTGACTGTAATAATTTATTGTCTTCTACTGCTTTGGGGTTAGACTATTTCTATTTTTCAAGGGCTTTGAGGTGTGTCATTAGATTATTTATTTGGTCATTTTCTGTTCTTATGTGGGTATAAAGAACTATATTAAAGTGAAAAAATTTCACTTTAAACAGGCATTTCTGGAAACACTGTCCTTCCTTCCCATGAGGCATGGATAGGAGGTGGACATGAGTGGCTGCCCTGTGACATAGTCGGACCTCCTGTTGCTCCTCATGGCATCAGGTAGGCCCTGTGGACCTGTGAGGTTTAGCCAGGGCCAGTGCTCCCCACCTCGCTGTATTGTGCTTAGAGTTGGTACCATGCTCTGCTTCAATATTACAGATTTTTGCCTGACTCTCCTTCTGGCTTGCCACCAGGCCTTGTGGGAAACAGGACATGTCCTATTCATGTTGGAGATCTGAGAGTTTGTTTAGGCCCTGGTACATAATAGGCCCTCAATAAATGTTTTTGAAATAAATGGATGCATATTCTAAGGTCTAACTTAAAATTACCATAAAGCTCTGTAAATTTTCCTCACAGAAATTATTCAGGGGTTTGGCGTGCTACAAAACATTCAAAAGAAGCTTTGCAAAAGAAAATTATTTGTAAACTACTGAAAGAAGAAGGTTATGATAGTCTTGGATTTCTTTTAGTGCTTAAAGCTCGGCAGGTCTCCTTCAGATGAGGTTAAGCAGTCAGTCTTCTGAAGGTGAGAGTGGGCTACTAAGGTGACAGGAGCTCTGCTTCAGTAGGAGAGCCTCATTATCTGGGGCAGTATCAGGTCTCATTATCATAGGAAAGAACACGACAAAGAGCACTGTGGTGGGGCAAAAATTGGGGACTTGGGAATCAGGTAAGCCCAGGGACAGACCCTGGCTCCATCACTTTTGACCTTGTGTGACCTTGGGCTTCTGCCTTACCTCTCTGAGTCTTGCTTGAGGACTGTAGACCCTCTTTAAAGCATTAAAACAATTGCTTTATAAGTAGGACATACACATGATACGAACATCATGTGTTACAAAATTAAAAGTCACTTTCCTACTGAACGCTAACAACATGCAACTCCCTTCATAGGAGATAGCCTCTGTTACTAATTTCTGTGTATCTTTCCAAAGATAAATAGGTAATATATGTGGATATAAATATATATGCAAATACACATTTCTTATACTTTTAAACAAACATATGCATTGTTTATATTTACTTTTTCACTTAATATATCTTGGAGATATTTCTACATGAGAAAGAGTAGCCTCCTTTTTAATGGCTATACCATATTCCCTTGATGGATGTGCTATAAATTGATTTAACTAGTCTACTATCAATGAACATCAGTTTGCTTCCAACATTGCTAAAATGATTATGATACACATACCCTGGTGTGCATGGATCTGTGAGATAAATCTCAGTATTGGGGTTCATTGTCCTATGGGGTATGTATAGTTATATTTTGATGGAGAGTGCCAAGCTTCCCTCAATATAAGTTATAATTTTTTTGGCAGAACTGAGGATGGAACTCAGGGGCATTCTACCTCATAGTTATACCCCCCGTGCTATTTTTTATTCTTTATTTTGGAACAAGGTCACTCTAAGTTGTGGATGGCCTAAGTAGCTTAGAAGTTATAATTTGAACTCATGTTTATTTATCTAAAATGGGAATGGTTTATTGCCCTTTGTTTTTCTCTCTGCCTTTATTCATTGGCCTGTTCTAGCAATCTGTGAGAGGTAAATAGTTAAAACTTTATTAAATAAAATTTACAGGAGGTCACTGTTTTGGACTGAGTTCTTGCAGTAGCCACAATAGACAAATCAAATCTGAATGCAGTCATTGGTGCTAGATGCCACATGAGCAAACTGGCCAGTCCTTCAAAATGAGCAGTCAGTCAGAAGGGGCCCAAGTTACCTGAGCTGGCATGATTGAAAAAGTTCCCTCTGGATTTTTGTTTGTTTGTTGTAGTACTGGGAATTGCACCCAGAAGCATTCTACCTCCGAGCTATACTCTCAGCCCTAGTTTTTATTCTTTATTTGGAAACAGGTTCTCACTAAGTTGTGTGGCCATGAACCTGCGTTCCTCCTGTCTCAACCTCCCAAGTACTAGGATTACAAGCCTGCAACATCATGCCTGGAGTCCCTCTATTTTAACCCTATAAGAAAAATAACTTTGTGAAGATGAATCTGCTTTTTGTTCCATCTTTTAGCTCTCTTCAGCCTTTGCTTGCCTCTAAAGTTCAGCTCACTGGAGCACATATCTAAATCTTTGGTGGAATGGTGCTGTATTCAAGGGCTACTAGTAGAATATATTTTAAAATTAAATTTGTTGAAAAAAATTTATGAGAAATTCTAGCGTTGTTTTGGGGGTTTACCTGGAATGTTTGGCACTACTAAGTTCTCCCCACTTCAGAAGGCTGTTGGAGGACTCTTCTTTGGTATCTGCAACAGGTAGAAGCTAGGCTCCCACTACAAAGGCAGTGGCCCCATGCTGTAGGGTGACTCCTATGTTGAAGTAAATGCGTGTGTGTATGTGTGTGTGTGTGTGTGTGTGTGTGTGTGTGTGTGTGTGTGTATGTGTTTTACTGATTGAAAACAGAGGAATTCTACCTTGACCTAAAACCCCAGCCTTATTTTATTGTTTTTATTTTGAAACAGAGTCTTACTAAGTTGCTGAAGCTGACCTCAAACCCATGGTCCTCCTGTCTCAGCCTCCCAAGTATGTGGATTACAGGCGTGTAACGCCACATCTGTTGAAGCAGTGCATTCTTGAGAATATATGGTTTTGAATTAGATAAGAGGTATCCTTCTGAACACTTCTGTTTGCATGTTAAGCACTAATCAAGAATTTCATTTAGGTAAAATAAAAAGGGGGAAACAATTATTCTTTGGAATAAAAATATTGACTTATGACCAGCAAAGTGGAAAATGACTATAGTTAGTCAAAGAGCAAACACCATTATTAATTGAAAGAGAGGCTGTTGAGTGGTCTAAAGCGTGCCATAGCTCCTGTTCCGTCCTCATCATGTACCATGCCACCCCCTTTTTACTCTGTAGTTAACTGTCTTTGGTCTCCATGTAGTGGCAGAGATATCAGTGAAATTCCAGTTCTTGCTTTTTTCTTCCCCCCAGATTCTCTTTAGGGAATTCAGGTACTCTATGCTGAGCTGTATTACATCCTAAGCCTTATTTATTTATTTATTTATTTATTTATTTATTTATTTATTTTCTTTTGAGACAAGGTCTCACTAATCTGCCCAGGGTGGCCTTTAATTTGAGATTTTCCTGCCTCTGCCTCCTAAGTAGTTGGGATTGCAGGAATGCGGCACCATACCCAGCTCAATTTCTTTAACAAAAGGAAGAGCACTGTCAGTTGTGGCAGGGATACCCAGGGATACCAGCTGGCTGCCACTCTGTGGCCCCAGGCTGTCAGCATCAGGCCAGTGCTCCCAGAGCCCCTGGAGCTCCTTCTGGGGCTTTGCCTCTGCTGGCCTGAGGGCAGGTGATCAGCAAGGAGGATTCCAGAGTGGAGTACAGGCTTCAGGCTTCCTCACATCATTTCTGGGGGGGAAATAGAGCTGGGTACTCTTAGATTTATGATTAAAAGGCCTGTGCAAATGAAAAGATTAATAATTACCAAGAATAAGCATTGTAATTTTGCAATTTAAAATCTTACTTAGTCTTGATACACATTATTGCCTGTGGCTCTATTCTTTAATTATTGAAATGGGTTAGGTATTTAAGTTCCTCATGATAAGCTATTTTTATATTGATTTTTGTCTGTGCCCAAAATGGTATTAGTAGCAAGCAAGGGAAGAGAGGAAGAGTATTATGGACCTGTTGACAGTGCATTTAAGTCCAAGTTCACTGCTCTTGTGTCTACAGTGGGAGCACAGATCTGCCCAGTGCTGCTGAAAGGATGCCCAAGTTTGGGAAGTATTGGTCTAAAACTAAAAGCCTCTTCCCAGATATGGGTATGGGAGGGGGAGCTTTGATTACATTGGAATTTTGTAGAGAACTTTAAAATCTCCAGATGCCCAGAATATACCCTAGCCTAGACCAACTGTTAAAGTTTGTATTTAGATTTTTTTCCCCCAGATTTCGTGTGGTAGACAAGGCAGCCATGTTGGATGCAGGACTTGGTTGGTCCCTGGGCAAGTGAGCCAGGACAGTGTTTTCCTGGGAGAGCTGCTGCAGCTTCTACTTCTCTCTCCCTTGCCCCACGAGGAGCTTATAACAAGTTATCTCCCTCTCTTCTCCACCTCTCTGCTCCTCCTATCATGCTCTAAGGACTTACAGCCCTGTCTCTTGCTTGGCAGCTGGCATAAAATGGAATACATATACATACTCCTATCTCCTCAGATCCTTAAGCAAATAAATTTTCCTTCTTCTATGTCGTGCATGATGCTGGGTGTTTGGATGACAGTGTTAAAAATGCTGACTGAAACACCAGCTAAGTCAGAATCCCTGGGGTGAGTGAGACCTGGTTGAGAACTACTGTGTTAGAAAAGACATCACTTCTGCGTGTCTCCATTTCCCCCTGGCTCTGAGATCACTGGACAAGAGGAGAATGGGACAAGTGGAAAAGAGGATGAACTGGGGCTTTAAAACATGTTGGAGAAAAGAGACCATCACTTAAAGCATGAGAGCCCTGCCTACCCTGGTGGCAGTGTGCCTGAGGGAGCAGGAAGTTCTTGGGATGGTCCAGACTGGGTGCTTAGGTAGAATGAGCCTTTTCTATGCTTCTTTTTAATAAAATACCTACTGTTAACATTTATGCCTATTTTAAGTTGTTTTAAAATTATTTCCTTATTATTTGTAAGTATATGCTTTATATATGTTATATTTCATATACAAAAATAAATAGACAAAAAGGTGTCAGCTACAGAAAGTTCTAATTTATTCTGGTTTAGAATAGGCAGGCACAGACAGTGGTCCCAGAAATTTTCCCCAGAAGTGCCTGATGCCTTATTCTGATACTATAGGGCTAAATAGCCTTGTTTACAGGGTAGTTCCGACCTCTGAATAGGTCAGTGACTACACCCATTCCCCACATCTTACATACCACATGTACACAGGTCCCTCAGTTACAGCAGGCCAAAGACATACCTACTACTTCCTAAAATTTTAGTTTTGATCATATTCATTTTCCCTATAAATATTCCAAGTTTGACCCTCCTCATGTTTAAAACTAATCATCTATATTCTGACATGTGGTCTTTCCATGCAGAAAGTCATGACCTCCTTTACCTCCACTTAAATAAGTTGCTGCCCTGGGCCATGGTGTGAAAATGGGGGATGATGAGTCTATCCTTAGGCTGTTGTGCTCCGCCCATCATCTGCTTGTTAGGCTGGGCTTCTGCTACCTTTGCCAAGAGATCCCTACTGCACAGCGGTGACAGGCAGCACACCTGAGCACCTCCAGCAGGTGCAGGGGAAGTTTCACAGCAATGGGCCTGTGTGCTTCCCCCTCAGACACCAGTGGAGCTGATTCAGCATATGTCCTGATACTTAAAATTTTTATATTGAGATAAGAGACACTTTGCCTTGCAGCACCAGGCTCCAGAGAGGAAGGGAACTCATAACGGGGCTCAGAAACCAGAGAGGAGATACGCCGGCCTCACACCCGAGAACGCGGCAGCAGTGCCTTACTGCTGGCGGTAGCGGCGAGTTCACCGGACGGCACCAGAACAACGCACTTAACAGCCCACCAAGCTCCAGAGAGAAGCGGTGGACAGCGAGCCGAGGTGAGCCGCTGTGGAACAGCCGGGCGGGATTCGGCAGATTTCTCGGCGCAGGGTGTATCTAAAGCTCCCAGGGGCTGGGCTCAGCATACCCTGCAGGGACTCAGAGTGGAGTTCAAAAACAGAAAAGAAATATGGCAGCCTCACGGCCGAGGGCGCGGCAGCGGCGCCATATTGCTACCGGCGGCAGCAGCAGCAGCATATTCACCGAGTCCATGATGGCTCCATCTGCGCACTCCACAGTGAGTCAAATTGGGGCCCCTAGAGGAGAAATCCCAGTACTGTACTCCCAGGGACTTGACCCAGTGGGGGAGTGGTGGTGGCAGAGATATTACACCATAGGAGAACGCCCAACCTGGCATCCCCCATGGTCTAAAGCAGCCTCGATTGACTCCCAGGGTCTGAGACTCTGCGATACAACTCAGTAAAGGAGTAGTGGGAACTGAGATACCATAGACTCGAGATCCACAGCACCTTAAGTGAAGTCATAGTGACCAAGGGAAGAACCCAGAGAAGGCACAAACTTCTAAAATCATGGGAAAGAGGAATAACAATGGAGCAATGAATGCCCACAACCCCACAACATCAGAACATGATAAAACAGAAATTCAGAGATTTATAGAAAATCAAATCAGGAAAATAACTGTAGAAATAATAGAGGTGTTTCGAAAAGAATTCAGAGAGAGCCAAAGAGAGATAAAGGATGCAATTAATGAAGTAAAGACCTCAATTCAAAGTACAAACAACCGATTAGACCACATGGAGAATAGAATCTCGCTCCTAGAAGATGATCATTCAAAAAATGAACGCATAGTTTCTAATTTAGAAAAAAAAATCCGACAGCAGGAATCTGACATTGAAGAAATATGGGCCCATTTTAAGAGAGTTAACCTAAGAATAATTGGAATAGAGGAGAGAAAAGAAGGTGAAACCAAAGGGATTAACAATCTTTTCAAGGAAATAATAGCAGAAAATTTTCCAAACATAGAGCAAGAGGTTGATACACAGGTCCAGGAAACTTATAGAACTCCCATTAGAGAGGATCAGAGAAGAGGATCCCCACGCCACATAATTGTCAAAATGACCAATGTGGAAGCCAAGCAGAGAATCTTAAAGGCAACAAAAACAAAGGGCCAAGTGACATTCAGAGGCAAACCAATTAGAATCACTCCAGACTTCCCAAACCAAGTCATGAGAGCCAGAAGGGCTTGGAGTAACATATTCCAAACTCTGAAAGAAAACAACTTCCAGACAAAATTTCCTACCCAGCAAAACTTTCTATCAAATTAGATGGGGAAATAAGAAGCTTCCACGACAAACAGAAACTGAAGGAATTTATGTCTTCAAAACCAGCGCTAGAGAAAATACTCAAAGAGATTAACTACAAAGAAGAATTAGGTAACACACACCAGAACCAGAGAAACAAGATTTTCCATCCAACAGACAACTAAGATTGGTTATCTGTGGAGATTCATTATTTATGTTAGTCTTTTACCTACCTCTAAATTGTATTGTTTGCTTTTATTGTTGCTAATTTTTAGGATTTCTAGTTGGAATATTAATATACCTTCAGATATAGCATTTGGAAATATTTTATTCCATTCTATCAGTAACTTTTAACTCTGTTTACATTATCTTTGGATATACAATATGTTTTTATTTTTTAGGGAGTTTGTTTACCCTTTTGTTGCCTGTGCCATTGAAATCATATCCAAGAAATCACTGCCAATTTCAATGTTGTGAGGTTTTATGACCCAGATTTTTTCTAAAAGCTTATAGTCATAAGATTTATATTTAGGTCTTTTATATATTTTGAGTTAATATTTGTATATGTCTTAGGTAAGGGTCCAATTTTATTCTTTTTCATGTAATTATTATTTTTCAACAATATTTAGTTAAAAGATTAGTATTTCTTCCACCAAATGTTCGTGGAAACCTTGTCAAAAATAACTTGACAATATATGGAAGAATTTATCTCTAGGCTTTTATTTAACTCCAATGGTCTATATATCTGCCTTTAGAATAGTACTACACTCTTTCAATTATTGTAGCTTTATATGGTTTGAAATCAGAACATATACATCTTCTAGCTTTGTTCTTCTTCGAGATTGTTTTGCGTATCTAGAGTCCATATTCCATATCAGGATAGATTTTTTTCTGAAAAATAAATAAATGTATGATGGCTTCACCTAAAAAAAAAGAAAAGAAAAAAATATTCTCTGGTAAGAAAGAAAGCAAAAAGAAATATTGAAATGCTATCTTTAAGTCATCAAAAGCTTGGTATCAGACAAATGAAACTGTTTTGTGAGATTATCATCATTAATATTGGATAAATTGCTATAAAACTAGATGTCAACCACTAAGCCAAGCATGGGAAGGAAGGATGAGGAGGGAACGGGGTGGGGATCGGGTAGGGGCTAACTGGGGGATGTGTGCATGTATGTCTACAAAAGTATTTTCTTTATACCATTATGATGTATGAATACATTGCACCAATAAAAAAAAGATAAGAGACTGATAAATCAATAGGCTCTATCCTCCTACTTCCATAAATAGATCTTTCAAGGACTGGGAGTCCAGGCTGAGTCCCTTCACAAACATGATGGCAGGCAACAGCCGATCAGCTGAGCTCCCACCCACCTTCTTCCCCCACTCTGACCACCCCACAAGAGCCCCCTGCTTTCTAGGTGCACCTGCCAAGCTCCGACCACACAAGACTGTAATCAGCACCCTGTGGCCACCACGAGGACCCAGACAGACTTGCATTGTGCCTTTTAGAAGGTGGACATGCAGAAGAATTCTGTGCAAGTTTGAAAATATATAGCCAGCCTTTAGTATCTGGAATGTAGTAAAGAAAATAAAATGACCTTGCCTGACTCATTTATTTGACTGGCCTATGAGAAGGGACATGGCCAGAAAAGGGCCATGTTTTAAGGTTCCTTACTTAAAAACTCTTCAAACTTACATCTAGATGAAGAATTCTTTAATTTGGTGGTAATGCTTTTATATATCATTTTCTGGTGTTATGTGGAGGGAGGGGAGGAAATGAGAATAAATCTAGGTGGTCTCTGTGCATTGAAGATCTAGGATGATTTCTTGGAATAAAGGATGATATTCCTTCTTGGTAGAGCTGGAAAGACTGTTCTGTTGTAATGATGCCTCAGCCCAGGGTCTGTTAGGCCCCTGCAGACAATAATAGTAAGAAGAAACTAAAGAAAATGAACTTGTCACTTCTGGAAGAAACTCCCCAAAGCCAGATTCCTGAGAGTCCCAGTAGCCCCAGAGTGGGGTGGATACCTTGGGACATCTACCAGGCATTCAACTATAGACATCAGGCAGCTAATTTTGGAGTCAGGACTTCATGACTAGAAGCTTAAGTCCAGACATTATCAGCATGTAGACAATACCGAGTACTATGGGAATAACTATGATCGCATTAATTCATGGCCAAAATAGAATTTTTTATTCTTATTTACTTCTCCCTGAAACCTCTTTTTCTTTCTTAAGACTCCAATAATGGCATCATTGACCCTGTTATAAAAACTGAAAAATCAGAACTTGGATTCCTGCCTTTCCTCTCTTTCCCCATTCAGATCCGTCAGCAAGTCCTAACGGCATTCCCTGCAGTCTCTTGCGTCTTTCACCATCTCCTCTGACAACAGCCTAGCCCAAGTTTCATCCTCCTCCTCACCTCCAGCAAGTCTTAAATTGCTCCTCCTTTTTAAACCTTTTCTACAGCTCATTCCCCAGTTGGAAGTAAGAATAACCTTTATAGAACAAATGATACCATACCACTTCTTAAAATAAAATCCAAACTCCTTGCTCTACATGAGGTGACCCCAATATATCTTTCTCATCTCATTTCTATATTACTCTCCTTGCTTACTTTGACAAACACACCAATAATGGTGTGCATAGTGTGTGTGTGTGTGTGTGTGTGTGTGTGTGTGTGTGTGTGTATGGTGCTTAGGATTGAACTCCCAGGAGCATTCAACCTCTGAGCTACACCCCAGTCCAAATTTTTATTCTTTATTTTTGAAACAAGGTCTCACTAAGTTGCAGAGAGCCTCATTAAATATCCGAGGCTGGCCATGAACTCAGATCCTTCTGTCTCAGCCTCCCAAGAACTGAGATTACAAGCATGTGCCACCACGCCTGGCTCACACTAAACTCTTAATGTTTCTCTGATATGCCAAGTTCATTACTGCTTAATTGTGTTTTCTGTTTCTAGGTCCAGAACACATTTCCTTGAGATCAAGACATTTTCTCGACTTTGTAGGCAACAAAAGGTAAAAAAAAAAAAAAAAAAAAAAAAAAAAAAAAAAAAAAAAAAGTCATGTCTGTACTTTCTTCTGGCCTCTGATGATTTCTCAGTCTTTTCTTGTTTTTCAAGGGAGGGGCATATGGGCTTCAACTTGATAGTCTTATGGAATTCTGTCCATCTTCTGACATTCTATGGAATGTCTCCTAATCTGGATTGGTCTGTTGTGTCAGGTTTGGTGGACAGGCAGACATGGGTAAGGGGATGAAAGATGACACCCCCATGGGTGACAAAGAACCTCACCCATAAACACCTCCTTCATGGCCAGATACCACCTTCTTAAATATAAAAGGAACCATGTGTAGCCAGCCTAAGGGGGTTTCTAACCTTGGTCCATGAACAGAGCACTGAGACGCTGTCCTGTGGGTAACCCTGGGCACATTGTAATATCATTACATCATGGTTTTGATCACCCCCACCTCCATGGGTTTTGCTTAAATACTGATGGGAAATTTTCCAATATGGCAAAATACGTACAGAGGTACTAAGTCTTGGTGGAAACAGTAGTAACTACCCCAAATATGTAATACACAATGAGGAAGTTTTCCAGACAAAATATAAGGCCCTACCCTGTGGAAGATCCTTTGAATTTTACCTTGGAAAATAAATCCTTTATGCGTATTCTATCTTTTTCTCTGGCTGAAATCTTTCTTTCCTGAAGACAAGGACTGAGAAACAGTAACAACGTTGTTCTCATGATTAGTCTGGGTTGTGGGTTTCTAGAAAGAATGCCATGGATATGAAATGGCCTGACTTAGTCATCTGGCTGCTTTGCTTTCCTTATCAGGCACAGCACTTCTCTGAAGAGGTCCAAATGCCTCCAGAGGCCAAGCAGGTAATGTCATGAAGCAAAGAAGCAGAAAAGAGCATGAGGAAAAAACAGAAATTAAGGGAGGGCAGTGGCAAGCCAGAGGGTGCCTGCTTAGCCTAAAGGCATGCAAATTCATTTGTTTTCTCCAAAATTCTACCTTGGCCAAATCAAACATTCCATAGCTGAATTTGGATGAGGCTGCTCTGTGGGGGAAACCTGGTGCCATACTATTAAGCAGGAACATGTAAATTCATACAGAGGAGACTGCTGAGGTCAGCTGCTTTCAACCTGTATGCAGCTCCTCTCTTAAATATTTGTTTGGCAAGATCTGAAGGAGGGGGACCTTCACTTGGAAGCCAGGACCTTTGAATCCTAGCATGTTGCTTTCTTGCCAACACTAATATGGCTGATCTCACCATAGGCCTCAATGTTGGAACCTACATTCTTATCAACTTTCACGGTTATAATGAGGACTGCATGGTCCATCTGTTGGCTTTCTGTAGATGAACTGTTGTGCAGTTTTACACATATGTTGACATATCAGTCAGAATAGGCTACATTGTGCTGCAATAAAAATATTCTAAGTCTCAGCGGCTCAACACAAGTTTTGTCATACATTCAACGGGTCCTATAGATCATAAAGGATATAATTCAAACACAAAAGAACCATTAAAAGATTAAAGATTAAAAAGAATCATTTATTGTACTGATTTATAGAAAGGTGGCTACCCCATAAACATTGTAGCAAGGAGATGGGGCTTCCCCATAAGCAGAGTAGCAAGGCAATCAAGGGGTGAACAGTGTATATATTTTGGGGGCTAGAAATGAAAATATTTATATGCTATGGGGCAATATTTTAATGGGCCTATGTCATTGCATTTCATAAAAATGTTCACAGATGGTTCAAATTGTATTTAAAATTGTGTCATGTCAGATGTCCCTCTTAGGTGTTTTTTTCAATATGGCAAGATCACTTGACCACAACCTTTTGACTGATCACTGACCACAACCTCTTGACCGATCACTTTTGGTTAAGAGGTTGTGGTCAAATCAATTCATATAAGTTTAACATTTTCTCTAACAGTGAATGCAGTTGGGGAGGCCTTTCTACCATTCATTTTAATCATAAAACATGACATGTTTTTCTTTTGACCATGTCAAACTTAGGTTTTAATCCTATACTCCTGCCCCTGCTCCTTATCTTAAGCATGTAGTGTCTTTCTGTTAACCATCACCACCTATTTTAGAATTGCACATGATTTCCTTTGCTCTCTCAAGTGTCTAGTTTGAAATCTCAGTTCTGAATCATAATATATGTCCAAAACAAGTCAGAAGAAAGCCTGGCACACAGTAAACCCGCATAGATTCAAGCTGGTAGAGGTGTCATCTTGACATGTTTTCATCATCATTTCAGCAATGGGAAGGGAATGTGGAAAACTGCACAGCAATTTGTAAGACTTACGCTCACAAGGGCAGTGGCAAATCACTGCAGCTAATCACATGATGACATCCAGCTTCCAAGGGAGCGGTGAAGTGCAATGCCTAGAAAACGAAGGCCACATCGCTAATGGCTACCCACTGTGTTAGTCAGCTTTTTGTTGCTGTGACAAATACCTGAAACAAACAACCCAGAGGAGAAAAGATATATTTTGGCTCATGATTTCAGAGGTTTTAATCCACTGGTGCCTGGCTGCATTGCTCTGGACCTGGGATGAAGCAGAACAATGTAGTGAAGGCCATGGTGGATGGAAGCCCAGCTCATGGCAGCCAGGAAGGAGAGAGAGAGAGAGAGAGAGAGAGAGAGAGAGAGAGGGAGAGGGAGAGGGAGAGGGAGAGGGAGAGGGAGAGGGAGAGGGAGAGGGAGAGGGAGAGGGAGAGGGAGAGGGAGAGGGAGAGGGAGGCAGGCATATGGGCTTCAACTGACAAGGTCCTAGGGACAGAGCTGCTCCAGCTCCTTGGACCTTATACCTTATACCACAAACCTCAAATGCTGGACATGGAGCTCTAGGACTTAGTGTTTTTCCTGCTGGGTTTCCTTCTTTCTTTGCTCCTAATGCTTCTTTATAGAATGAGAAGGTTTATTCTGTGCCATTGTATATTGTTATATGTAACTTGCTTTTGACTTTTATAGGGGCTCATAGCTAAGAATTTTCTTTGAATCTGAGGATTTATGCATTTTACACAGTGGTAGGATATGAGCCTTTGGGGGCCAGGGGCAGAATGTGGTGGTTAAACTATGAAATGTTTCCCCCAAACTCATGTATTAAAGGTTTGGTCTCTAGTACAGCAGTGTCCAGAGGTGGAGCTTTGGGGAAGTGATTGCATAATCCTTATGTTTTTGTTTTAAATTCTGCTCTTCTATACCTGTATCTCATTTATGATCCCACCTTGCATTCAATTCCTTTACTATAGTTCTTATTATTTCATACCTCACTTTTGCCTTTAATCCTTAAAAGTAATGAGCTATTTCATTCATGCACTTTTTTCTTTCACTGTGACTCCTCAGATAGAAACTTTTTTTTTCAAGTTTCTCCTAGCCCCACAAACTCAAGTTCTTTAATTTTAAGACTTTATCCTTAGTGGTGGATATATGTAGTTTACGCAAACCATTCTATGAAATGTATTTTAATGAACAAAAGGTGCATTAATAATTAGAAAATTGCTATCAAACTTTGTGTTTTGGGATTACAAGTGTGTGCCACCACACCTGACTGAAATGTGGTTTAAACAGGAATGGGAATACGCAGGATACTGGCAGGATGTGTGAAGGTAAATGCAGTGGAAACTTAATTTGAGTTAACATGGTCCCTGTCAGTAAAGATCTGAAGTGCTCAGTTGAGTGTGGTTCTGCTTTTAATAATTCAAGGTGGTACCATGCTGTCGCTGTTACTTCCACTTATTGTAATTGTCATTGTTTCATTGAAGAATTCATCTGATTTTATTTATTCGACTCATTGTCCAAGGTACACAAAAGAGGAATCTTTGAGGAGTCCTGGAAAATATTTTTATTGCTAATTTCTAAAGTCAATAACAATGAATGGCTTTTCCAGAAAATTTGTCTGACCTGTTTATCAAAAACATATCATGGGACATGCACCCCACCTGACAAATAACCATAATATAGCCAACAGAATTTGATTTTCAAAAGCTTGGGGGTGATTTTATATCACTAATGAAAGAGGAAGTCCTCTATAAATGATTTATGACCTTCAACAACTGTGTTAATTTATGGTTATATCCCTTCACAGTTGCTGGGTGAGGCCAACTTAGACACACATGGAAATTGTCCAAAGCAGTTAGATAATAAATGCTATTACAAACACAGACATATATTTTCTCAGTAGGGTTATTCATTTCCTGCTATGGTTCAAACGCCGAATGTGTAAATAAAAGAACAACAGGATGGCATAAAAAGGATATCCTGTAGTGAAACACCTTTCTAGGCAATAATACTTTTTCATATTTTGGTCTCCTGAACTTGGAATCAGTCACTTTGTTTTCTAGAATCCTAAGCAACTACAGAATGAGGTAAAAATTGAATGTATTGTTGGATGAAATGAAAATCTATTATCCATTCTGCTACTCAGTCAGATCTTTAACAAAGCTTAATTCCTAGAAGCCAAGTGAAATTGATCTATTTTCTTTCTCAGCTCTAAAGGGGTGATGCTGTAAAGAAGTGGAATAGAGCCGGGTGTGGTGGCGCACATTTGTAATCCCAGCACTTGGGAGGCTGAGATAGGAGGATCACAGTTCGAAGACAGCCTCAGCTATTTAGTGAGGCCCTTTGCAATTCAGTGAGACCCTATTTTAAAATAAAGAATAAAAAATAGGGCTAGGGGTGTAGCTCAGAGGTAGAATGCCCCTGGGTTCTAGCGCCAGTACCACACACACAAAAAGAAGTGAAATAGAAGACTTGTTATAGTTTGGATCTGGAGTGCTCCTTAACACAATATGTTAAGCAATGCAGCAATGTTCAAAATAGGATTATAAGGCTCTGCCCTCACCAGTGGATTAATCTACTTGATGGACTAATAATTTGAATGGGCTTACTAAGAGGTAGTAAAAAAAGATAGGCAGTGGGGCATGACTAAGTGAATGAGGCACTGTTGGCATGGTCATGGGATCTAGATCTGTCCTGGCCCCTTTCTGTCACTGACTCCCTCTGCTTCCTGGCTACCATGAGCTCAGCTGCTTGCCTCTGCCATACACTGGAGCCATGACGTTCCACCTCACCTCAGGACTAAAGGAACTGAGCTGGACCACTGTAGACTAAATCTTCTGAAACTGTGAGCCCAGTAAACTTTTCCCCCTCTAAGCTGTTATTGTCAGGTATTTTGGTTAGTGACAAAAAATGACTAGCACAGGAATAAAAATATAAAAAATGAAAAGTCATAGGTCTTTAAGTCTAGCTTCTGATTATCTAGTCTGTCTTTTGACTATTGGATAACTAATAGTTGCCTTCAGAGTAGCACAATCTAAGTAGACTGAATTCCCTTCTCTTCATGTTCTGTCTTTCTTTGACCTTGAAGGCCTCTTATCCTCTGCCCTTGCTTATATATAGGGTTCTCCATGTTCTTCTTGTCTTCTCTTCAGATACTATTTCCTTCTTTTTTAATCATTTGCACTTCTATATCTTTAACTGTCATCCATAAGTAAGTGATGGCCTAAAAGTGATGACTTCAGTCTGAATGATCCTTTACACTTCAGACTCAGATTTCAAACAGCTTTCTGGATAACTGCACGTGGTCATTCACTGGGCATGCAACATCATGCAAGGGTGTCTGGCATCTGGGAGTCAAGCATGGCTGGACATCATGAGCCCATGGCCAATCTTAACAGAGCTGGGGCGAGAGAGAGACATGAGGCAACTTCTTGGAGAAAAGTAGATTCAAACCATACAGATCACTCAAATTGCATATAATTTTTGATAGAGCTAGGCAGAGAAGGGAATTCTGAGTATAAGACTCCCCCCACCACAAAAAAAAGAAAACCCAGATAAACAAAGAAAGCTTAAAGTAAGCATGCAAGGCAGGACCCTTTAACATTGTTAAAGTTGAGGAGGGTAGCTGTGATGTTCCCACTGAAGCTTTTAGCTCTTACAGAATCTGTTTTTCACCTCAATGAATTTATTAAAAGAAAATTTTCTGGGATGTCCTAAGTTTTATTACAAGGGCCAGAGGATGGTATGGAGAGAGGGGGAGGTTCATTAGTTAACAACTACATGTTACAAAGGAGCTGCATCCAAATAAGGGATGCAGCTCAACAGCATAATAAGAAAGCTGTAGTGCATGCCTGGGAGGGACTCTTTCTTGGTAGAACACAGAGAGCCACTGTACAGACTAGGGTGGGCATTGTATGGGGTGATGACAGGGAAGGGGTCAATTTATAGAGGACTTAATCAAGTTTTAGGATGGATAGATGCTGATTGGGTCAAACTGGTATAATTTTTCAATCCTTCACTAGCATATTGGGTCATCAGGTGACAGTATGTGGTTGGGACAGTGCAAAGAACAAGTGTCAGGTGATTTCCTGGTAGGGGTCTGGTGGAAATGACTGTTTAAAGTATAAAGGGTTTATTGTTTGTGGTTTTCTTGATGTATTCGCTCAGAGAAAGAAAAATTCTAACAGGCTGATGCAGGATGCCTCCTACATAGAGTATCATTTTACATTCCTGAATGTACATCCAAACCTTAAATCTATTCCTTATCCTCTGGACACCACCACAGCCTGCTTACAACCCCAGTGGATCCAGAAACAACAATTATTTCTATTTATGGTCTGCCTTCCTATCCCAAAACTTTCTCCATTTTGTGTAACCAATATAGCATCAATATAATCAACTTATACTTTCTTTTCCAATTTTTCATTATAAAGTATTCTTAGGTATAAGTCCAGTGAACATTTTTCTAGCTGCTGTCTAGCTTTGTTGCTAGAAGTTATAGAAACTTGTCCTAGAAGCTGGTCATTTTTCTTCCTAGCATCTGTAATGGCTCAATAAACCCTTTTATTTCAGAGATCCCTGGGTCTCAAGGGTTTGAGTTTAAGAGATTAATCAGAGATGGAATGGGAACCAAGATCAATGAAACTCTTCCCAGAATTTTAGACTTGGAATCAAGAAAGAACAAAATATTCTTCTCACTAACTGAGTGCTAGTTAATGCTCTGCTATAGTAGTAGAGGATGTCAATAGGGAAATCAAAAAAGATACAATTACTTGAAATGGAAAACGTGTTCTCAGAAGCACTGGAGTTCCTGGTTCCAGTTGGCTCTATTACTGTCCTTTACAATACTTGGTTTCTCCATGATAAAACATCAGTTAAACCCAGCACCACATGAAGACTTATTCAAGCTCATAATTGTAACCAAAAGAGTTCTAAGGGGAGAAATCCTGCTAAAATTCTTCAAAGACTAGGTCAAATGTTGTTGTTTTTCCACTATCTCTGTTGGATGATGTTCCCTGAGGGCATGATGGTGTCTAGCTTATCCCTATGCTCCTTCCAACCCACACACCCTGGCACAGAGAAAGTACCAAGGCAGCATTTGGTGGCTTCCTGAACATACAAGTGGCCCATCTGTGTTTATTCAGCACTCAGATTCAAAGATAACTTCTGTGGGTTTTATCACCCGTTATTTGACCTGGATAGAGGAGTAAGACTGTTACTTATGAGGCCTGGGCTGGATCTTGGCTCCATCATCAAAGATCTTTCATTTGTAACATTTGATGCCCATTTTTCTCTTGTTGTTTATGCTAAAAAGACGAGGCTATTTCCTTTTAATCAGCTCTGTATTTCTCTGCCACAGACTGTTTTCTTAGACAAAACTGAAAATAATTGTTGATTCAGAACCACAGCCTGACAGGCCCTCTCAGCATGTAGCTTGTGAAGAAGTCAGGAAGTGTGGGAGGGGCAGCTAACAGGAAGAGCAGAATGATACAGGCAGGGTGGCCTCTTGGAAAAACTGTTAAGAAAGACACAGGTCTTCCATCAAGGTCTTCTGTCAGCCCCTGCCTTCTGTGAACTGAAGTGCTGGGTTCATCCTGTGCACTTCTTTGACACTCCCTCCTCTTCTGTTTCATTCTAGGGCATTCAAGCCAATGATTTGTTTTGGAAATGCTATCATTTGTTAGCACAGCTTTTATCTCAGTTGGATGCCTTTCCTATTTCACTGCTTTCCTTTCAAGGAGGCAGAGCCAACACTTGACTCTGAAATTTTTATTCAACACACCCCTGTTGTTAGATGAAGCTGAAGAAACTTTGATTAACAAGTCTACCCAGGACTCCAACCATGGTCTAAAGTCCACATCTGGCCCCTCTGAAGCTGGAGGAGAGATGAAGTGAGCACAACTTCTGTTTTGAATACGGACCTGATAAATAAACCCCAGTGCAGTGGGACGAGAGGATGCTCTGCTCCAGTCTGCACGGCGGTTGCCTTTATGAAGGTTGCTGAGAAGGGTGTTACTAGGGTCACAACTCAGCTGACATTCCTGTGTTGCTGCTAGGGGTGCTTTTAATGATGTGAAGTGGATCTTTCCAAGCAATGTGAGATTCTTCACTGGGAATTCTGGAGCCTGAAGAGTTGAGGAGGAAACAAAAGGAAGCCAGGGTTACGCAGATGGATGGTAGGAAAGAAGTATATGATAACTGGCAAAGGGTAGAGCAGCTGGAAAGAAACTGATTCTCCCTCTCTTTTTATTATTTGGAAACAGGGTTTCACTAAGTTGATGTGAGGCTTACTTTGTTGCTGAACTGGCTTTAAACCTTTCAAGTGCTGGGATTACAGGCATGCGCTACCACACCTGGCTAGTGGCAGAACTCCTGCTTGGGGTTTGTGAGGCCGTGTATTCAGTACTAGTTATCAAACATTATTTTTTCATATTGCTTTCATAATTACTAACACACTCATTTTTTTAAGGTGAACAAGATTTTATTCATATACATAAGATGATAGGATAAGTATGCTCAGTTACAAAGATCTGAATGAAAACTGAAATTTAACCTTGACTTTATAGAAATTGAATTAAATTAGAACTATGGGAAAATTAAAACTCATGTTATCCCAACAATTTTAGTAGAAATATTAGTTCCAGTTATTAATTCCATATAAATAATTTATATGCCCTATGCAATGGGCAAGCACATACCACATTTTGATATTTTATAGATTAAAAAGAGAAATATATTTTCTTTTTTTAATTTTTCTAGTAACCACATTTATTTATTTTTATTTTATTTTTTATTTTTTGTTTTATTTATTTATTTTTCTTTTAATAATTTTTTATTGAACGTAAATAGTATACATTTAAACCATATTTGGTGCCCTCTCCCACCCCGCCCCTGTTTTCCCTTCCCCCCTCCCACCAATGGTTGTCCAGGTTAACCATGTGTTATTCATAATTTTACACATGTTCAGATGTAGACCCTCATTAATCAAGATCAGCCTTCCTCCTCTCCTATCTTTCCATTCAAACTTTGCTGGTATTTCCCCTCCATTATCAGGAGTCCCACTGGTATCCTTTGTGTTTCCTAGTTTGGGCATATTAGAGGAAACATATGTACCTTCTCCTTCTGTGCTTGGCTGATCTCACTTAACATAATGTTCTCCAGGGCTTTCCATCTTCTTGCAAATGATATAATTTTGTTCTTCTTTATGGCTGAATAGAATTCCATTGTGTGTATTTCCCACAGTTTTGCTATCCATTCCTCTGTTGATGGTGATCTGGGTTGGTTCTATATTTTGGCTATTACAAATTGTGCTGCTATGAACATAGGTATGCATATGTTGCTGTATTTCTCTGAATTCAACCCCTTTGGAAAGATACCCAGGAGTGGTATAGCTGGATTGTATGGTGGATCTATTCCCACCTTTCTTAGGAATCTCCACACAGATCTCCATAATGGCTGAACTAGTTTGCATTCCCACCAACAGTGTAAAAGTGTTCCTCTTTCCCCACATCCTCGCCAGCATTGTTGTTGTTTGATTTCTTTATGTTTGCCACTCTGACTGGGGTTAGATGGCATCTCAGTGTAGTTTTGATTTGCATCTCCCTGATGGCCAGTGATGAAGAACATCTTTTCATGTATCTATTGGCCCTTTGTATCTCTTCTTTTGTGAAGTGTCTATTTAGTTCATTTGCCCATTTCTTAACTGGGTTGTTTGTTTTGCTAGTGTAGAGTCTTTTGAGCTCTTTGTATATTCTGGATATTAGCCCCCTATCAGAATGGTGGCTGGTAAAGATCCTTTCCCATTCTGTAGGCTTCCTCTTTAGGTTATTGATAGTTTCCTTTGATGAGAAGAAACTTTTTAGTTTGATGTTATCCCACTTGTTTATTCTTGCTTTAATTTCCTGAGCTTTGGAGGTTTTGTAGAAAAAGTTACTGCCTGTGCCAATATGTTATAGTGTTGAACCTATGCTCTCCTCTACTAACTTCACAGTCTCAGGTCTAATTTCTAAGTCTTTGATCCATCTTGAGTTGATTCCTGTGTTTGGTGAGATATAGGGGCTTAGATTCATCTTTTTACAAATGGTTAGCCAGTTCTCCCAGCACCACTTGTTGAAAAGGCTGTCTTTTCTCCAGCGTATGTGTTTGGCCCCTTTGTCAAAGATTAATTGACTAAAGATGTGTGGGTTTGTTTCTGTACCTTCTATTCTAATCCACTGGTCAGTATATCTGTTATTGTAACACACTCATTTTTACAAAACTTTTAAGGTGAGACCTTTCCCAGGGAAGGGGAGAACATGATATAGTAGCACTGATAATCTATTTATGCCCTATAAGGCTGAGACTATCAGCCCATATTTATTATAGACAGATGGAAGTTAATCAATGGGTTAAAAATAAAAACCTAGAACATTATAAGAACTGGAAGATGATATAGAAAAATAATCTTAGCATCTTGATGGGGAAAGAGGACAGTTTTCTTTATCAAAAACTCCAAAAAGGATTTGCCAGGCATGGTGTTGCATGCTTATAATCCCCACGCTTGGGAGGCAGAGACAGGAGTATCGCTCAGGTTCAAAGCCAGCTGCACTGGCTTAAGAGACCCTGTTTCCAAATAAAAAAAATAGGTCTGGGAGTGTAGCCCAGAAAAGGGTTTCTAGGAACCCCAGTACCACCAAGAAAAACCCCAAAACAAACAAACAAACAAACAAACAAACAGAAAAACAAAAGCGAAGAAAAACTCCGAGAAGCTCTACAGAAGTCTAACACATTTGACTACACTGAACCTATTACAAAATTTGTCTTTCATACTTCATGTGTGAGACTTTCATCAGGCATTTGATACCCTTGCCTATTTGCTCATGATTACGAGTGGAGGAAAGAGATCATTGGAAATCCAGTGTGTGTGCAGAGGGCTTACTGATTCTGACCTTCAAGGCTGGGTGACTGGGCTGGACCATTTACTGAGAAAATCTGGATGTCAATATATTAGCTCTCTATTGTTGCTGTATCAAGTTAGCACAAAATTAGTGGCTTAAAATAACACAAATTTATCTTGTGGTTATAGAGAGTAGAGGTCGTGAACAAGCCTCCCCAGCTAAAATTAAAGCAGCCTCCTGGGCTTCGTATCTTTCTGGAGGCTGTAGGCAGACTTTATTTTCTTATCTTTTTCTGCCTCTATGGCTGTATTCCTTGGCTCCTGGCCCTCTTTCTTCCATTTCCTAAGCTGACAATGGGGGGTTAAGTCTTCTCTCCCATCACATCACTCCACTGCTGAGTCTCCCCCTTTCTCTTACATGTTTAAAGACCTCTGTGATTGAGTTGGGCCTATGCAGATAACATAGGATAATCTCTCTATTTTAAAGTCTACTGATTAACAACTTTAATTCCCCCTTTGCTCTGTAACCTAATTTATTCCAAGGATTAAGGCATAGGCATCTTTGGAAGGCTTCTGCCTATCCAAAGTGTGTATTCATTTATCTCTGTGTAAGTACCTAGAAAAAGAATGGAAGGCCATGCACCTAACTACAGAGCGGATTAAACACCTACCAGCAATTGCTCTGAAAAGGAAGAATATGATAGGGAGAGAAATAAAGGAGAACTATTGTGTTTTACCTGACAACTGTCTCATTTACTTTGGAATAACAAAACTGAACTAAATATTTTTTTTTCTGTGTGTGTGTGTGTGTGTGTGTGTGTGTGTGTGTGTGTGTGTTTTACTGGGGATGGAACCCAGTGGCAGTCTATCTCTGAGCTATACCCCAGCCCTATTTTATTATTTTATTTTGAAACAGGGTTTCACTAAATTACAGAGTGCCTCACATAATTTCTGAAGCTTGCCGTGAACCTGCGATCCTTTCGTCTCAGCCTCCCAAGTTCTGAGATTACATACATATGCCACCACACCTGGCTCAAAAGATTTTTAAATGTATTAATAAAAACATTAAATGACAGTTATTTATATGTCATTTAAGCATAATGTAAAATCTTCATTTCCTTAGATACTAGTGTTAGAGGGCCATGAGTTTCCCTTATTTCTTATCTTCGCAAAAGACATATTTCATTTGGGGAATGCAGATAGGTCCTCCTGGGTAGGTTTCACAGGAGAGTCACAGAGCTGTATAGTACAAGAGCCAAGTAAAGAAGAGAGATAGGGGGTCCAGTCTGCCATGTAATGAGTCTTTTATACTGCCCAGAAATCCTGCCCCTCCTCATGCATAGTGACATGGGGCGATTACTTTTGGGTTTTGCGCCATGGCTTAGTGCAATTGCACATGATTGTGCCATGTGAAAAATCTAAAAGTTGCAATGTAATAGGCTGGAAGTCTGACCACAGCTGTGTGGGAAGTCTCTGTATCTGCTTTCAGAAAGGCTCCTCTCTGTCCTTTTTCTTGTCCTGTTTATTTATTTCTAGCTACTTAACTATACCTGTGGGTTTAAGTTAGTCAGCTTTGGGTCGCTGTGACCAAAATACCTGACATGAACAAATTAGAAGAGGGCTCACAGTTTCAGAAGTCTTAGTCCACCATCATCCAACTCCACTGCTCTAGGCCTTAAATAAAGCAGAATATCATGGCAGAAGGACACAGTGGAGATCTTCTCAACTCATGGTAGCTGGGAAGCAGAGAGAGGCAGGAAAGGGCCAGTGATAGATACAGTTCCCAAAGACATGACCCAAGTGACATACTTTCTCTGGTCTCATCACCTCCCAGTAAGTCCTTTCAAAGATAATCCATCAGATTGATTAGCTCACTGATGCGGTCTGAGCCCCATGATTGACCTTTCACCTCAGATCATTGCTGTGTTGCCTGACACACGAGCTCTGGGGGACAGTCAGATCCAACCATACCAGGATTCAGTTGTAGAATTACTGAGAGATCAGAGTGTAACTATGAGTAAGAATTTATTTTAGATGTATAAGATTTTCTTAAAAAAAAAATCTGTCCCTTTGATTTGTTGAGGTAAAGGTGTGAAACACATAGCAAACAGCCCTGTCTGCCTCTGAGAACCATATTTGTGTCAGATGGAATAAGAGGTGCGTGTGGTATATAAACGTGAGAGTTTACAGAAAACTGACATATTTTCTATCACATTCTTCTATTCTAATTCCATCTCCTTAGTTTTCAAATGCTTCTATATAAGTCTTTCTGCACTTTCCTTTAGGCTTTTTCCTCCCTGTTGCCAATGTGCCTCCTTCTGAATGGCCTTCAGAGTTTTACAATTTTGTCTCTTATCCATTTGTTCCTCACTAAAGCACTTCTTTGGTTGTTCAACTATTTTCTTTTTCTTTCTTTTTATTTTTCCTTTTTTTTTTTTTTGGTGGTACTGGGGTTCCTGGAAGCCCTTCTACCTCCGGGCTACACTCCCAGACCTATTTTTACATTTTTATTTGGAAACAGGGTCTCCTAAGCCAGCGTGTGCGGCTGGCTTCGAACCTGTGCGATCCTCCTGTCTCTGCCTCCCAAGCACGGGGATTACAAGCGTGCGCCACCACGCCTGGCTGTTCAACTATTTTCAAACTCTTCAAACTATTTAAACCTGTGACTAAATAAATGCTCCAACATACAAGAAAGTACTTGAATAAATAGTGCCTCACAGATACATTTAATTACCCCAAATGCTTTTATACCTTACTTTAAAAACAAGTGACACTATTTTAAGATTATACTTAAATTCTAAGCTTACTCTAAAAAACACAATACTTAAAACACATATAATTCTTCTAAGGACTAACAATCTCACACTTAATGTAAACACTTGTAAATTAATAGGTATAGTTTTCACATGATCACAGGATACTTGATAATTAATTGGCTTGAGTGTATCTACATTAAAAAAAACTATATTAGGTTAAACTTAATGTGACCCTTTGCGAGACAGCCAGTGGAGACTTTGAGGAAGACATGCAACAGGTAAGAGAAAGGCTATTACTCAGAGATGAGAAGCCAGGGGAGCGTGTGCCATGGGGAGAAATGTGTTTTCCTTTCCCAAAGCAGAAATAACAGGAGAAATAACATAACTTCCTGTTTCCAGAATTGCCCAACATTAGAAAAGCAGCTTCCTGGGCCCTATTTGAGGGACAGAGTTGTAACTGTTGTTACCAACACAAAGAAAACCTCAAACTCTCTTGACTTCATGCTCCAAACCACTTACTTAACCCTTAGCCTATCCATCTGTAAATATTTTATTAATTCTACTTATTATTTACAGTTGTGACATATACTTTTGTAGTTTTTGTGTTTTCTCTATACTTTCTGTCATTAGGTTGCCTTTTTTCAGGGATGAGTCTGTTTTCATAACATGTATTTATAATATCAGGGATTAAACTCAGGGACATTCTGCCTCTGAGCTATATGTCCCACCCATTTTAATTCTTTTAAATTTCAAAACAGAGTCTTTCTAAGTTGTTTATGCTGTTCTCAAACATGTGATCCTCCTGTCTCAGTCTCCCAAGTACTGACATTACAGGTGTGTACCAACATGCCGTGCTTATGAATATACAACATTGACAATAAACAAGAACTCGATGATGATGATGATGATGATGATGATGATGGTGATGATGATGATGGTGATGATGATGATAATTGGTGGGGGGAGCCTATAGACTTGCATACATTTAGACAAATTTCAGAAAATGGAAAGAATTGAAAAAGACAGAGGGTAGAAAGGTTTCAGCTATTGTTGATGGTTTCAATAAATCCAGGTCTTTCTGCACATAGTACTCTTGAGTAATTTATTTTAATTAAAAGGTAAAGAGAAATAGAGCCAAAAGATCCAGAGAAGGTATGAAAAGTCTCAGTAAAATTCTGATTAGCAATGGTAATTTGAATATAGGCATTTTATTCAATTTCCTCCATAAGTTCTACTAAAAGAGCAATAAAATTATTGTTTTATTGAAGCATAAGCTCACAAGAAAAAAAGAGAAGATATGACTATACTCACAAAAATTGGAGCCAGGAAAACTAAAGGAATAAATGATGTTGACCTTACCAGACTCACAAAAGCTGAAAAGTTGCCCTGAGCTTCCCAAAGGAAAGGTGAGGAGGAAACCATTTAGCAGGCCCCTCAAGAGGCTCAGAGACTGATGGCACCAAGACCTGGGAAGTGGGAGTAAGTTAAAGACAAGATTGATTGAAAGTGAGGTAGGACAGAAGAAATAAAAGAAACAGGTAGAAAGAAGAAAGGAAAGATTAAGAAAATATAACTTCAATATGAAAGCCTGCTGCTAAATTACCTCATACCTTTACTCCCCAAACAAGTTCTCTCTCCTAGGCCTGTCTCTCCTAAATTCCTGGGAAATTTTTAAATCTTAAAGTTAATAAAAAATCATACTTACCTTGTATACTATTAACAAGACAGATATGATATCTTGAGAAACCTTTAATTTCGGGGACTTTCCAGCTTATCTATTGATCAGATAGTAGTAGAGACCACAGTTAACTTGCTAAGTGACTATAAACCAGCTTGTGATCCGCAGACTGATGTCATCCTCATGAACCTCCTCACCTCCACCCTTTACCAAGCTTGCTTTAAAAGAAGACCCATAAACTCCCCAACATGTCTCATCCTGGAGATGGCCCACATTCTTTCTTGAATGTGTATGTCTTATATGCCTAAATAAGCCTCTGTCCATGTGTCTGCCTGGCTTGTGTTGAAAGTCTTTTTCATCATATAAGCCAAGAGCCCACTGGTCCTGAGTTGCGACCCCCTCTCTCCCCACTGGAGATTCCTTTGGACTCTTCATGGAATCAACTCTTATTTTGTGACAGAAACATATTAAACACATTATCCTCTCCCCAAGTCCAAATGGCTGACTATTCCTCAACCTGACCGAATTTTCTGGATACTCTAACAGAAGGTCTCTGGATGGGAGACTTGAAAATGTTATCGCAGCTATTATTGCTACATAATAAACCACCCCCAAATTGAATGGGATTAAAAATCTATCTATCTATCTATCATCTATCTATCTATCATCCATCTACCTATCTATGATCTATCTATCTGTCTATCATCAGCATCTATCTATCATCTATCTACCTATCTATCTATCTAGACAGCCATTTTAATGTTTATAGATCCCACAGTCAGTTAATTCAGACAGAGCAGAGCAAGGACAGCTTTAATTTGCCCCATGTGTCTGGGTGGGGCTCACATGACCAGAACTCCTACACATGGCCTCCCAACATGGTCTCTCTCCTGGGATTGTTTGGGCTTCCTCAGAGCATGGTGGCTGAGTTCCAAAACAATTGTCCACAGAGGAAAGAGAGGAGTATACAGCTCTTTGATGATAGACCCTCTTTTTCTTGTTTATTATTTTTTAATTGGTGCATTGTAATCATATATCACATTGGAATACAAGACTTGAGAGGATATACAAGCACACATCATCCAATTAGCCCTCATCCAGCCCCCATCCCATTCCCTCCCCCTCCCTTGATCCCATGCTTATTTGGTGATTAACTTTGATACATTTGTTTATGTACCTCCTGCTTTTAAAGAGGCTCCATCCTCCCCTATTCCATACCCTCTGATTGGTCACTTTAGTTGCTTCACTATAGGGTCCTCTCTATAGCTTGACCTCTTCCTGTTGCCCCTTTCCTCCTAGTTTTTGCTGATTAGGGGAAGCATCTGATTTTTATTTTCTGCGATATTTCTCTGTGAATGCAGCGTTGCAAGTACCGATCCCACTCTTGACGGCCCCAGTAGTGGCCTGGCTACCCGGTGGACTGATTCAGATCTTGCTGGCTCAAGCAGCAGCCTTGCCTCATGGGAGGCCCCGATTCTGGTCTCGCTGGCCCCGACACCAGCCTAACCCCTCAGCTGGCTCCCATCCCAGCCTTGGAGGCCCCGGAACCGGCCGAGCCTCATGGCAGGCTCCAATCCCGGCCTCACTGGCCCCAGCACTGACCTAACCCCTTGGCAGGCTCCCGTCCCGGCCTTGGAGGCCCCAGCACCGGCCGAGCCTCATGGCAGGTTCCAATCCTGGCCTCACTGGCCCCAGCACTGGCCTAACCCCTCAGCAGGCTCCGATCCCAGCCTCGGAGGCCCCAGTAGCGGCCTTACCTCCTGTCAGGCTCCGATGCCGGCCATTGGCCCTGGCATTGGCCTAACCCCTTGGCAGGCTCCGATCCCAGCCTCGGAGGCCCTAGCACCGGCCTTGCCTCACGGCAGGCTCCGATGACAGCCTCGCTGGCCCCAGCACCAGTCTAACCCCTCGGCAGGCTCTGAACCGGCCTCGGAGGCCTCAGTAGCGGCCTTGCCTCACGGCAGGCTACTATGTTGGCCATTGGCCCCGGCACTGGCCTAACCCCTCGGCAGGCTCCGATCCTGGCCTCAGAGGCCCCAGCACAGGTCTTGCCTCACGGATGGCTCCGATGCTGGCCTCGCTGGCCCCAGCATGGCCTAACCCCTCGGCAGGCTCCGATCCTGGCCTCGGAGGCCCCAGAACTGGCCTTGCCTCACGCAGGCTCAATGCCGGCCATTGGCCCCGGCACCAGCCTAACCCCTCAGCAGGCTCTTATACCGGCCTCGAAGGCCCCAGCACTGGCCTTGCCTCATGGCAAGCTCCGATGCTAGCCGCTGGCCCCAGCATTGGCCTAAACCCTTGGCAGGCTCCGATCCCAGCCTCGTAGGCCACAGTAGTGGCTTTGCCTCACGGCAGGCTTCGATGCCAGCCATTGGCCCCAGCACCGGCCTAAACCCTTGGCAGGCTCTTATCCTGGCCTCAGAGGCTCCAGCACCGGCCTTGCCTCATGGAAGGCTCCAATGCCAGCCTCACTGGCCCTGGAACTGGCCTAAGCCCTTGGCAGGCTCCAATCCAGCCCTTGGAGGCCCCAGAACCGGCCTTGCCTCACGGCAGGCTCCAATGCCGGCCTCATTGGCCCCGGCATAGGCCTAACCCTTCGGCAGGCTCTGGTCACTGCCTCGAAGCTCCAGCACTGGCCTTGCCTCATGGCAGGCTCCAATCCCGGCCTTGCTGGCCCCGGCACTGGCCTAACCCCTCGGCAGGCTTTGATACCAGCCTCGGAGGCTCCAGCACTGGCCTTGCCTCACGGCAGGCTCCAAACCCAGCTTTGCGGTGTCCGTCACCGGCCTCACCCCTCGGCAGGCTCCAATCTGAGCACCCTCTTTGCCCAACCAATTGTCCCACATTCTCGAGGGTGCGTGGTGGTAGCTTTCTGCCTCTGGGGTTATTATTCCAAAGGTTTCAGGTGCAATGCATTAGATCTCTGCCTCCCCTGAGTACTGGCTACTGCCATTGCCACTGCCTCCACCATTTCAAATCTTTCCCAAGCTCTTTTTCCATTCTGAATGTTGTCCAGTGTTCCTAAGCATGCGTGACGGTAGCATTCGACATTTGGTGTAATTTCTCCAAAAAAAATAAGGTTGGTAGGATCCAATTTCTGTTTCTCCTGAATACAAGTCTCCACTGCCATCACGGAGACCACTTTCAATACCGCCTTTCTCCTTGGTCTCCGTTAAACTCTCTCCTTACAGGTGATGTCCAAGATTCTTAACAATTTAGAGAAACAGCAGTCCTCCTTCACGGGGAATTTTTCCATAAGTTCCAGTGCATTTGGATAAGTTTTGTCTGCATCTCCAGTGTCCTGGCATCCGCAACAGCTTTCTTAACCCCTCTCCGATATTTTTCTTTTTTCTTTTTCTTTTCTTTTTTTTTTTTTTTTCTCTCAATAAGAAAAGACATTATGTGTGGTTTGAGGAGGTAGTGGGATCAGGCACTCAGTAGCACTGTGACCCGGCCTGGTTTCCCCATGGGTCCAGCATGCTCCGTACTACTCTGCCTGGGCATGCCCCGTGCGACCCCTCCCTGGGACCCAAGGTACTGGGTCTGGTTTCTCCAGGGATCTGGCGTGCTATGCATGGTCCATCCCGGGGACCAGAGTCCCACGACCCGGGCCCTGGTTGTCATGCCCCACGGGACCCTCCCCGGGACCCAGAGTACTGGGCCCGGTTTCTCCAGGGTATAGACCCTCTTTTAAGACATGCTGTTCCAAAGGATTAATTGAGCTTTGGTTTTGAGTCATCTCCCCATTTCTCAATAAAAATAATCACATGGTATGATGGAACACATCTCCCAGTACTTGGGAGGCTAAAACCAGAGGATCATGGGTTCAAGGCCAGCCTCAGCAACTTAGGAGATGCTGTTTTAAAACAAAAATAAAAAAGGCTGGGGGCTGTAGCTCAGAGGTAGAATGCCCCTAGGTTCTATCCTAAGTGTTGAGAAATTGCATTTTTCCCTCAGAGTCTATTGATTTCTGACAATTAATCCTACAAAAGCCCCCATTTGACTTCTAGAGTCATTTCTGCAGAGACTTTAGTTCCTGGCTGCTAGACTCAGGGTTCAGTGGGACCAATGTCCCTGCAGTGCCTTAAGTTCCATCCCTGAGATGTTTTGATCAATATATATATATAATTTTTTTTTTCGGTACTGGGGCTCAAAGTCAGGGGCCTTCTACTCCCAAGCTATACCCCCAACCCTATTTTTTTTTTTTTGGGCAGTACTGGGGATGGAACCCAGTGGCATTCTACCTCTGAGTTGCATTCCCAGCCCTATTTTTAAATTCTTTATTTTGAAACCAGTTCTCACTGAGTTGCAAAGGGCCTCACTAAGTAGCTGAGGCTGTCCGTGAACTGAGAACTCTGGTCTCAGCCTCCTGAATGCTGGGATTACAAGTATGCACTACCACGCCCGGCTCCTATTTTTTATTCTTTATTTTAAAACAGGGTCTCACTGAGTTGCCAAGAGCCTCACTAAGTAGCTGAGGCTGTCCGCAATCCTGTCTCAGCCTCCCAAATACTGGGATTACAAGCATGAGCCACCATGCCGGCTTGATCAGTGTAAGTTTGACAGGCGTTCATTGAATCCTGCTTTCAGTTCCTCACTTCAGAGTCAGCTGATGCCAAGCCCACTCCAGGGTGTACCTGTGATTCACACTTACTGGCCTGAGGTCACTTGAAGTATCCTCATGCCGGTCAGAGTTTACACGACAAGCAGAACAACTGAGGAAGAAACCCTGTTTTTCTACCCAGCTGTGAGCTTATGAAATTTAATATTTTAAGAAATTAATATAAGAACATTAAAGAGCATATTTAGCCTGGAGCAGTGGCACATGCTTGTATCCTCAGTACTTGGGAGGATGAGGCAGAAGGAAAGCAGGTTTGAGGCCAACCTCAGCAATTTTAAAATTTAATTTTAAAATTAAAAATTAAAAACTCCCCTGGATTCACTTCCTAGCACCAGAAAATAAAACAAAACAAAAAGGTACTATATTTAAACACACTACTCTCATAAAGGAAGAGCTATAGAAATAAACTCTGCATATTTTTAGCATGTCGTTCAAAGCCTCTTTAATTGTGGTCTTTACAATTCCATCTTCCTATAGACAAAAGCTGGACTCTTTTCTCCTTTTTTTTGGGGGGGGCAGGAAGTCTGCAATGAAATACTATGGTGGTTCTTGTAGCGGCATCGCTGCTCCCTGCCGTTCTTATTTTAGTCTTGTTGCCCTTGATTACGATGAGGGAGACCCGAGGGTAGTGAGAACAGTCACTGCTCCTCCTTGGAGGGTGTCATTCGTTTGCTCCACAAAGGAAAACCAGAAGCAGTAACGCTGTGTCACACCATCCTCACACAGCAGTGTGAACATTGTTTTTATTTTTTTCAGTAAGAAAAGAAGAAGTGTTTTGAGAAGCTTTCACTCTTCTGTTCCCTCCTTAAATAACTCCTCCCCAGAGTTGAGGGAGTATTTCTAGCAATTCCCACAATGCATAATGAGTTCCCATCTTTGCCAAACAATCAATACAGCTGTCACTGTTAAAGCATAAAATATTTTAGGTTAGATTTCTATTAATTTTTGTGTTAAGAACTTATAGGTTTTTTGTTTTGTTTTGTTTTGTTTTGTTTTTGCGGCACTGGGGATGGAACCCAGGGGCATTCTATCTACAAGCTACACCTCCAGCCCTATTTTTTATTCTTTATTTTGAAACAGGGTCTCACTGAGTCACAAATGGCCTCACTAAGTAGCTGAGGCTGTCCTTAACCACAATCCTCCCATTTCAGCCTCCCAAATGCTGGGATTACAAACGTGTGCCAGCCGGGCGTGGTGGCGCACGCTTGTAATCCCCGCGCTTGGGAGGCGGAGACAGGAGGATCGCGCAGGTTCGAAGCCAGCCGTGCTGGCGTAAGAGACCCTGTTTCAAAAATATAAAATAGGTCTGGGAGTGTAGCCCGGAGGAAGGAGGGCTTCCAGGAACCCCAGTACCACCAAAAAAAAAAAAAAAAAAAAAAAACGTGTGCCACCACGCCGGCTGAGTTTTTTGTTTTTAACAGCACTTACATTTTCACCACATTGTGCTAAGGTGACTGCTTCCAAGATTTCTGAGATTTGATTTGTACCAGATTAACAATATTTCTGAAGCTTAGATATCTTAACTCCAAAGAGAAAAATCACGCTGGGTGTGGTGGCCCACACTTGTAATTCCAGTACTTGGGAAGCTTGCAGGTTTGCGGCCAGCCTCAGCTACTTAGTGAGCCCATTTCAAAATAAAAGAATAAAATAGGGCTGGGAGTGTAGGTCAGAGGTAGAATGCCCTGGATCCCATCACCAGTACCGCAAAAAAAAAGAAAAAAAAAAAAGCAATAACTTTTCAGACCATAAATTGTGGCACTAAATAAACAAATTTTGAAAAAGTTTTGCTTTAAAACTTTTACATAGGCCGGGCATGGTGGCACATGTTTGTAATCTCTGCACTTGGGAAGCTGAGACAGGAGGATCGTGCAGGTTGGAAGCCAGCCTCGGCTGGCTTAAGAGACCCTGTCTCCAAATAAAATATAAAATAGATCTGAGAGTGTAGCCTGGAAGTAGAAGGCCCTGGGTTCCATCCCCAGTACTACCAAAAAATCAAAAACCAAAACAAAACTTCTTTTATATAAATATATCTGGAAAATCACTTGAAGAATGTAGTATGGAGATTTCATTACTTTCCATAGATTAAAAACATGTGGTTATATCTGAAAGAGGAAGGAAATAGTATATTATGTAAAACCTTAATTTTTTTTTTTTTTGTGGTACTGGGGTTCCTGGAAGCCCTTCTACCTCTGGGCTACACTCCCAGACCTATTTTTACATTTTTATTTGGAAACAGGGTCTCCTAAGCCAGCGCGCTGCTGGCTTCGAACCTGCGCGATCCTCCTGTCTCTGCCTCCCAAGTGCGGGGATTACAAGCGTGCGCCACCACGCCTGGCAAAACCTTAAATCTTTAGACACATAAGCACATATGTAAGGATGGCATATTTACTATTTAGTCTTTTTCATAGTAAAAATCAGAATCATCTTAAATCTGGCAGCATAAAGGTAAATTGTTTTATTTTTTGCCTGTGCTCATTGCTCTGTGGCAAGTTCCTTCACCCTTGGGAGTTGATGTAATTGCATCTGCAGAACCAAAGGAGAGAGGGATGCAATCGCTCTTTTGAGGAGACTTACGGTGCCATCTGCTCTAGCAGAATCTTTCTTCTTCCTACCAAACTCCCCTCCTGCCCTGTGAGTGCAGAGCGTGTCCAGAAGTCTACAAGGTGTTCACAATGTCTCCCAGCCCAGTGGAGTCATTTTGGCCTGTCCATCAGCTTCCTTTCCCTCTGACCAAGAACCCTGGTGACATCCCCTGCAGCTTCACTCCCTCTCCCACGCCCACCTCCTCTGTTCAAACTCCCCAGGGAAGGGCTCCTATCTTGTCTTATTCAATCCTCACACTAACAACCATTTTGCAGATAAGGAAGCTGATATCAAAGGTTTTACATACTATTAGGTTTCCCATAGTCACACTTAGGGACTTCAATCGAGAGAGTTAGGATTTGAGTCAAAGTCCATATGACTCCCACGCTACACTCTTTTATTCCACTGCCCTTAGGAGAGAACAACACATAGCATTAGGGGATCACTCATTAATGGGCACACGTCTCTCTGCGTGTGTGTGTGTGTGTGTGTTAAAGAACATTCTAACTTCAAGATATACCCCAGCCTTTTTTTTTTTTTTTAAATTTTAAAACAAGGCCTCACAAAGTTGCTAAAACTCTCTCTATGTTGCCTCAAGCCTGTGATCCTCCTGTCTCAGCCTCCCAAGTACTGGAATTATAGACTTGCACCACCATGCCTGGGTGGGGTACAATTTTTAATCCATAAACTTTAGTAAAGAAGAAACACCCCTGTCTTCATTAGTCTATACTTCAATATAATTTATACAACTCATTCTGTCACAGGTAGAAGTAAATCCAGATTACCTCTAGCTTTTCTGGTTCCATCCCAGCCCTGAGAGAACTTTGGGGAGTGAGAGACATCTAGTTCTTAGCTGTCCTCTGTCAACACAGGAGCCTTCTCAGCCATCCATCTTCCCTCATGTTCATTCTCAGGTCGTGCCTAGGATTCCCCAGGCTCATAAGACAATGTTCTTCCTTCCTAACACTGTGTTTGGCTACTTTGAGCCCCACGTGAACACATGATATTCATTCTAGGACATTTTGGAGATTTCCTGGGACCAGCTGCTAACTGTGGACCACACTGGCTCTCAGGGACCTCTGTGAGGCAATCTGAGACCCTGGTTGTGTAGACATACCACATGGCCATTTCTTCTCCATGGTACTGCTGCCTGCCAGGTCATCCACCTGGAGAGTAGGCCCCAGGTCTTCTCTGCTCTCAGATCTCACCTTCTGCTCTGGGGGTCTGCCCCCTCCACCAGATAGTAAAATAAGCTCCTCACAGGCAAGGATTGTGTCATATTCACCTTTGTATTCTAGCACCTGTCATAGAGCATGGCCGACTAAAAGACCCTCTGTAAGCTCTTGATAAATGAATGTTACCAACCTAGATGTGAAGCCATACCTACTTTCTCCTTTCTATTAATTTACAATCTATTTTCATAGCTAACCCAATATTCAGTGGCATATACTAGGGTTAAAACATCAACTTCAAAGCACGGACACTCTCCTTTGAGGACTGGCTTAAGCCTAGCTTGTGGCACATGCCTGTAATCTCAGTACATGGGCGGCTAAGGCAGGGGGATCACAGGTTCAAGGCTGGCATTAAAAACTTAGTGGGACCCCTGATAACTTCACAAGACCCAGTTCCAAAATAAAAAATAAAAGATGCTGGGGGTATGGCTTGGAGGTAGAATGCCCCGGGGTTCAGTCTCCACATTCAGCTGTGCCTTCTCTGGGGGTAGATTCTGGCAGATACTGCTGGAGTCCCACCCCTCACCCATGAGACTTTGGGGAATTCCAGCGGCCAGTACACACGGTCCTTTGCTTGAAGGCCTCATCTGGCCAGCAAGCCGCGTTGCTCTATGTGGCGCAGCATGCCCGGGCACTGATGCTCTTCAGCGTGGTTCTCTATCAATGGCCAGCCGGAGGTGATGAATCAATACCCAGGTCTTCTATCCCTGGAAAGGGAGATCTCTGGGGCATGTGTTTACACTGGCCCTAAGTGGTTTCCTTGGGGTGTTAAATCCCAGTTCCGCACAGGGGTAGCTGTCTGGATGAAGCATCTTTTATTCCGTCTTCCTCTGTCTCTCTTGGTCACTTTAAGACACACCACTAGTGTTACGGTTTAAATGGTGCTGAGGGCTGTTTTTCTTATTCAACTAAAGTTTGTTGAATAGAAAAATTAAAACTAATAGGCAGCTTGGTGCAGCTTTAATAAATTTTTATTACAAAATCAGTAGGAAATAGGGAAGAGAAGGAAAAAGCAGCATGCTGGCATGCATACTGGAGAGCCTGAAAATGGAACTCTGACCCCTTTTTCGGGATCCCAGCCTTTAAATAGATTTTGTGTTGGTATCTTCTTATCAGCGTTACCAAGGCAATGGGCTAATAACTTATTCCCTATGCAGGTGGTGCCTCTTTGTCTCCAGACAGTGCACTTACTAAGTACAAAGGTCAATAATCTACCTGGCCTTTGCCTCTATTGTATTGGACAGAATTGGTTGCTCATCAACTATGGGTGCTTCAAAGCAGCACATGGAGTTTACCTTTTCTATGCTCAGGCCAGATCACAAAGGAGAGGAGGTAAACAGAAGCACCTGTTGTCTCTCTATATTTTTAGGGCTAAAGGCCCCAATTAACTCTAAGGCTTTTACTATAGGTTAATCATTAGCAAACAGAGAGAGAGGGACTCTGCACTGTAATAGCTGCGGCCCCTCCCTGCCTGAGTGCCTGTGCAGCACCCAGGCTCTGAATACTTTTTACATTTTGGAAATTAATGCCAAAACAATTTTCTAATACCGGCACAACTAGCACTCCAGTCTCTCATGCTGCTTCTTGGAGAACCCAGTCTCAGAGCCAGATTTACCAAGATCCTGGGGTATATCTTTTTGTTCCAACCTACTGGATTATTTTAAGAAGTTAACTCTAAAAAATAATGTGAGAATTAGAGGGAGGAAGTTCGCTGTGTGGTGAGCATGGAGACAAATGCCCAGCTTTCTTTGAGGTGGGCTTGGAACGGCCCTGGGGGCTGCGCTGCCTTGAGGCCTGTGCTTCTGCTTGCTATCTATAAAAATATAACGTGTTACACAACATATATGTACATATCTTCAAAAATATAACCTGGATGTGAACAATGTTTGCACATAGATGTTCATGAAATAGAATTATTTTTATTTATAACAGTGAGAAATTGGAAACAATGTAATTCAGGATCTTATTAAGTAAATTATGACAAATATGGGATGTTTATTAAATGAGATATTAAGCACTTACTTAAAATGCTTATTTTATAACCTGAAAAGTAAGAATAATATAATAATCACAAAGACTTTATTTTGGGGGGTGTTGGGGATAGAACTCTACTATATTCTATCTTTGAGCTATACCCCAATCTTTTTCTTCTTTTTTGAAAAGTGGGTCTCAAAGTTGTTGAGGCTGGCCTCAAACCTGCAATCCTCTTGTCATAACTTCCTGAGTACTGTAATTACAGGCGTGCACCACCACACCCTGCAGGAGCATATTTTTTATCCACTGTGAGGAATGAGGGTCCTGCCTCTACACACTACTGTTTACAGTTCCCATAGACCCATAAGAGTGACGGCAGATGAAAGGAAGACCCAAAGGAGGAAGGGCTGGAAGGAAGACAAGCATGCAGTTTAGCAAAGTGAGAGCAATGATACAAACCTCACAGGCTGAGGCAGCCGGGGCTCAGAGAAGCTGCATTCATTGAGCTCTGCTTGCCCTCCACTTCCTCGGCCACTTCCTTGGGCCATGTTAGAACCCTGTCCTCATCAAAGGAGCAAATACAATGTCTACCACTCCTCATTCCCATTACATGCCTTACCCATACTTCCTGTTTCTGAAACATAATTTATAATATTTCTAACAATATTTGGGAAATATCATAATCCCCATTTTCTCATATATGGAAAACAAAGCTCAGTACTTACTTAAGCAATCACCTACAATAATTCAACATTAAGGTAGAATTCAGACTCTAGTATTTCTATCATTTAGAAGATCAAGGACAGAAAAACTGGCCTTCCTCATATCATGGAGAATACTGTAAAATAACACCAGGGAAGTGTGTAACTGTAAGAATTTAGGAAGATTACCTGTCTAATCTATGCCGGGCTGACTCCTGGTATGGTCACCTGCAGGGTGACCTTGTTGTTATCTTGTTTCTTTTAATTATGTATTAAACCTATGGCAGACTTGACCTGTCCTCAGGGCAGTGATCAAGCACCAAACAGCCTAGCTGAAGATGTGTATCTAATCACAGGCCAAAGGTGTCTGCTGCTCTGCAAGGACACATTCTCTGAGGAGGCTCACTCAAGTGAACTGGATGAGTTGGATCCTTCCTCGCTTGTGAAAACTACTTGTGCACCTCCTAACATCTCTATTCTATGAAGCCATGTGGGTAGATTAAAATCAGTCATGGTATCAGAGTATTTGCACCACAGAATCTGGCAGGCACAGCAGATAAGAACTTTTTTCCCAGAGATCAGATAATTGCTGTGTGGTCCACTGAAGGAAGAATCAGAGGCCATCTGTTAGACACTGCCACCTGTCCTGCTGTGACAAAAAGAAAGGTAGTAAATCACCATGGATAAAATAGGTGTCTACAAAACTTCTGGAGTTTGGGGGAACTGATAGATATATTCCTTTCCCCCTACCCAGTCTTGAATCTGTTGTGATACAGAATATGGTTATGGAGGAGTCCAATGTATCAGCTTTTTTTGCTGATTAAAGCTAAGCTAGATGCAGCAAGAATGAGCTTCCTAATTCCTTATCTCAGAATTAGGCAGACTTACCCATCTGGTTACAAGCCCAGCTGCTCAACCACAGGTCTCCTCCTATGGAGTTCTCCTGCTGCAAAGCTTACAGCACCGAGAATTAGGACAGAATGCTCTTGTTCTGTGATAGGCGACTCCCCAGAGGAAGGAGGGAGGAAATGACCAAGCTGCCTTTGCCTGGTTTCTCTCCCAAAGTCACCAATAAAAGTAGTCCTTGATATGCTGGGGGGGATCAGTGAGAGAACAGATGGACGATAGAAGCATCACTCTCTTTGAACACCTGTCTCATGTAAGGAAATAGCTGAGTAAGGATATCAGCTGAGTAAGGAGTCAGCTTTTCATTATTGCAACAAGGTATCTGAGACAGGCCAACTTCATAAAAAATGAGGTTTATTTGGCTCAGTTTTTGAGGCTAAAGGCCATGGTGCAGCATTATCTAGTTCTGGTGAGGGCCCTCCAGCTACATCACATCATGGTGATAGGAGGACCACTGGATCCTGTCTCAAACAGGAAGCGAGAGAACTGGATGAGGCCAGGCTCAGGTTTTATATCAATGCTCTTTAGAGAACTTCCTTAATCCCTGCCAAGACCAGGTCCCACAGGTCCCAGGGACCTCCTATTAGGTCTCACCTCTTAATGGGTTCACAGCATCTCCCAATACTACCACCCTGGGAACTAAGCTCCCAACACATGAACCCTGGGGTGGGGGGGCTGTATTTGAACCATCACAAGGAAATAACCACTGTCCTCCTGTGAAAGCCTAAACTAACCAAGTGGAAAAGTGATGAGAAACATATATCCAACTCTGTAGACTGCAAGCTGGTATATTTAAACCTTCTCAGTATTAATGTTTTTTTTTTTTTGAAGATTTAAAGAAGTTTATTAAAAAGATAGAAATACAGAAAATAGAAATACAGAAAATAGTTACAGCCCCATGCCAAAATGGCATGAGGGGGGAGGGTGGCCCAGGCCAACTCACCACTCCCCCCGCCAAGTATTAATGTTTAAAAATATCAGATTGTTGTATATCTTGAGGAAAATATGACATGCGCTCTTATCTGCACACACACCTGACAATGGCATTGCAGATGGTGTCTAAAAAAGTAATTGCAGTCTATGAAAGCAATTGTGGACCTCATAATCCTTCCCAAGCCTGGAGAATTGTATTAATAATTCTCCCCCCCAGCCCCAGTATTGGGGCTTGAACAATGCTGACTGTTCTTGGGGCAAGTGAGAAATTCTCATGGAGCCTACCTGAGAGTGAGCTTTGCATATTCCTCTGTTCTGTGAAGGGTCTTCACAGCCTTGAACTCTTATTTCAGCTCTTTACATTGGTTGAGCTGATTCAACAGATTGGTGTGTGTTGGGGAGGGTGCGTTCAGGGATGCGTCCTCACAGAGGTGTTTCTGTTTTTGTTTTTGGTGCATATTATTCAGGTTATTGAAAAGTCTGAGGCCCCGGCCAGCGCAGGGGGGGCGGGGCCAGAAGCCAGGAGGCAGAGCTCTGTGATTTCCACAGCCCGCGGGGCCGACTCTCCACGAATTAAGGCTTTGGCATGCTTATATCGAACTCCCGCGTGTATCTGTGCGCCAATGGGACCCGCCGCATTTTATTTCTTACATCTTGGCACCGAAAGCCGTATCGAATTAATGGGGTCTTAACCTGGACCTGCCTGATGGACCCGCGCTTCTTGGACTTTCCATCTGATCTGCCTGCATCTGACTCTCCATCTGCGCGTCGCCAGTTGCTCCAGCTCCATCCCGCGCCCCAGAAATCCTGGAAACTTTAGCCACCGAATGCCGCTCGCCAACACGGTGCCGCCAAACCTGGCCCATGCAAACAGCCAGGCGGCCCAGGCCCCAGCTGGCTACGCCTAAACTTCCACCGCCACGGGACCCCACCACGCTCATGCCCTGGCGCCCAGCACCCCACGCCCTGCCCCGGTGCCCAAGCCCAACGCTCTGGTTCAAGTGGGTGCCCCGCCCACCCCTGGTGCCCCGCATGACTGATTGTCCTCCGGATTTCACCGCTGCCTCAGAAGACCCGCCCTGCCTCTATCTTCAGAGTTTCCTGCGAATTCTTCACTCTCAGCATGTGTGCCCCCCGCCCCCTGTCGCGCCGCCTCCACTGCCACCGCCACCGCCTGAGCCCAGCTGCTCCAGTTCAGGCGGGCATGCCCCCACCACTGCCTGCTGCAAGCCAGCCCTGGAACTGGCCTCCCACCTGCAGACTGAGTCTGCGCTCTCAGCATTATGAGCTGCCACTTTATGACCTGCGCTCTGCACCCCACCGACCTCTCCTGCCCACCTTCGGCCTGGCCTCCATGACTTCAGTTTCTTCTCTCTGCCTGGACCAAACACATCTGCGCCATGGCAGAGGCTCATGCTATCCGGCCTGGACTCGGAATCTGCCCGGTATCTGGTAAGCAGGCCTCCATCCAGGTTTTACCCCAGCCACTGGAATCACTGGGGCCTGCCATCTTGGGCCCCCCATCTTTAACCCCTCCCACACCCCTCCCACTTTCCGCTCCTAACCAATCCTAGGAGTCGGCAGCCATTTTTAAAACTTGTTACAGCCATTATTTCAGGACACATCTCCACAGTGTGGGCCTGGCTCTGCAGTCTCTCTGCGTTCACACTGCAGTAAGCTTCCCCTTAATTGAGTAAGTGGGTTCCGGACTTGGGCCTTCTGGTCCACTGGGACCCCGAAATCCAAGTGCTTGGTGACCCATTGTCCCCTGATCCACTTGGACCACCCTCCGGATGACCAGATCATTCTCCGGTTTTGAGAAGGGATGGAGACGTCCTTCCCTATCTCTTAACCTCCATTTCTGAACGATTGAGCAGGGAAATCAGGGACGCCCATTTCCTGTTCTTCGTTTCTGCCCACAAACCAATTACGGGAAGTCGAACCTTTAAACTAGCAGATGCCCTGAACGCCTGTCTGGCCTTGATACGAGTTGGGAAATGGGTAGCGGTGGCCTAGGAATAGGTAGGAACTTTTATAAGTGGTCTGGTATCCCTCCAAATGCTCTCCCTCATCAGCTGCCATTTATTTTCCCGCCGGCCGCCATTTTGTGATGGTGCGCAGTCGCTGCCTGGTGATGTCACAGTCGCCATCTTGGCCTGTGCCAGACTGCAGTTTTGCTGGGTGGCCACCCGGCCGGCTCCACACAGTCCTAAATGTGCTTAGCTTCTGGCTCCCTTTCTGGCCCGCTTGGGCATGCCCTAGGTGCTGCGGGAAATGCCGGGTCTGCGGCCAGGATGACACCCTCTGGCCGTCCGTGGGTAGTCCGCATTGCCATTCTTGCTGGGCACCCGCCCCGAGATGCGCTCTTTGTGTGTGAGTGTAGCGCGGCTGACATAACCTTACAATGGCATCTAACGTTTTAATTCCAGAGAAAAACAGGCAGAGATGGAGTGTACATTCCGATTTTGCCAAAAGGCAGATCCCTGGTACTGCCCTGCTGCTGGCGGTGGCGGCTCAGCCCCCTGGAGTGCCACCTAGGGGTGGAGGACTGCAACGATGCCTACCTCCAGGAGCCTGCCTGAAGTGGGGCAAAGCCATGTCCACCCATCAGACCATGCCTGGCATGTGGCCAGGAGGGCCACTGGAACAGGGGGACCACCTTTCCAGACCAGGCCCCACCGCTGCCCCTACTCAGCCTGGCTGAAGACTGACGGCTCCTGGATCCCTCAACCTCCATCCTCTTTGCCAGCCCAGGATAGCTCTCCAGGTAGTGAGTAAGCCAGTTTCCTTTTTGATGGCCTGCTCAATCTTTCAGGCCTTAGTTTCCCTTCCCAATCTTGGTCCAGGGTGATGACAGCAAACTCTCCTGCCTCTGCCCAAGGCTTAAGCCGTATATAAAAGGGCTCTGTTACAACAGCTCCAGGACAAATTCTCTTGCACGGTGTTGGGACCCACTAAACTTTGTTTCTCTTGACATAACTCTCTTTGATGTTTATATTTTAGCAGGTCCACTTGTTTACAGACTACGGTGCTCTCCTTCTTCAGATGCCAAACTGCCATAAGTATTAAACCTCTGAAAGTGGTAACTGATGCTCCTGATGCAGTAACAGGTGTTTGTTTGACCAGACAAACCCATACCTACTCACTGCTAAAAGAGTGGTATGGAGTCCTCTTAGAGTTGCTGCTATTAAAGACTCTGGTCTAATAAAAAAACTGCTAAAGGGGCAGTACACATCTTCCTCAGGGAAACGCTGCTATTTGTTTTAATAGATCTAATGACATTCTGCCTCATATCTAAAAGGGCTCCTGCCCAGCCTGGGATCCACTCTCACGATTTTCTTTTTTCTTTAATAGAAAATTAAAGTCTCCTAAAACCACGTCACCTAGCTCTCCAGGATAACCTCCAACTCTTGCTGCAACCACACCCAGCTGCCCCCCTTCTGGCGGACTCAGACCCCGATTTCTCCCGGCCTGGGGCCCCTGATAATGCCCCTTGACAGCAGGAAGTAACTAGAGGGGGTCAAAATCATCATCTTCTACCCCCCTTAGTCAAAGAGGCCGGGATGAAAGGTCTGAGGCCCTGGCCAGCGCAGGGGGTCATGGCCAGAAGCCAGGAGGCAGAGCTCTGTGATTCCCACAGAGGAGACCACTCCCCTCTATTTAAGGTTGATGCTGCTACCTCAGAGGGGGACAGAAACCCGATAGAGACACGCAGACAGAGACAGAGAGGCGTGCTCTTTCTCACTAGCCCCCGCGGGCCCGCAGGGGCTGGCGGTCGACTCTCCACGAATAAAGGCTTTGGCGTACTTATATCGGATTCCCGCGTGTATCTGTGCGCCGATGGGACCTGCCGCATTTTATTTCTTACAGTTATCAGTCAGGAAGAAGTAGAAATAGTCTGCTCTTACCAATCTGCTTGCATCTGACTTACTAGAGCATGAGAGGCCTGAGACTCTTTGAATGAAGTGGTTTCCATACTTAGCTATATTTCTATTTTAGTGAAATCACTCAAAAATTGATGCCCCTTTGGAACAATGAAAGGGATGTAACTATTTCCATAAACTTTTAGTTTAGTGTGGGGAAAAAAAACCCTAGTTATTCTTGATGTGTTTTATATACTTGTGTTTCCTAATGAATTATTATTCAGAACACTTAACAAATGGCAAAAAAAAAAAAAATCAATGATAATATTGCCGACTGAGACACGTAGTAAGAATTTGGATCCTATGGAATCTCTCTGGTGCAGTTTGGGTTATTATCTCAGCCTCCTTTCATTGACCTCAAGAGTCTATTTCCATCACAAAATAACATACAATCTCTTCTGGGTCTAATAATGTTTAGACTATAATTTCTAAAGCTTTGAGGTTCAAATAAAACCAGGTTGAGAACTCACTTTAGGTTTAATGGTTAGAGCCTTCCTGATTGATTGTGTTTAGTTGATTTTCTTGCCTTAATTTATTGAACAGAAGCCTGGACTTTATACTAAAATTCATTATTTGCCTGTTCATCCATTTAACAATTACTACCAAATGCTCATCATGCACTAGACTGTGCTGGATGCTGAGTATCAGTAGGCTTTCAATGAGCTCATTGAAGTGAAAGAAATGCTGGCAAATCAATCATTACACTTGCATGAGAATTGTCATGGAGGTATTACTAGAAACAGGAAAATATAGAACTGCCTGGATGAGCCATGAAGCACAGGGATTAAACTTGAAGGAGGAGGGGAGTTTTAAGAGGATATATAGGAGAAGGGCCTTTTAGGCAGAGTAAGAAAACACTGATGCTCCACTCCTCAGTACCTTTCCAAAAGAATTAAATTTAAAATACTATAACAACACATGCATATCTATGTTTATAGCTGTACAATCCACAATAGCCAAATTATGAAACAACTTAGGTGTCCATCAACAAATAAAGGAATAAAGAAAATGTGGTATGAGTAAAACACAATAGAGTTTTACTCAGACATAAAGAAGAACAAAACTATGTCATTTGCAGGAAAATGGCTAGAAACGAAGAATATTATACTAAATGAAGCCAGTCTAAGAAAGTCAAAGGTCATATATTTCTCTCATATGTGGAAACCAGAGAGAAAATAGAAAACAAAGGGACTTCAGTTGAATGAGGATACCAGCAGAGTTGTGGAAGGGGATTGGGGGAGGGATGAGGAGAAGATAAGGCTTGAGGAAGGGGACCATTAAAATGAGTCATGTCCATCTCACCAACATGTGTGGGGAGGGAGGAAGGATGGGAGATGAGGGTGGGGAGGGAAATAAATCAAGTGATGTGTGAAAGTATGTTTGAATAACTTTAAATCTCAATATAATGTTTAATTACAATGCACCAGTAAAAATATAAAAAAGAAAAAGAAAAGAAAACACAGATGCTGTAGAGATCATGGTGTGCTTGAAGAATTTAAAAAGTTCAGTACCTCTGACAGGCAAAGGGCAAAAGAAGCAGGGGTGAGGAGCATAGCATGCCAGATTACATTCTGACTGCTCTATGCATTGACTTTTCCTCAATTTCTACAAGCCTATGAGCCCCAGTTTATAGGTGAGAAAACTGGAGCTTGAAGGGATTACTGAATTTGCTCAAGGTTTTCTAAACTTGCAGGTGGTTTGATCCTCCTGAAGCTGTCACAATGTTAGTCACTGTGCAAAGCTGTCTCCCCTATGCTTATGTCTATGTCTAGACCACAGACTTCCTGGTTTTGTGCTCATAAAGTATCTGCCAAAGTACTGTTTTTAATCAAAGTGTATTTTATTCATATAGTCAGCAAAGATAGCTGGTATGATTGGATTCAGTTGTGAAAACCTCTAATCCCAGCAACACAGGAGGCTAAGGCAGGAGGATTGAAAATTTGAGGCCAACCTGGGCAACTTAGTGAAACCCTGTTTCAGAAAAAAATAAAAATTGCTGGAGGAATGGCTCAGTAGTAGAGCACCCCAGGGTCCAAAGTCCAGTCCTGAGGTGTGAGGAGGGGTGAGATAGCTGGTGGGAGGAACACAGCCAATTAACAATATTATCACTCCTTGTAAAACAGATGCAGACCAGACCCCATTTCCCCAAGCACAACAACTTCTGAATAGCAAAAGATTTCCAAGTTTAACTTTGAGGCTTAATAATGACCAGCTATCCAATTTGTAGCTTCACCCAAGTTTTGGAGCCAAAGAGGAACTCAAAAGACTTTTTGGAGAGACATTTTGTTTATTTGGAGTTAGAGATTGTGTTAATTAAAAAGTAGGAGAGAAATGAGTGCCTTTCTGACTTCATTACCCTCTCTCTTCATTCTTCTAATAGTTTTTCCTCATTCTTCTAAATGTGTTCATTTGTTCATCTCTGTGAGTGGAGAGCCAGCCTGATAATATCCCCTCCAAACTTGTAGTCCGAATGCTTAAGTTCAGTGACTCAGGGTACTCTAGGAACTTGAGCAAGAACCTTCCTCTTTTCTGTTTCCTTGTGCATGTAGACAATCACTTAAAAGTGAGAATTCTGGGTACAGATCTTCAGAGCTCAAATCCTAGCGTTGCTGTTCCTCACCTGTGCACCATTGGACAAGATGCTTACCTCCTCGTACCTCAGTTTTCTGACTTATAAATCAAAGATAGCCATAATTCCTACTTACCTCAATGGGGCTACTGGGGAGAGTCACTGAAATTATTCATAATAGGATCTTAGAACCTTGTCTAGTACAGAGAAAGACGATGACTGACATTAGCTTTTAGTATTTTCTAATAGTTCTAGACCTCTTTGCCCCATCAAGACTAAGTGCCCCTTCATGGAGAAAACCATCCTTCCTTCTCCTTATATTTTATTCTCTGCTTGAGTAAGACCAAGTTGTGAAACTTCTTTGCATTTTAGTACCCTTGCTGATGCACTGTCATGCCGATGTGAAGGAGCTGGACCTCCAGCCCTGGCATGACACATGTGACACACAGTATCCTCTATGTACTTCAGCTCCTTGACAAACAGGAATCCATCTTGTTCCAGACAAACCATGTGACCTTATTTCCTGCTTGCTCTGTGGTGGGAATTGCTGACTCTTTGCCATAACCAAGGATTGCAATATGTCCATTATGGAAAAACAAATATTGATGAACTTTTTTTTATCTGTTTCTTTTAAATGAGACTACTATTTTAAGTTGACAGACTCTACTGGAAATAAGTCATATTTCTATGGAAACCATGCCCAACTGTGGCTGTAGCGAGGTTGCTATATATGTTCTTTGGATGTATGAACTTTAAGAATTGCATTTTAGCACATATTTGACTTTCAATTCTGTTTCTATACTGTCAGACTAGAGCCTATCAGCTACTTCTCTGTTCAGTCTTTTTTTTTGTGGTGGTGGTATTGGGGTTCCTGGAAGCCCTTCTACGTCCAGGCTACACTCCCAGACCTATTTTTATATTTTTAAAATTTGGAAACAGGGTCTCCTAAGCCTGCGCACACGGCTGGCTTCAAACCTGCGTGATCCTCCTGTCTCTGCCTCCCAAGCGCGGGGATTACAAGCGTGCGCCACCACGCCTGGCCTCTGTTCAGTCTTTGATGATACTTTGCTATCTTTGGGATCTTGAATCATGTGATGGAAACCAAAAAAATCTTGTGATTAGCTTTGCCTATGGTGCTACTGTCCTGAGGCATGTTTACTTTTTTTTTCTTCAGTTTGAGACTCTTTTTAAAATTTTTTTATTGAAAATAAATGGTATCCATTTAAACTGTGCTTGGTGCCCTCTCCCCACCACCCCCATTTTCCCTCCCCCCTCCCAACAACGAGTGTCCAGGGTAACCATGCTATATTCATTCTTTTACACATTTTTGGATGTAGCTCCTCCATTAATCAACTTCAGCCTTCTTCCTCTCCTATCCTTCCATTCAAACTTTGCTGAGATTTCTCTTCCATTATCTGGAGTCCATCTGGTATCCCCACTGCTCCCTAGTTTGGGCATATTAGAGAACATATATGTCCCTTCTCTTTCTGTGCTTGGCTGATCTCACTTAACATAATGCTCTCCAGGACTTTCCATCTTCTTGAGAATGGCATGAATATAGCTGAATAGAATTCCATTGTGTGAATTTCTCATAATTCTGCAATCCATTCATTTGTTGATGGAGACCTGGGTTGATTCCATATTTTGGCTATTACAAATTGTGCTGCTATGAACATAGGTATGCATATGTTACTGTAGTTCTCTGATTTCAACCCCTTTGGAAAAATACCCAGGAGTGGTAGAGCTGGGTCATATTGTGGATCTATCCCCACCTTTCTTAGGAATCTCCACACAGATCTCCATAGTGGCTAAACTAGTTTGCATTCCCACCAAAAGTGTAAAAGAATTCCTCTTTCCCCACATCCTCGCCAGCGTTTGTTGTTATTTGATTTATTTATGCTTGCCACTCTGACTGGGGTTAGATGGAATCTCAGCATAGTTTTGATTTGCATCTCCCTGATGGCTAGTGATGTTGAACATCTTTTCATGTATCTGTTGGCCATTTGTATCTCTTCTTTTGTAAAGTGTCTATTCAGTTCAGTTGCCCACTTCTTGATTGGATTGTTTGTTTTGCTCATGTTTTCTAATGTTCTTGATCCAATAAAATTTTCCATAAATTCTCTGGACTATAAAAGTAAATACTATGGGCTGGGGACATAACTCAGTGGTAGAGTTTATGTTTAGCATACCCAAGTCCCTTGGTTCATTCCCCAGTGTCAAAAATAATATAGGTAATATTGCATAAGGGTTGGGAAGATGGAAGTGCTATGTATATAGCTTAGTACTTAATACATTTTAAAATGCTCTTTAAAGGTAAAACAGTTTCTCTTCCAGAAAAGCTACCCACAGAATAAATGAGGCATCCCATTCACCTGACAGCCTTGCAGGAGTGGTCTGAAGATACAGAGGTGAGTGGAGTCAGAAGAATCCCAAGGCACTGCAGCTGTGTGATCTTGGCGGGTTACTTAACTTCTCTCAACCTCACTTTCTTCATCTTTAAGATGAAATATAAAAATTTATATTCAAGGTTATGCATGGGAGGGGAAGAGGGAAACTCCCTAAAGCACATGATGTACTTAAACCTATCAAAGTTAATCACTAAGCCAAGCATGGGGAAGAGGGATGGGGAGAGAATGAGGTGGGGATTGAGTAAGGGCTAATTGGGTGATGTGTGCATGTGTGTTTCCACCATCTTTTATTTCATTAAGATGTATGACTACAATGCACCAATAAAATTTTTTAAAAGATTAGGAAAAAGCCATTAGACAGTGTTTGGCAGATAGTAAGCATTTAAAAATGATAAAGAAAATAATGTTGCTGGGTCCAAGCTGACTCCATAAAAAATCCAAACTACTCAGTAATTTCAGTGTAGTCTCTAGTAAAGGGAATACCATTTGTAAACATATGAAAATTCTTACCCTTTTCTGAAGACCATTTGTTTAGAAGAGAACTAATACTCATTGATTCTCCAACAAACATTTATGGAGCATGTACTAGTGCATGAGAAGATGAACAAAAGGACTGGCTTCTTGCCCTCCATACTATCATAACCTACAGGAGTAAGATAAATATGCACAAAAGAAATGAAAATGTAAATGGAAACTCACTGATATACTTGTGCACCAAGAAATTCTGGTGACAGAATGACCAACAGTGCCAAGCTGAAGTACTGCAAATTGAATTTCCTACACAGGAGTCCATGAAAACTCAGAATGAGAAACACAAGCCATGACTTAAAAATATGAAGACAGCAGTGGTATACCTCTCTCTGAAAATCTTCAGAAACTCTGGCTGATCCTAAGGTTGAAAGTCAAATAGGAAGAAAGAAAGTGCTGGAATTGTAGAAGATGCTTGTGGACTGAATTTCAACCTGAGAACTGCCTTCTGTATGAGTATAGTCACCAAAACAATTTGGGTAGGAGTTGAAAATATATGGACTTCCTGATTCAACATCAACCCTTGTTCAAGAGAAAAAATACATCTAAATAGAAACTCAATCAAGGAATACTAAGCTGAAACTAAGAAGGAAGGACCATCTCATTTTCAGTTTGGGGGACTATTGCACCTTGCCTATAGATCAAGTGTGATCAATCAAATTCCTAAAGTAGTTGCAAAAACTACCTGTGCTTCTATGTGTAAACATGCAACACACACACACACACACACACACACACACACACACACACATCCCACTGGACTCTGGATTAGGACACTCTTTGTAACCTGGTGAATCATCCTCTTCAGACTAGCGAGATGAAATTGCTATTTTCTTTTCTTCCTTTCCTTCATACCCCTTTCCTTTTTTTCCTTTTTTCTCTACTCATTTCCATATCTTCTTTTTAAAAAACTATTTTCTTTTTTTTTTTTTTTTTTTTTTTTTTGGTGGTACTGGGGTTCCTGGAAGCCCTTCTACCTACGGGCTACACTCCCAGACCTATTTTTACATTTTTTTATTTGGAAACAGGGTCTCCTAAGCCAGCGCGCACGGCTGGCTTCGAACCTGCGCGATCCTCCTGTCTCTGCCTCCCAAGCGCGGGGATTACAAGCGTGCGCCACCACGCCCGGCTAAAAAACTATTTTCTATCCCTGATGTCAAGGAGGCCAGTAGAAGGATGTATCAGTATTAGAACTGGCGAGTCTCTCCACCATGTGTGTGTCTCCAAGAGGTGGCAGGTCGAAATCCTGCCTGAACCTCACCAGTGAAAGGCAGTGAGGATCCAGTACCTCCCTGTGCAGCAATGTCTAGAGGAGTTAAATGGTGCCATAAAGAGTCCCTAATGGATTTCACCAAGTCCACTACAGCTCCATCAGCACACTCAACAACAGTGACTCAAATTGCGGGCCCTGGAGGAGAAATCCCAGTACTGACTCCCAGGGACTTGACCCAGTGGGGGAGTGGCAGTGGCAAAGATATTATACCATAGGAGAATGCCCAACCTGGCATCCCCCATGGTCTAAAGCAGCTTTGATTGACTCCCTGGGTCTGAGACTCTGTGATACAACCCAGTAAAGGAGTAGTGGTGACTGAGATACCACAGACTCGAGATCCAGAGCACCTTAAGTGAAGTCGTAGTGACCCAAGGGAAGAACCCAGAGAAGGCACAAACTTCCGAAATCATGGGAAAGAAGAATAACAATGGAGCAATGAATGCCCACAACCCCACAACATCAGAACCTGATAAAACAGAAATTCAGAGATTTCTAGAAGATCAAATCAGGAAAATAACTGTAGAAATAATAGAGGTGTTTCGAAAAGAATTCAGAGAGAGTCAAAAAGAGATAAAGGATGCAATTAATGAAGTAAAGACCTCAATTCAAAGTACAAACAACTGACTAGACCACATGGAGAATAGAATCTTGATCTTAGAAGAAGATCATTGAAAAAATGAATGCATAGTTTCTAATTTAGAAAAAAAAAATCTGACAGCAGGAATCTGACATTGAAGAAATATGGGCCCATTTTAAGAGAGCTAACCTAAGAATAATTGGAATAGAGGATCAACAATCTCTTCAAGGAAGTAATAGCAGAAAAATTTCCATAGAGCAAGAGGTTGATACACAGGTCCAGGAAACTTATAGAACTCCCTTTAGACAGGATCGGAGAAGAGGATCCCCACGCCACATAATTGTCAAAATGACCAATGTGGAAGCCAAGCAGAGAATCCTAAAGGCAACAAAAACAAAGGGCCAAGTGACATTCAGAGGCAAACCAATTAGAATCACTCCAGACTTCCCAAACCAAGTCATGACAGCCAGAAGGGCTTGGAGTAACATATTCCAAACTCTGAAAGAAAACAACTTCCAGACAAAAATTTCCTACCCAGCAAAACTTTCTATCAAATTAGATGGGGAAATAAGAAGCTTCCACGACAAACAGAAACTGAAGGAATTTATGTCTTCAAAACCAGCACTAGAGAAAATACTCAAAGAGATTAGCTACAAAGAAGAAATAGGTAACACACACCAGAACCAGAGAAACAAGATTTTTCATCCAACAGACAACTAAGATTGGTTATCTGTGGAGATTCATTATTTATGTTAGTCTTTTACCTACCTCTAAATTGTATTGTTTGCTTTTATTGTTGCTAATTTTTAGGATTTCTAGTTGGAATATTAATATACCTTCAGATATAGCATTTGGAAATATTTTATTCCATTCTATCAGCAACTTTTAACTCTGTTTACATTGTCTTTGGATATACAATATGTTTTTATTTTTTAGGGAGTTTGTTTACCCTTTTGTTGCCTGTGCCATTGAAATCATATCCAAGAAATCACTGCCAATTTCAATGTTGTGAGGTTTTATGACCCATATTTTCTTCTAAAAGTTTATAGTCTTAAGATTTATATTTAGGTCTTTTATATATTTTGAGTTAATATTTGTATATGGTGGTAGGTAAGGGTCCAATTTTATTCTTTTTCATGTAATTATTATTTTTCAACAATATTAAGTTAAAAGATAATTATTTCCTCCACCAAATGTAATGGAAACCTTGTCAAAAATAACTTGACAATATATGGAAGAATTTATCTCTAGGCTTTTATTTAACTCCAATGGTTTATATATCTGCCTTTAGAACAGTACTACACTGTTTCAATTATTGTAGCTTTATATGGTTTGAAATCAGAAAATATACATCTTCTAGCTTTGTTCTTTTTTGAGATCGTTTTGGGTATCTAGAGCCCATATTCCATATTAGGATAGATTTTTTGTGAAAAATAAATAAATATATGATAGTTTCACCTTAAAAAAGAAAAAGAAAGAAATATTCTCTGGTAAGAAAGAAAGCAAAAAGAAATATTGAAATGTTATCTTTAATCAATTTCCAAATCAATTTCCAAAATACTCCCATCTGCACAACCTTTTCTCCCTGAATCATGACTTCTTGTTTTCCTCCTAACTCAGTCTTCCTGAGCTGTACCCACTCAGTCAGAATTCCTCTTCACAAACACACACACACAGCCCAATCTTTAAGTCATTAAAAGCTTGGTATCAGACAAATGAAACTGTTATGTGAGATTATCAATGTTAATATTGGATAAATTGCTATAATACTAGATGTCAACCACTAAGCCAAGCATGAGAAGGAGGGATGGGGAGGGAACGGGGTGGGGATCGGGTAGGGGCTAACTGGGCGATGTGTGCATGTATGTCTACAAAAGTATTATTTTTATCCCATTATGATGTATGAATACAGTGCACCAATAAAATAAATAAAAAAGACAAAAAAAGAGTCCCTAATGCACCCCAGAGGGGTACATGGAGGCATACTTTGAATAGTACTCATTTTATAAGGAAATTGAATGAGAATGAACATTATCCCCTAGTAGAGTGAATGTAGAATCATAGAAACACAATGAATATCTGTTGAGTAGATCAATTGACCAATGAGGAGAAAAGAAAAAGGCCAATGAGGGTAAAAAGATGGGGCATGAGAAGGAAAGATTACCTCAATTTCCAAAATACTCCCATCTGCACAACCTTTTCTCCCTGAATCATGACTTCTTGTTTTCCTCCTAACTCAGTCTTCCTGAGCTGTACCCACTCAGTCAGAATTCCTCTTCACAAACACACACACACAGCCCAATTATTCCTTCTCACTTGTGCCTGGGATCCCACCACTGAACCTCACACCAGGATTGGGTGCATCTCAATCCCTATAGACATGTCTGGTGCATGCTCCCAACATTAGAGATCCAGCCACCAACCATGGAACTCCAACAATACTTGGTCACCCAACTCTGGCTGCCCTGCAGACTTGTGTCTTGATGTCCCCATTCAACTGGTTTTATGTGAAGACTAACATCTTGTGAAGAAACTAAGGAGTTTCACCTTCTCAACTCCCATCCACTTTCCAGAGACCCTCTGTCTGGAACTGTTGTGCTTACTGGGTATGCTGAATACAAAGGATAGGAGTTGGGATAATAGCTGCTGGTGTGAAGTGTGCCAGTGGGGTAGGCTTCCAAATTGAGGTGAGCTCAGATGGAGCCAGCATGTAGGCTGAGGGGGTCACAAAGGACAGCCAGGGCCCCAGATAGTCTGGATACGGTTAGACATAGGAGCTGTGGTTAAAAAGAATTCTGAAGGAAAAAGAAGGGGTGGTATCAAACCCAAACACCCTGGAAGGTGGGAAAAAACAGGATATTCTTGTCTATGTTCTTTTTTTTTTTTTTTTTTTGCGGTACTGGGGATGAAATCCAGGGGGATTCTACCTCCAAGTTACACTCCTAAGCCTATTTTTTAGTCTTTTTTATTTTTTTATTTTTGGAAACAGGGTCTCATTGAGTTGCGAAGGGCCTCGCTAATTAGCTGAGGCTGTCCATAAATCACAATCCTCCAGTCTCTGCCTCCCAAATGCTGGGATTACTAGTGTGCACCATCATTGTTCATTTTAAAATCCATGACTCTATCCACTGAGGTAGAGCTTACTCTCTGTCTTTATTCTGGAGTGGGGATCTTTGATTGGGCACCCCAGGTTTGCACAGTCCAGCCCTGGGTGTAAAATTACTGGAGTTGACATCTGGCAGCCACTGGGGCCTCTGTATAGCATCCATTCACCAGCCATTTACTTATCTTCTTTATAACTTACAATCCTCATTGAGAAATGGTAAAATAATAGGTACTTAACAGTGTGGTTGTGAGTACTCAGAGAGGTAAAGAGTGCAAAACATCTGAAACCTGAATGTTCTCAATATGTGACAGCTCTTTGCATTCAACAGATGTGACTGTTGAAACCTACCCATCTCACAGAGCTCACCGTGGATGACCTCTCCTAGGCATGGAAGAGGAGCTTGGACAGGAGAGCAGCCAGATTCAGGATGTGTCACTGTGTCTAGAAGCATATCATGGAGCTCGGAATTGGGCTGTCTGCTGTGGCTTCAGTAAAAGTGGCAGATGGCCCTGCTTCCTACAGCTATACTTCAGGAACATCTGGGGGACAGGAGCTCAAAAGTGAATCTCATTAAATATTCCAATTTTGCATGAAGCTCTAGCCCCATCTTGACCTGACTTCTCACCCTTTGGCTTTTTATTTCAGACACATGGCCCCTGGCTGCCTTCCAACAGCCAGAGGAGCTCAGAGCAGCAGTGTGCTCTGCGGGGACAAAATCTATGTCCAGCCGTTCCCATCTGCTCACAGTGGAAATCTTAGTCTCAGGCACAAGACTGCTCCTATGTCAAGTTAATCTATACTAGTTTGTCGTTGTCTATCTGCTGAATGAAATGAAAAGAAAAATACTCACTTAAGTCCTGTCCTTGGGATCTTCTTATAAAATGAAATAATTTTAGTACTTTCGGACTAAATAAGTCAACATCAATACCACTACCAACAACAACAATAAAATAATAGTTCTTTATGTAGTCTAGATATCAGTCTTCTATCTAAAAAGTAACTGGCAAAGATTTTCTCCTTTTTTGTATCAAAACACTTCTACTTAAAAAAAAAAAACAAATAACCCCCCAAAATGGACAACTGAACTGAATAGATACTTCTCAAAAGAAGAAGTATAATTAAACAACAAATATATAAAATGTTCAACATCATTAGCAATCAGGGAAATGAAAATATGGAAATAAATACACCAAATTATATGTGAATATATTTATATATCAATTTGAATCTAGCTGTGACATGTAATTATAATTCACCAATAAAGATATATAAAAAAACTACACTAAGACTCCATCTAACTCCAGTTAGAATGGCAATCATCAAGAATACAAACAATAAATGCTGGCAAGGATGGGAAGAGATGAGATAAGAACTCTCATACATTGTTGGTGAGACTGTAAATTAGTATAACCACTGTGGAGATCAGTATGAAGTTTCCTCAAAAGACTAGGAATGGAACCACCATATGACCCAGCCATGCCACTCATCAATGTCTTTCCAAAAGAATTAAAGTCATAGTACTATAGTGATACAAGCAAATCTATCTTTATAGCAGCTCAATCCATAATACCCAAATTATGGAACCAACTAGGTGCCTGTCAAAAGATGAATAAATACAGAAAACGTGGTATATGGAAAATGAAATTTTATTCAACCATAAAAAAGAATAAAATTATATAATTTATAGAAAAGTGAATGGAACTAGTGAATAATGGGCTAAATGAGATCGTCCTGTTTTAGAAAGTCAAGGGTTGAATATTTTCTCTCCTATACAGAAGCTAGAAAGAAAATAGGAAACAAATGGGATTTCAGATAAAGGAGAAGAGAAACCAGTAGATAACGGAAGCAAACTGGGTGAGGGAAGTGAGGAGGAAAAAAGGGGGATTGAGAAAAGAAACAGATCAAATAATGCTATGTCCGTTTATGAAGGCATTGCTAACATGCAGAGAGAGGGAGAAAGGGAAGAAGGGAAGGGTGCAGAGGGGAGTGCACCCAGGAAAGTGTGCACGTTTGAACGTATCACTTTGACCTTCACTATGATGTATAGTTACAAGTACCAATAAAAAAATAAATGAATAGTCAGGTGTGGATGACTCATACCTGTAATTTTAGTACTTGGGAGACTGAGTCAGGATAATGGCAGGCTTGAGGCCAGCCAGTCTCAGCAACTTAGAAAGACCCTGAACAACTCAGCAAGACCCTGTTTTAAGACCCTGTTTCAAAACAAAAATAAATAAATAAAATAGAACTAGGGAGTATAGCTTGGAGGTCAAATGCCTCTGTGTTCAATCCCCAGTACCAATAAATAAATAAATAAATAATAAATAAATAAATAAATTACATAAAATAAACACATACAAATACATGCATGAATATATTAAAAATACAGGCTGGCTGTAGGCTCCGTAGTTAAGTCATGATTGGCCTGCAGGTGGCTGGATGAAATGCAAAGAGAACACAGAAGAATATAACTGATGAAGTGTGACTTCTCCATGTGTTAGTGATAGGTCCTTAGAGCTGGTGGTAACCAACTCCTCACCTAGGATAGAAGGCAGCAGCCAGGGGGCTGGACTCTCACTTCATTAACCACCGGCCCTCAGATACAGGGCATCGTATCCATTTATTCACATGTATCTCTCATGCTGAGCGTGTGCTGGTCTGTTGTGGAATGCTTTCCTGAATTTTAGTTGTCTTTCTTATAGAGTTTCTCATTCCACTCAAACCTGCATGGTCTGGTCTAGCTCAGAACTAGACAGCCCTTGTTTAAGTACTGGCTCAGCATTCTATGATCTATGATGATAGGCAAGTCATTTATTCTTCTAACATTAGTTTTATCATCTGTAAAGAAATACACAAGTTTCAAAGTGTTATTTGCATGCAATGGCAAAACACATTTAATGTGTCTGGGGTACCAGATTCTTAGTAACTTAATTTCCTTGCTGCTCCTTCCACAGGAAACTAGGTGAAATGACACTGAGCCTTGACTATAAGTTGGTAATAATTTCAATTTCATTGATTCTAAGATAATTTTGCCATTTTAACATTTTACAATTGGCAGCATCTTGTGGTCTCAGCCCAGGATAGTGGTGGTGTGGCTATTATTGCTTGAACATATGTGAAGGTATTGTTACTCCTGAAGGAATGACAGGATTTCAGTCCTCCTGACCATTTAATAACAAATTGACAGAAAGAGGTGAGTCTTGGTTGTGGGTGGAAACTTTTCCACAAATTCTGATGTGATAGAACAATATATTTGCATCAAAACCCACAAGATGGGCTGGGTTTGGTGGTGCACGCTTGTAATCCCAGAACTTGGGAGGCAGAGACAAGATGATCGCCATAGGTTTGAAGCCAGCCTTAGCTACTGAGTGAGGCTCTCAGCAACTTAGTGAGACCCTGTTTTTAAATAAAGTATAAAAATAGGTCTGGGAGTATAGCCCAGAGGTAGAAAAGCCCCTGGGTTCCATGCCCAGTACCACACACACACACACACACACACACACACACACAACCTCACAGGATGGGCATCAATGGCATGAAAGAAAATATTAGAGAGAGTAGTGAAGCACCTTTTAAAGAGCAGAAGAATTGATGATTATCAAGTGGAAATCAGGTGAGGGCTCAGAGGATAATATTAAGCACAGGAACTTGGGTATCTCTGGACAACTCAGTAGAAAAATAATTCATAGGAGAGTCAGACTGAAAATAAAGAGGTTTACTGAATACCTTAAAATTTATTTTACTACATTTTTCTTTCAATGTGTATGTAAAAACGATAAGTAACAAACTCTTTGTATAGCACCAAGAGAGCTTTCTGATATATACCCAATAAAAGCAAAGTGATGAGAATATTCTGTCAAAATTTAATTGGCAATATTCTTTCAGTCTTAGCAGTACGTAAAATAATGGTTCAGCTTATGACTACTGGCATCTTAGATTCAATGAACTGTGGTAAAAACACTTTCTGAATGAGGCAGTGTATGCAAAAACACCTGACATGTAATAGTTACCTAACACCTGATAATGGAATCTCATTCTAAATTGGCATTCTAAGACTCTCAGAGTTAAAAGTGACCTGGTTGGTCATTCTCCTGGTATGCTTGTATTCTTCTGCCAGCTTCACCCATGCCAACTGAGTCTACAGACCACTGTGAAGAATTTCTCAGACATGCACCACATGACAGCAAACACCTGGACACATTTGCTTAGAGCTGAGCCTGGATCATCTGCCAAACAAGAACAGTCAATCATTGCTGTGCTGTTGGCCGGCTGGTGCTAGGACTTGGCCCAACATGTGGTCTATTGAATGGCAACTGAGCCTCCATCATGATCCATTGAGATGGGACACGGGGATACCAGAGGAGAGCAAGAGGAAACTCAGGGCCCTAGAGAAAGAGACTGAACAGTAGCCATGAGGTTAAAAAAAAAATTTGCAAAGAAACAGAGCTGAAGCAATGGAGTAGCAGAAAATTGAGAAAAAAGGGCCAGGTGTGATGGTGCACACCTGTAACCTAAGTTCTTGGGAGGCTGAGGTGGGAGGATCACAACACTGAGGTCAGAGTGCAGTAACTTGGTGAGATCTGTTTAAAAATAAAAAAATAAAAATTAAGAGCATGCATTTTAGTGGTATAATGTCCCTGGGTTCATTCCTCTGTACAAAAACAAACAAACAAACAAACAAACAAACAGCAGAAGAAAGAAGCAGAGATGGAGGAAAACTGAGAAAGTCTAATTCACTCAAATCCAACCTATAATTGGGATTATGGAGAATTAAAATGCTTAGCACAATTAAATAAAATACTAAGAACATTTCTGTGAATTTGCAATTCACAACAACCAGGAAGACACTGTACAAATCACATTGAAATTTCAAGCAAATTGTCTTCAGCAGCAATTCTCTTGCTTAGGAATTTTGAGAAATGGTAATTCTCCTTAATGCTTAGTATATTTACTATAATTAAAACATATATATTTTGTTCTTAGTTTGTTTCCAAAAAACACAATCTGTATTATGTTGCCGCTACATTGAACATATGCGATATATTTATAATTAAAGCTATGTATACTTTGTATCTATAACTCTGCATGGTTGATGTGATTATATGTGTGACGTGTATATACATCTGAATATATGAGGGAAGAGAGCTACTCACTGAATGGTACCATGTGCAGGCACTGAGCTCAGTAATTTATACTTATTATTCTAGCCTTGCCAAAAGTTGTGGAAAGTAGGTCTATCTTTTAACAACTTAGGTTGTCTCCTTGATTTCTGGAAAGTATTTTCAGTCCTCTTAGAAGTTATTTCTAAGCACAACTTGTCTGAGCCTTAAGGTTGGCAACATCTTTTGCAGGAGCCCTCTACCGGCCAGTAACTCGAGGCCAAGGGAAACATCATCTAGTTATTGTGAAAAGTGCTTAATTCTGAATGAGACTGAACAGAACCCAATTACTCTGAGAAAGAGGTCTAATATATCATTATCCACTTCTTGCATCATCAATGACCAGTTTCTATTATAATTGGATGCTTTTAAGTGTATATTTGTTAAGACTTTAAGTTTGTTGGCTTTTCCCAACCAATTTAGGTATTCTTTACACATGGATACAAAAATAATAAAAAATGTATCTGTGTTTCTGTTCATTGAAAATATTTTCAATTTTCAGGTGTTTCTCTTTCTACTTTTCAGTTTTCACAATATAATTTATTTATAACTTCTTTTGGAAGTTTGCCCTTCCTAACAATCTTCTGAGACCCTAGCTTTTTATAACTGATCAGCTGTAACTTACTAAAATTAAAATTCTTACATACGTAAGTATAATGTTTTATAGTTTGCAAAGCACATTTATATGCTTTACATAATTTAATACTTGCTTTATCCCTGTTGGACAGAAAGACTAGGAATATATTCCTATTTTACAAATAAGAAGATAAGTGAAATTAGGCCTTTTTCATTATGAAATAAAGAAAATGGTGGAGACTTGAGTCTTTCTAGTTTGATCTCCCCCTCTCTCATTCTCAACTTTATGCAGAAACATTGAAATATAAAGGCTTAGTTTGTTATTGACTTAAGACCATTAGCAACCAGGGAACTGCTCAGTACATTATGCTAAATGTTACTGGCAGGAGGTGGTATGAGGTTATTCCTGAATAGACAGGAGCAAAATACATGTATTTCCCTTCAGGAAACTTTATTTAGGTTGGGAATACAAATATCACAGAGCAAGATTGCTATTAATTCAATATATCCTTGAATAGGGCACATGATGACTTACATCAATAAATAGGGTGTATGCACGTATGTGTGTGTATATATATGTATACATATATATATATATATATATATATATATACATATATATATATGTGTGTGTGTGTGTGTGTGTGTGTGTGTGTGTGTGTGTTCAATATTCAGCTCAGATGCAAAAACCTGGGAGGTGATGAAGAGCAGTGGGAAAAAGAAGAAGAAACAGACATGAAATTAATGAGTTGTGGCGAGGAAAGGCTTGATCTGGACCCAGATGTTTGAATTGCTGCTCTGCCACGTTGGAGCTGTAGACCTTCTGCTTCTTTGAGCCCCCATCCATGTCTCAAAAAGGGTTACTAATACTTATTGTATTGGTGGCAGTGAGAGCAGTCCTGTAAGGACCCCTGGGGCAGAGCTTGGGCACTCATTTTATGCTCTGCCCACCGAGGACCTTCCCTCGCCCAGCCGGGCCCATGAAGAGGAAGTGGGATCTTGCAAAAGTACTAACTTAAGCCCCCATTTCTCTTCCTTGCAAAGCTGCTGTGCAATCAGATTTGATTGAATACTATAAGCATCTGCCTCCTAATTATCTTCCACTGCTAGGTAAGGCAGTATATTTTATCTGGCAAGACATTATTAATTAATTTAAAAACCTTGGCTTGTCTTTATTTCATCATCCCTCCCAATTTCATTCTATTTTTGTTGTTGTTGTTTCCCTGACTTGGTCACTATGGCTAGTTTTAGTGGAAGATAACCCCCTCCCCCACAATATGATTGGTACTTTTCACATAAGTATTTAGCAACCTGCTGGAATAGGGATTAAAGCAGTAAACCCACTTCAGTAAAATCAATGTGAAGTGTGGTTGTTTCTACATTTCTGAGGTGTTCATGCAGAAACCTCTATGGATTTTTTTAGTGAAAGCGCCGCTTTTACTTTTAGACAGCTTTTTACAGAACATGCATTGTCTTTCCTTCAGAGAATGTCTGTGTCTCTGAACATAGATACAGAACAACAGGCCAATGTGAGATGTGGATGCCAAATAGTTGACTGCCTGTTGTTTCTCATCAACTAAGGCTCAACACCATGAAATCAATCTTCCCAACTCAGAGTAAAATCCAAAGTTGTTCTCATCACCTGCCAGATCTCCCACCACCATCTCTGGCTTACTCTGCTCATCCGCGCTGGTGGCCTTCCTAGGACACACCAGGCATGTCCCTGCCTCCCGGCTTTACGCTGGCTAGCCCCTTTACTCTGAAATTTCACCCCACAGACACTTCATGTCTCTCTGCCCCCACTTCAGTGTTGTGTCAATGGGGTAGTATCTGTCCTCTATCAGCACTCTCTCTCTTATTGTTCCTCCTAGCATTTATTATTTTATTTACTACATTTTTATTACCCCTCTCTTCTTTTTATTTTTATGCCTTTATTGGTGCATTTTAGTCATCACATCATAATGTAGTTCATAGGGATGGTGATATTATTCCCAGCTATATTTTCAGCATCTAGAATTGTGGCTGATACAGTACAGGTTTTAAAGAAATGTCTGTTGAATAAGTGAATGGATTTAAAAAATGACCATGTACAACCTTTATGGCTATTTCAGAGAAGGTTATGGATCACAGACTGAAGTCAGAGAAGGTTTTGATGAGTTGGTAAATCCAGATATTACAAGATAATTAGAATTTTGATAGAATTAGGAAAAATATTTATGGGAGGGAGAAGGTAAAAAACTAAAAGTTGAAAAAAACTGTAATATTTACTGAATACCTGCAATATACCAAGTAATTTACATTCATTATCGCAAAAGATTCTCATAATGACGATAATGGAGAAGGATTACTATACCCATTTTTAAAATGAGAAAATTTTGTTCCAGAGATTTTTTAAAAAGTAGCTTCTCGGCCCCTGCCGAACTGCGCGTAGCACGCCAGACCCCTGGAGAAACCAGGCCCAGTAAGACGCTGGGTTCTGGGCGGGGGTCGCGGGCGGGGCACGCCTAATGGGGCCCGGGTCGCGGGACTCTGGGCCCCAGACTGAACTGCGCATAGCACGCCAGACCCCTGGAGAAACCAGGCCCAGTAAGACGCTGGGTTCTGGGCTGGGGTCGCGGGCTGGGCACGCCAGATGGGGCCCAGGTCGCGGGACTCTGGGCCCCAGGCAGAACTGCGAGTAGCACGCCAGATCCCTGGAGAAACCAGGCCAAGTAAGACGCTGGGTTCTGGGCAGGGGTCGCGCGCGGCGCACAAAAGCCGGGGCCTGGGTCGCGGGACCCTGGGCCCCGGGCCGAACTGCGCGTAGCACGCCAGACCCCTGGAGAAACCAGGCCCAGTAAGACGCTGGGTTCTGGGCGGGGGTCGCGGGCGGGGCACGCCTAATGGGGCCCGGGTCGCGGGACTCTGGGCCCCTGCCGAACTGCGCGTAGCACACCAGACCCCTGGAGAAACCGGACCCACTAAGACGCTGGGTTCTGGGCGGGGGTCGCGGGCTGGGCACGCCAGATGGGGCCCGGGTCGCGGGACTCTGGGCCCCTGCCGAACTGCGCGTAGCATGCCAGACCCCTGGAGAAACCAGACCCAGTAAGACGCTGGGTTCTGGGCAGGGGTAGCGGGCTGGGCACGCCAGATGGGGCCCGGGTCGCGGGACTCTGGGCCCCAGGCCGAACTGCGAGTAGCACGCCAGACCCCTGGAGAAACAAGGCCCAGTAAGACGCTGGGTTCTGGGCGGGGGTCCAGCACAGGGCACGCCAGCTGGGGCCCGGATCGCCGGACTCTGGGTCCCGGCCGAACTGCAAGTAGCACGCCAGACCCCTGGAGAAACCGGGCCCAGAACAGAAAAAGATAAAGAAAAATATCGGAGAGGTGGTAAGAAAGCCGTTATGGATGCCAGGACACTGGAGATGCAGACAAAACTTATCTAAATGCACTGGAACTTATGGAAAAATTCGCCGTGAAAGAGGACTGCTATTTCTCTATATTGTTAAGAATCTCAGACATCACATATAAGGAGAGAGTTTAGCGGAGACCAAGGAAAAATGCGGTGTTGAAAGAGTTCTTCGCGATGGTGGTAGAGACTTGTATTCAGGAGAAGCAGAAACCGGATCTTACCAACTTTATTTTTTTGGAGAAATTACACCAAATGTCGAATGCTACCATCACGCATGCTTAGGAACACTGGACAACATTCAGAGTGGAAAAAGAGCCTGGGAAGGATTTGAAACGGTGGAGGCAGTGGCAATGCCAGTGGCCAATATTCGGGGGAGGCAGAGATCTGATACATTACAACTGGAACCTTTGAAATACTAACCACAGAGACAGTGATCGGAACCTGCTGAGGGGTTAGGCGGGCGCCGGGGCCAGTGGCCGACATCGGAGCTTGCTGTGAGGCAAGGCCACTACTGAGGCCTCCGTGGCCGGGATTGGAACCTGCAGAGGGGTTAGACCGATGCTGGGGCCAGCGAGCCCGGCATTGGAGCCTGCCATGATGCAAGGCTTGTGCTAGGGCCTCCGAGTCGGGTCCGGAACTTGCTGAGGGGTTAGGCCGGTGCTGGGGTCAGCGAGGCCGGCATCGGAGCCTGCCGTGAGGCAAGGCCGGTACTGGGGCCTCCGAGGCCAGGATAAGAGCTTGCCGAGGGGTTAGGCCGGTGCTGGGGCCAACGAGGCCGGCAGCGGAGCCTGCCGTGAGGCATGACCAGTGCTGGGGCCTCCGAGGCCGGGATCGGAGCATGCCGAGGGGTTAGGCCAGTGCTGGGGCCAGCGAGGCCGGCATCGGAGCCTGCCTTGAGGCAAAGCCGGTACTTGGGCCTCCGAGGCCAGGATAAGAGCCTGCCGAGGGGTTAGGCCGGTGCTGGGGCCTCCGAGGCCAGGATAAGAGCCTGCTGAGGGGTTAGGCCGGTGCGGGGGCCAGCGAGGCCGGCATCGGAGCCTGCCTTGAGGCATGACCAGTGCTGGGGCCTCCGAGGCCAGGATCGGAGCATGCCGAGGGGTTAGGCCGCTGCTGGGGCCAGCGAGGCCGGCATCGGAGCCTGCCTTGAGGCAAGGCCGGTACTGGGGCCTCCGAGGCCAGGACAAGAGCCTGCCGAGGGGTTAGGCCGGTGCTGGGGCCAGCGAGGCCGGCATCGGAGCCTGCCTTGAGGCATGACCAGTGCTGGGGCCTCCGAGGCCGGGATCGGAGCCTGCCGAGGGGTTAGGCCGGTGCTGGGTCCAGCGAGGCCAGCATCGGATCCTGCCTTGAGGCAAGGCCGGTACTGGGGCCTCTGAGGCCGGGATCGGAGCCTGCCGAGGGGTTAGGCCGCTGCTGGGGCCAGTGAGGCCGGCATCGGAGCCTGCCGTGATGCAAGGCCGGTACTGGGGCCTCCGAGGCCAGGATAAGAGCCTGCTGAGGGGTTAGTCCGGTGCTGGGGCCAGCGAGGCCGGCATCGGAGCCTGCCTTGAGGCAAGGCCGGTACTGGGGCCTCGAGGCCAGGATAAAAGCCTGCCGAGGGGTTAGGCCGGTGCTGGGGCCAGCGAGGCCGGCATCGGAGCCTGCTGTGAGGCAAGGCCGGTACTGGGGCCTCCGAGGCCAGGATAAGAGCTTGCCGAGGGGTTAGGCCAGTGCTGGGGCCAACGAGGACGGCAGCGGAGCCTGCCGTGAGGCATGACCAGTGCTGGGGCCTCCGAGGCCGGGATCGGAGCATGCCGAGGGGTTAGGCCGGTGCTGGGGCCAGCGAGGCCGGCATCGGAGCCTGCCGTGAGGCAAGGCCAGTACTGGGCCCTCCGAGGCCAGGAAAAGAGCCTGCCAAGGGGCTAGGCCGGTGCTGGGGCCAGCGAGGCCGGCATCGGAGCCTGCCTTGAGGCATGACCAGTGCTGGGGCCTCCGAGGCCGGGATCGGAGCCTGCCGAGGGGTTAGGCCGCTGCTGGGGCCAGCGAGGCCGGCATCGGAGCCTGCCTTGAGGCAAGGCCGGTACTGGGGCCTCTGAGGCCGGGATCGGAGCCTGCCGAGGGGTTAGGCCGCTGCTGGGGCCAGTGAGGCCGGCATCGGAGCCTGCCGTGAGGCAAGGCCGGTACTGGGGCCTCTGAGGCCAGGATAAGAGCCTGCTGAGGGGTTAGGCCGGTGCTGGGGCCAGCGAGGCCGGCATCGGAGCCTGCCGTGAGGCAAGGCCAGTACTGGGCCCTCCAAGGCCAGGAAAAGAGCCTGCCAAGGGGCTAGGCCGGTGCTGGGGCCAGCGAGGCCGGCATCGGAGCCTGCCTTGAGGCATGACCAGTGCTGGGGCCTCCGAGGCCGGGATCGGAGCCTGCCGAGGGGTTAGGCCGCTGCTGGGGCCAGCGAGGCCGGCATCGGAGCCTGCCTTGAGGCAAGGCCGGTACTGGGGCCTCTGAGGCCGGGATCGGAGCCTGCCGAGGGGTTAGGCCACTGCTGGGGCCAGTGAGGCCGGCATCGGAGCCTGCCGTGAGGCAAGGCCGGTACTGGGGCCTCTGAGGCCAGGATAAGAGCCTGCTGAGGGGTTAGGCCGGTTCTGGGGCCAGCGAGGCCGGCATCGGAGCCTGCCTTGAGGCAAGGCCGGTACTGGGGCCTCGAGGCCAGGATAAAAGCCTGCCGAGGGGTTAGGCCGGTGCTGGGGCCAGCAAGGCCGGCATCGGAGCCTGCTGTGAGGCAAGGCCAGTACTGGGGCCTCCGAGGCCAGGATAAGAGCTTGCCGAGGGGTTAGGCCGGTGCTGGGGCCAACGAGGCCGGCAGCGGAGCCTGCCGTGAGGCATGACCAGTGCTGGGGCCTCCGAGGCCGGGATCGGAGCATGCCGAGGGGTTAGGCCGGTGCTGGGGCCAGCGAGGCCGGCATCGGAGCCTGCCGTGAGGCAAGGCCGGTACTGGGGCCTCCGAGGCCAGGATAAGAGCCTGCTGAGGGGTTAGGCCGGTGCTGGGGCCAGCGAGGCCGGCATCGGAGCCTGCCTTGAGGCATGACCAGTGCTGGGGCCTCCGAGGCCGGGATCGGAGCCTGCCGAGGGGTTAGGCCGCTGCTGGGGCCAGCGAGGCCGGCATCGGAGCCTGCCGTGAGGCAAGGCCAGTACCGGGGCCTCCGAGGCCAGGACAAGAGCCTGCCGAGGGGTTAGGCCGGTGCTGGGGCCAGCGAGGCCGGCATCGGAGCCTGCCTTGAGGCAAGGCCGGTACTCGGGCCTCTGAGGCCGGGATCGGAGCCTGCCGAGGGGTTAGGCCGCTGCTGGGGCCAGTGAGGCCGGCATCGGAGCCTGCCGTGAGGCAAGGCCGGTACTGGGGCCTCCGAGGCCAGGATAAGAGCTTGCCGAGAGGTTAGGCCGGTGCTGGGGCCAACGAGGCCGGCAGCGGAGCCTGCCGTGAGGCATGACCAGTGCTGGGGCCTCCATGGCCGGGATCGGAGCATGCCGAGGGGTTAGGCCGGTGCTGGGGCCAGCGAGGCCGGCATCGGAACCTGCCGTGAGGCAAGGCCGGTACTTGGGCCTCCAAGGCCAGGATAAGAGCCTGCCGAGGGGTTAGGCCTGTGCTGGGGCCAGCGAGGCCGGCATCGGAGCCTGCCGTGAGGCAAGGCCCGTACTGGGGCCTCTGAGGCCAGGATAAGAGCCTGTCAAGGGGTTAGGCCGGTGCTGGGGCCAGTGAGGCGGCATCGGAGCCTGCCGTGAGGCATTACCAGTGTTGGGGCCTCCGAGGCCAGGATTGGAATCCTGCCAAGGGGTTAGACTGGTGCAGGGGCCAATGGCCAGCATCGGAGCCTGGCGTGAGGCAAGTTCACTCCTGCGGCCTCCAAGGTCGGGACCAAAGTCAGCTTAGGGGTTTGACCGGTTCAGGGGCCAGCGAGACCAGAACTGGGTCCTCCCATGAGGCAAGGCCGCTGCGTGAGCCAGCGAGGTCTGGATCAGTCCACTGAGTAGCCAGGCCACTACTGGGACCATCAAGAGTGGGATTGGTACTTGCAACGCAGCATGCACAGAGAAATACCGCAGAAAATATAAATCAGACGCTTCTCTTAATCAGCAATAACTAGGAGGAAAAGGGCAACAGGAAGAGGTTGAGCTATAGAAAGGGCCCTATAGTGAAGCAACTAATGTGACCAATCAGAGGGTATGTAATACTGGAGGACGGAGCCTCTTTAAAATGCAGGAGGTACATAAACAAATGTATCAAAGTAAATCACCAAAGATGTGTGGGATGGAGGGAGGGGGAGGGAATGGGACGGGGGCTGGAGGAGGGCTAATTGGATGATGTGTGCTTGTATATCCTCTCAAGTCTTGTACTCCAATGTGATTGATATATGACTACAATGCACCAATTTAAAAAATAAATTAATTAAAAAAAAAAAGTAGCTTCTCCCCAAACCTATTGGTGAGCTGAAAGCCATTCTTGTCATTGTGGTTTAATTGGCTCCAGAGCCCACTTACTTTCTCTTTTTATTTCTTTATTACCATCATCACCACCGCCGCCGCCATTATTAGTGCTTAGTGTGAATAGCGAATGTTCTCCTAATGCTCACGTGTTACAGGCTTGGTCACCAGCCTGTGGTACTATTAGAAGGTAGTGGAACTTTAAGGAGGTGAGGAGCGGCAGAAGGAAATTACATTACCGAGGTGTGTGCCATTGAAGAGAACATTGCTGCTCCAGACCCTTTTCTTCCTCTCTTTTCTTTTCCTGCCAAGAAACAAATGATCTCCTTCATCACATGCCATAATGTTCTGTGCCACCACAGTTCAAAGGCAACAGAGCCAATCAGTCATTGACCAAAATCTTCAAGACTGTGAGCCAAGATAAACCTTTCCTCTTTATAGGTTTATTATCTCAGGTATTTTTTATCATAGCAATGGAAAGCTAACTAAAACAACTCATGTTGGTTAAATCCAAGCACTCTCCACCCATTACACTCCCTCCTATGCTATATGACGAAAGGTGATCTCTGTTGGTGCTCAGGTAAGTGATAAATAAGCGATAGAGGTAATGGAAGCATTCTCAAATCTTTTTTTTTTTTTTTTTTTTTTGGTGGTACCGGGGTTCCTGGAAGCCCTTCTACTTCTGGGCTACGCTCCCAGACCTATTTTATATTTTTATTTGGAAACAGGGTCTCCTAAGGCAGCGCACACGGCTGGCTTCGAACCTGTGTGATCCTCCTGTCTCTGTCTCCCAAGCGCGGGGATTACAAGCGTGTGCCACCACGCCCGGCTCTCAGATCTTTTTCATTAACCTCATGAAGGTTACACCTCTTTGAACTTACACTGATGGTAGCACAAACTTTCAGCTTGTGATCAGCATCAACTAAGCCATTTCCCCATGGCCCTCTCATCATGAAAGCTCTATTTCTTCACTCAGCCTCAGTGGAAGGTTTCATCCTTGAAAAACACAACTTCAAGTTTAAGTTTGAAATCTTTATTTCTATCTGGCAAATTGGTGATATCCTCAAAACTTTGGAAAGAAGCAATGCTTCTGATGCCATCAGCTACAAAGTGCTGGACCTCACAGTGCTATTTATCAGACTTGCATGGATTCCAGGTGAATCTAATCCACTGGCAATAAAGAGTGATTACTTAGCTGATTGTTATTCTAATCTCCAAGAATGCCTCTGATATGGAAAAAGCAATGCAATGTGAATACAGCTGGAAATTAAAAGTAGGTTTTGTTCACCACTGAAACGCGAGACTTCAAGAGAGAGGAGAAGGGAAAATTTTGTTTTCTTTTACAAAATTTATTACCTTTTAGAATAAAAAATATATTAGTCAACTTTGCTGGGGCAAAAGATAACCGTAAAATGTCAATTACTTGTGACAATAAGCGTTTGTTTTTTCTCATATCACATTTCATTATGGGTTATTGTGAGTTCCCCTGTAGGTCTGCTTTGTGGGTCATATCCATTTCCTAATTCTGTTGAAAGAGCAGTTCCTCTATGAAATATGCCGTTCTGGTGACAGGATAAAAACCATGAGAACTGTTGGAAATAAAAAATAGTCTATGGCTTCTACTCAAACATGGCATGTGTCAGGTCTGTTCATATTTTATGACTAAAGCAAGTCACAGGACCAAGTCCAATGACAGTAGGTCAGAAATGGATACTCCTTCTATCAGAGGTGTTGAAAAATCTACAGCAATGCTGAAGAAATGCTGAAGACATGCAATTCTTTCCAATTGCTGAGCATCATGATAGATTCATCACGCTCCTCATCCTAGCATTCAAACCCCATAACACAGCTGGCTCGATCTCCCAGAGGCCCTAGTTCTGCCTGTGCTCTGGCCATATCATCTTCTCCTTGTCTCTCTAAACTCAACATGGCCCCACACCTCCATGTCTGCTTCCTAAGCCAGAAATGAATTTCCCTCCATTGTTTAGCCAACTGAAGTTCCTCTCAGCCTGCAAGACTCCACTCACATTCCACCTGCTTCACAAAGCCTTTCTCAGTTCCTCAGTTACAATTAAACACTTGGAGCTACTGGAACAGACTGATAGTACATCTCTCCAGCTCTAATTTTAAACGTTGGCAAGTCTGGGGACATCGTTGGTTAATTTTTCACTACTGAGCCTGAATAAGAAGCTCCTCAAGGGCAGGAATCAGAAATTCCATTATCTTGGAGCGTCTCTCCAGCCACTTGAGATCAGAGTGCAAACTATAATTTAATAGAAGCCCATAAATTAATAGTTTAATAAACTCTGCTGAGTGACTAGAATGCTGCATATTTACCATCAAGCGTACCCTTGATGTGAAACTGCATGTCTCTTCTGTTGCAGGCAGACATGGCAAACCACCAAGAGGAATTTTTTGAGACCAGGTGTGTGTGTGTGTGTGTGTGTGTGTGTGTGTGTGTGTGTGTGTGTAAGAGAGAGACAGACCCAACTTCCCATTAAAGCATTTTGGTATCATGTTCTCCCGGCAACATTGCTTTCCTTGCCAGTGATGGCTGTATTAAGAATAGGTGACTCTTCTTCTTCTTCTTCTTCTTCTTCTTCTTCTTCTTCTTCTTCTTCTTCGTCTTCGTCTTCGTCATCTTCGTCTTCTTCGTCTTCTTCTTCTCCTTCTCCTTCTCCTTCTCCTCCTCCTCCTCCTCCTCCTCCTCCTCCTCCTCCTCCTCCTCCTCCTCCTCCTCCTCCTCCTCCTCCTCCTCCTCCTCCTCCTCCTCCTCCTCCTTCTTCTTCTTCTTCTTCTTCTTCTTCTTCTTCTTCTTCTTCTTCTTCTTCTTCTTCTTCTTCTTCTTCTTCTTCGTCTTCTTCGTCTTCTTCGTCTTCTTCTTCGTCTTCTTCTTCGTCTTCTTCTCCTTCTCCTTCTTCTTCTCCTCCTCCTTCTCCTCCTCCTCCTCCTCCTCCTCCTCCTCCTCCTCCTCCTCCTCCTTCTTCTTCTTCTTCTTCTTCTTCTTCTTCTTCTTCTTCATCTCCTCCTCCTCCTCCTCCTCCTCCTCCTCCTCCTCCTCCTCCTCCTCCTCCTTCTTCTTCTTCTTCTTCTTCTTCTTCTTCTTCTTCTTCTTCTTCTTCTTCTTCTTCACCATGGCTGCATCTTCTCACATCAGCATCCTGTGTGAAGCAACTGTCCATGGCCACTCAGTAGGACAGGTGGCAGAGAGAGAGTGGGCTGTAGGAAATGATGCTGTGATGTGGTAGAAAGAGAATCTGGGTTAAATTATTGTCTCTGGTTGAGTCACTTGGCTCTACCAATGCTTTGGTTTTCTTATTTGTTTAAAAAAGAGAAAAGAGACAGAAAGAAATATAGGATAGGATGCAAAGGTGTTATGTTAGCATTAATGCATCAATAGAGCCTAATAGACCCCTGACAACAGAAGAGTAACCTCAATGGAGCCAGGGAGGGGGTCTAAGGGAAAAGGAGGAGGAAGACTGACGTTCATTAATATAAATACAACCACTGACTATGTGCACATAGGTGAATAGATTAATGTCAATCTCAGTACTCTGTATTGGGAAGAGGGGAAATGGGGAGGCAGGGGGCACCAAGTGTTGTATGTCACTCTTAACATAATTTACATTATGATGTGAGGTTATAATGCACCAATAAGGGCACATTATAAAAAATAAAGTCTAAGCCAGCTGTGGTGGTGCATGCTTGTAATCTCAGCATTCGGGAGGCTGAGACCATAGGATCGCGGTTTGCAAACAGCCTCAGCTACTTAGTGAGTCCCTCTGCAACTTAGTGAGACCCTGTTTCAAAATAAAGAATAAAAAAAGGGCAGAGGCTGTAGCTTGGAGTTCGAATGCTCCTGGGTTTCATCCTCAGACTCGCAAAATAAATAAATAAATAAATAAAGTCCAGAGCCAGGTGTGGTGGCACACGTTTGTAATCCCAGCATTTGGGGGGCTGAGACCAGAGGATCTCAGTTCACTGACGGCCTCAGAGACTTAGTGAGACCCTGATCAAAGTAAAGAATAATAATAATAAAAAAATAGGGCAGGGGGTGTAGCTCAGAGGTTGAATGCCCCTGGGTTTCATCCCCAGATCTGCAAAAAAGTAAAATAAAATAAAAAGTCTAGGTACTACAAAAAAAAAATAGAGCCTAATGTATTTTAGGAGCTCAATATCATAGTGGTATAATCTATACTTAAAGAACAATGTTTTGCCAGGCATGGAATTTTGGGAAGCTGAGGCAGGAGAATCACAAGTTTGAGGTCAGCAGAGACAACTTAGTGAGATACTATCTCAAAAATAAAAATTAAAAAGGGCTGGGGTATATCTCAATGATAGAGCACTCTTGGGTTCAATCTCCAGTACTGGGGTGAGCAAACAAAACCACAATGTTTTAAGAATTTCTTGCTCCATAATAGATCACCAGTGTTCGTGTTATTACACAAATGATCTTGATGTTTCTCTAGTATGGAATGGGCCACTTGGTTCCCAAGAGCTTACTCAGCCTCATCCCATCTGCTTACCCTGGGGCCTTACTAAATCCACAAGCCAAATGAGTATTTTCAAACATAAGGATCTCACACTGCCTCATATAAATGTGGTCGTGAAAAATCAAACATAGAATAATAGTTCTTTCTGTTTCTAGTTCCCACGAAAGTCACACTTCTGAGGAGTCAGGGAAGGAAGTACAAGTCCATGAGCCTCTCTGTCAGTTACATGACAAAGCCCCCTTCAAAGACTCTGCCTCTCACTTTTAACAACTCTCTTTTCCTCTTCCTACTCAGTAAATATGATGAACTTTATGAAAAGAGTCTGGAAGTTTCTTTGAAAAAGCAGGCATCATATTAAAAACTATCCTGTCCAGAGCGTGGCCTGAAAATTATAGATTTTACAAGATTTCAGAGACATTTAAAGAAATCTATTTTAACAACTCTTTCCCCTTTTACTTTATTAGTTAAAGTTCTCTAAGCAGAGTCAACAGCATATGTTTATATAAAGACAGATATATTTTTAGGAATTGGATCACATTAATGTAGATGCCTGAAGGGTCCAAAATCTGAGAGGATGGGCCAGCAGGCTGGAGACTCAGAGAAAACTTGCAAATTCTGGTTCAAGGACAGTTTGCTGGTAGAACCCTTCTATCTGAGGAAAGGTCAGTCCTTATTCTTCTAAAGTTTCCAGCTGATTGATAAGGCCCTCACATTATAAAGGGTAATCTGCTTTACTCAAAATCTGCCTACTTAAGTGCTAATCTTGCCCCCCACCAAATATCTTTACAGAAACAACCAGAATAATTTTTGACCAAGTATCTGGGCACTATGGCTTTGACAAGTTGACAGATAAGATTAACCTTCACAATAACATAAAACAAAGTGTTCAGCTGATATGGGAAGCATAATCATGGGAACTGAGAAGGAAAAAGAAAAAGGAGGCCGGGCATGGTGGCACAAGCTTGTAATTCCAGCATTTGGGAGGTGAAGACCAGAGGTTCATGGTTTGCGGACAACCTCAGCTACTTGGCTAGGCTCTTTGCAACTCATTGAGACCCTGTTTCAAAAATAAAGAGACTGAAAAATAGGGCTGGGGGGTGTAGCTTGGAGGTACAATGGACCTGGGTTCTATTCCCAGTACCACAAACAAATAAACAAATGAACAAACAACCAAAAGAAAAAAGAAAAGAAGAAAGAAAGAAAGAAAGAAAGAAAGAAAGAGGAAAATGGAGACTCAGATTTTACACCTTGTTAGCCAGAAAGCTGGAGCTAGATGGTAGATCTCCTGATTGTATAACTGATAAATTCAGTCTGTTTCTAAATTTAGGGTGAGATGCAATTTAATGTAATTCCTTGAAAATTAGACAGGGACAAGTTTAGATTTAGGTTAGTTGTGTAGCCAGCTGAAAAGCAAATTGCAATTAGACTCAAAAAATTTTTGACACAATATATAAAAATATAATCTGTATCAACAATGTAAGAATGGAACTGATTCAAGTTTTTGAATACTATCTAAGCCAGATTGGTATTAATTCAACACAGATTGCTATAAAATAAGGATGTTTGTTATAATCCATTTTTCCTGAGGTTGCCTAAGCCACTCATGGAAGAAGCCAGTAAGTTGTCCTTGGTCCAGACACATTTAGTTTAAATGTATGAGAAAAAAATTATACCTCAACCAAAAACTATGCCTTATCTAAAGTGTACCCTTGAGGCTGGGGTATGGCTGAGTGGTAGAGTACTCGTCTGACGCGTACAACAACAAAAAAATAAGTAAATAAGTAAAGCACACCCTCCTGGGTTGTCTAGTCTGAATTCCATGAGAGCATTTAATTTTGTAGATGGTAGATAACTGATAGAGATGCAAAATAGATGTTTTTATAGACATGCAAATAAATTATGTTCTAAGGAAGGACAACCCTTTCCTCCTCCAAGAAAAGTCCATTTTGCATTCATTTGCACTTTCATTTTCTCATTTCAACATCCCTTTACTCCATAAACATTGGGAGTATGTTTATCTCTCTGTTCTCCAGGGACTGGTTCCAGGACCTTAATAGAAATTGGTACACATCCTACCATATACTTTAAATTACATATAACTGCTACAAATCCAATCATATACTTTAATTCATTGTTAGATTACTTACAATACCTAAAACAATGTAAATGCTATGCAAATAGATGTTATTCTATATTTTTAGGAAATAATGATTAAAAATCTAGTATATATTCAGTACAGTTGATACTTTTTTCCAAATATTTCCAATACAATCGGTTGACTCCATGAATGTGGAACCCTAATATACAGAGGTTGACTTTCTACATTTGTGCTCATCTTCCTCTTAAAGCCTGTTATAACATTTGGCTAGTCCCCTCAGTTTTGTCAAATAAAACCTTTAATGCATGTTCACTTTATATCCATGACAGTCATGATTTTGAAATTTAAAAAAGTTATCTTTTAATAAATGTCATGTATTTTTTATTTATATGTATTTTTATTGGTGCATTATAGTCTCAGATCATAATGTAAATCATGTTAAAATGTCATGTCATTATGAAAAAGGATACTCTGTTGAAGTGAAATTCAACTTCTGTACAGCATCCATTCAGCTCTAATTCTGCCAGCTCCCCTCTTTTTTTGGTACTGTGGTTGAACCCAGGGGCATTCTACCTCTGAAATACAAACCCAATTCTTTCTTATTTTTTATTTTGAAACAGGGTCCCACTAAGTTGCTGAGGTTGGCTTCCACCCTGAGATCCTACTGTCTCAGACTCCCAAGTACTGTGATTATAGGCATGCACTACCACACCCAGCTAAACCCACATTAAAAAAAAAAAAAGTTCAATTAGGTTTCAAGTTTTCACAGGTTTTGTGGCATTGTAACCAGAAAATTAAAACTAAAAGTGGACATTGAGATTCTAATAGCAAAAGAAAATAGACTGGGGAAACTGAACAAGAACATAGATATTTCTTAACCACTTGACAAAGGATCTGAGAAATGAGGCTGGGATGGGAGAAGATGGATGAGGAGAGGACGATGCGCAAGGCCTCAAAGCGATTGTCTTTGAATCTACCCAAGTCCTCAGGAATCGTCCCAGTGAGCTGTGGTGCTCCACCCACACCCACACACGCTCTTCAGTGGACTCTTGGGAGTGTGTGGGCCCAATGTGACCTCCTGAATATTGTTGGGTGGCAGCCTAGGAAATAGCCAAAGAGGATTTGTGAGATGTTCTTAAGAAGAGGACAGAAAAATAGCAGAGGAAAGAACTCAAAGCCTGACTCCAGATTGCTTCCTCCTCCTTGGCTCCCTCTGTCACCTAGAATTCCCAAAGCTCTAGATAGCTGCTGGGTATAGGGAGCAAAGCAAGGAGCACCCAGACCCCACCACAGCCTTCCCCAGTGCTGCTGTGTTTATCCCTGCTGGGTCACTGTGCTCCCAGCTTCTCAATGGCCTTGTGGGACTCTGTTGCCATGGTTACAGCTCTCCCTTACTGATGCATCCACAAGCATCCATTATCTGTTTGACTACTTGCTTGCTTGGTGGGGGTTGGCGGGGCCTTGTTGTTTATTATTTCCAGACAGTGGAGCTTTAATTCAACTGCAAGGGCCTCCTTTGTCTCCTTTTTCTTTCCTCTGAGGAGTGTGCGAAAGCCCCTGGGAGTGAGCCAGATTTACCTTTGCTATTATTTTCCCTGTGGCCATATCTTTAGAACAACTGTCCATCATATCTCTGGGCCATGTGACAATCTCCTGAGTGGACTGCATTAGCTTCTGGAAACACATAGACTTCCAACTCACAATAGCTTAACACAGTACCAATTTATTTCTTGGTGCAAAGTTGGTGAGGCAGCTCTCTCTCTTTCAGACTATGACTCACAGAGACTTCTGATCTCAATAGGTGATTTCCAAAAGCTCCGTGGGTGTTGCCATTTCAGTCAGCGGCAAGGAGAAGGAGAATGGAAAAACATGCATGGGAGTCCTTTAGGGGCCAGTCCTGCAAGTGGCTCACATCTGCTCTCATTCCATCAGCAGAAACACAGAAACCTGGCCACATCTACCTGCATGGAAGTTTGGAAAATATTTGCCTATAAAGAAGACGAGAATGGCCGGGCACAGTGGTTCTAGTATCTGGAAGCTGAGAGAGGAGGATCACAGGTTTAAGGCCAGCCTCAGAAAATAAATAGGACTGGGGGTGCAGCTCAAAGGTAGAGCATCCCTGAATTCAATTCCCAGTACTACACACACACACACACACACACACACACACACACACATGATAATGGTTTGGGGGGGACATTGATGGTCTCCACCAAAAAGGTCTCTTGCCTCAGTCCAGTAATTCATAGCATCCATGTTTCAGAAGTTGAACTTGCAGAGTGTCATAGCTACTGAGTAGTAGAGGCAGCACCAAGGCTGTTTGTCCAGCTCCCAAATCCTGGTGCTTCCATTACATCTCTTGGCCTCCTGTAGCAGCTCTCCCTATCCCATCCTCACCCCTTCATCTCTCTCCCCTCTTTACATGAAACTACATTCTCCGGGATGGGGAAACTTAGGGCAAGGGGAATTATCCATTCTCCTTTACTCAGCCTAAGCCTGGTGAGTGTGAAAATCATTTCTTTCTCAGGCCTTTTTCTCGGTTACACTCCTGTGGTCTCAGCGTTGCAAAGTCCAAGTTGTCCCTGACTGTGTGGAAACCCTGGTGGCTGAGAGAAGGTCCTCATCACCTGGACTCCCTGTCACCTATGTCACCACTAGCATCACTTGTCTCCCGGCCTCAGGTCTGTCAGTGACAGCGAGTCGCAGGCCGGCCTAGGGTTCATGTAGGAGGGGAGTGGGCACACCTGTTGAAGGAACGAGGCTGTCTCCAATCGGCCACAGATAACACACATTAGTAATAAACATTTGCACACTGCCTGGCAGTGGTGGTGTTTGTATAAATATCTCATTTGGAAAGGTTACACTTTATTTTTACTTCCACTTTGCAAGTAGGAAATGCATGGTGTAGCAGAGTTAAGTGATCGTCCTGAGACCACTCTTCCAGGAGTGACAGGAGCGGGGCTGTCATCAGGTTTTTCTGCTGCTTAGCTCACACTGCCCCACCACTTCTCCTTGCCTAGTTGTAGCCCCTAAGGGACCATGGAAAAGTGATCAGAAAAGGACTCATTTCCCTTTTCCAGTTGTGTTTTCCTTTGGCAACCTCAAACAAAAATGCTAGAAGGCTAGAGAGAGGGAGATTGAAGAGCTATGAACAATAGGAAGCAGATGGAATGAAATGTATATTTCTGAACCTAAAACGGGACTGTTAGGCTTTACTAAAAACACGCTGATTATAAAAAGGTCAAAGGCAAAACTTGAAGAAAACTATCAACATCTGTGTGCTACGTACATATTTATGTTTATAAGAAAATGCTTACAAACATTTCAATGAAGAAGTCTCTAGGGAGAGAAAAGGTGGCGCCCTGTGTGGTTTTCCTCAAGCCAATGACTTTTCAAGGTTAGTACAAGCATGTAAGTCTCAGCATGTTATTCTGAAATAACATCCCGGTCCTGGATAGAGCAACAGCCACCTTAGCTTATACTGAGAAGAGAAAGAGGAGACAGTGGAAGAGACACATAGGGGAGGCAAGAAGAAATGGGAAGCGAGGTGCAGAACCCAGGTCTGCAGAGGTCTGCCGGGCATGGCTGGGGAGGTGACTCCCAAAGGGACACTCAGCTGAGGGGTAGAGTGGGCTGAAATCCAGTCTTCACTCACTTTCCAAACATGAGCTCTGGGAAACTACACCTAATCAAGGTGTGGAGAGAGATTTCCCTGTTTTACCCAAAGCACGTTTCTCTCTGGTGTCATATGCCATCACAGGCAAGACAGGAGTGTCTTTTTCCAATTTGTCATGGAGGTGCTTTATATGCTTCCAGGGACCCTGCTCCAGCAGCAGATGAGCTGCCAGTTGACAAGAAGGCTTCAGTGTCATTAATGCAAAAGTCACACTGAAGCCTTGCCCTTTTGAAAACCTGTCACCTCTGACCTAGGCTCTTGTGCAGAAAGGTCACAGTTGGTGGCTTGGCAGCATGACTCCTGCACAGACTTGCATGGAGTTGTTCCACTACTTTTCAGAGGCCATTGGACAGCTCCCTCAGCTCTGAGCCTCCCATTCTTGTCTTGAAAGAAGGGAGCTGAACCGAGATTGCAGTGCCCTTCCAAAGTATAATATGTTATGGTTTGTAATACTGTGAAAAGCAATACATCAACGGGTAGGTCAGATTTGAATGTATATCTGGGATTTTTTTTTCTGTATGGTTTTGTATTTTCTTCTTTCTAGCCAGTTTGTTAGCTTTAACACCTGAGCTGGACAGAAGAAAACTATTTCAGCTTAAAGTAAAATACAGACTGGTACTAATATAAAAAATTAGATCTTCTCTCCTTCAATTTACTTTCATATCCAAACCCACAACCACAACACACACACACACACACACACACACACACACACACACACACACACCTCCCTTCCTTTCAAAGCACAAATGCTAGGCTATATTTACCCAGAGATAATTATTTAATGTACTGTAATTCACTTTTCTAAAGCCCAGAACCAATCAAAGTGGCAAGAATCCATGCCCATGGCATTTCTATCTATACTTTTCCGTATAAAATGTTTGAAGGAAGTAGTTCATATTTATAAATGAGTTGGCTTCCCTTCCCCGGTCTCTTTATGGTAAGTACTGTCCAAGACCCCATAAGTCGTCCCATTGTTCCCAGACTTGTCTTTGTAGCATGAAGGTAGCCCTTCTGTACTGGGAAGCCCTCTATCCATCTCCCATATGCTCTGTGCATTTCCATTACTTACGTTTTTCATAACGTGAATGATTCCCCAACAGAGGCTGATAGATAGTTAATGTTTGTGCTGGCATGTTCTAAGGACATGGTAGAACAGACATTGAAAGCTGGTGGGGAAAGCCTGACTTCTTGGATCACAGACATAAAACCAGGCAGAGGGAAGTTTGGAGACAGGGAAAATAACACTTATTGGACACTTATTCATCACTATATGTGACATTGCCTTTTGAATGTCTACCTGATAATTAGGAAGTTCTAAATTGACCCATCCCTCTTTGTTGCATACATACCCTACCTGCCTCCCACACTGGGAACAAAACCACCATTTATCTAGAAATTTTTACATTATCTCACACCCACCCATGAAGTAGAAATTATCACCCCTACTTGAGATGAAGCGCCTGAGAGGCAGGTCGGCTCCTTCTGTGGAGTGTGGGGCCTTCCCTGTGGCTTGTAGATGGCCGTCTTCTCCCAGTGTCTCTGCACATGTTTCCCCTCTGCATCTCTGTGTCCAGATATCTCCTTTTTAGAAAGTCATTGGCCACATTATATATTAGGGCTCACCTTAGTGACTTTACTGCAATTTGATTACCTTTGAAAAAAATTTACCTCTAAAAAAGGTCACATTCTGAGACACTTGGGGGTAGGAATTCAATGTATGAATTTGGGATCAGGGGCCACAGATTACTCTACAATATTGTCTAACCTGAAAGACTTTTCTGGGAGGCAACGTCTGAAGAGTGGAATTAACCAGGGGGAAATAAAGGTGGTGATCAGGGATGAGAAAAAAGAGCTCTGTGGAGAGCAATGCTACTTACTAAAGGAGGTGGGAAGAACAGGACTCAGCCAGGTAGAGCTCAAGGAGAGAAGCCTGAAGCCGGGGAGAGCACAGACCACTTGTTCTCAGGCTGTCCACAGCCCAGCTGATTGCCAGGATCATTGAACAATGACTGAGGGGAGAAAAAAATTTGTGCCGAAGGAAGTGAGCCAAAATATACCAAAGGGGTCTTTGATCTGTAAGAATCAGCAGAGCCAGGAAAGGTACAAAGTGTAGTTACAAGGAGACAGAGTGAGGAGCAGTACTTAGCGGGGAGGTGGGCAAAATGGAGAAATCGACAATTGAAGCTTCAAATGCCGAGAGTCTCCCCATCAGAGAGCTGGGGGAGGGATTGAAAGAAGGAGGATGAGGGATGAGGGACAAGGGAGAAATCTGTTTCCCTATGTTGTGCTTTGAGTGTGGAGTGTCCCCCAAAGACTCATGTGTGAAAGCATGCCCCCAATGCAAGAAGATTCAAAGGTGAAATCGTTGAATCAGGGCTCGAATCTCATCAGTGGTAAATTATTGAAGGATTAATAATTTGAATAGATTTTCTGGGTGGTAATGTAGACAGGTGGGACATGGTTGAAAGAGGTAGGTTATGGTGGATGTGGCCTTAGAGACTGTATCTGTCCCTGGTGTCACTTCCTCTCTCTCTCTGTCTCTGTTTCTCTCTCTGTTTCTGGCCACAATTGAGAAGAGCTGCTATCTACTATCACACGCTGTGCCACTATGCTGTTTCTCTTGGAGTCAGCTGACTATGGACTATCTCTGAAACCATTAGCCCAAATAAATTCTTCTTTCGTGTTATTTGCATCAGATATTTTGATCACAGTGACAGAAACAGAAACTTAGACACTTTACTTCACAGTGTTGTCTTCTCTGGATGCTCACAGAAATATGCACTGGATAGAAAATAGGAGCTTTTATCCAGGAGGTAATATGGACTGAATGTTAGAGGAAGCCAGACCAAAAGCACCAGAATAAGATTATCACAAGGCTGAAGAATAGGTTTTTGCTTCGTTTTATTCCAAGCCTTTGGTACGTGACACAGAATCTAGCACATGGAAGAAATTTGATGGACAGCTGAATAGTTGTACATTTGGTTACCTAAGAAGACATCCCAAAGAACCAAGGCTTTCCAGATGAGTTTTCTGTCTCTGTCCCTAGCTGGGGAGACCTGCTTTGGGGAAGTGGGTATTATTACACTACACCCATTTAAAAAATCTTTTAAGTGCTGATTTTGTTTTTGATGAATTACTGTTGCCCAAGGCTTTTAGTAAGGAGAATCATATAATAAAGAACACATCTTAGAATTTAATAGATTTTCTCCAAGGATGAAATTAGATTCTTTCTGAAAAATATCTAAAATACATGTCTTCATTGCATAAGAAGAGCATACTTCATGTGAAGACGTGGATATTTTTAGAGCATGTGTTTTGAATTTTATATTTTTGGTCCTATTTACCTGACTGAGTCACATTTTTAAGTTTCCCTATGTTCCATCTCTAAACCCAAAGCATCTGTGTCTTTGAGAATATTTGCTCAGAAGATCATTCAGAATGCAAATCTTCCCATGATCACACAGCTACACTATTTATCAAACCTATCATTTGTTGTTGTTTTTTTCCTTTTTACTGAGTGGAGTCATAATATCACAAAATTGTCAAAAAAACCCCTGAATTTATCATCCCCAAAGCAGCATCTGAGTAAATGAATTATAAAGAAATAGCTGGAAGCCTGTGTGATATTTTGTTGTTGTTGTTGTTGTTGTTGTTGTTGTTGTTGTTGTTTGCATCCCCACTAAAAGGTGGTTTCAAACACTAGTAGGAGAGGAGAGGAGAGGAGAGGAGAGGAGAGGAGAGGAGAGGAGAGGAGAGGAGAGGAGAGGAGAGAAGAGGAGAGGAGAGAAGAGAGGAAAGGAGAGGAGAGGAGAGGAGAGGAGAGGAGAGGAGAGGAGAGGAGAGGGGAGGAGAGAGGGTAGAGGAGAGTCCTGGACATTCCCAGGGGTGAGAATACAGCTTTAAAAGCCATGTAGAAGCTGCTGAGAACTCAGAGAAAGTGAGTGAAAGACACATAAGTGATTATGTGATAAGTAAGTGATTAGCCCCTTCCATCTAAGATGCAGCTGGGGATAAATACAAAGCAGACAAGCCAGGACTGAGAAGGTACATTGTGGAAGAGATATACTGGAAAGTTTCTGATTGGATGCTAGACATTGATAACTCTGCCTTCTGGAGTTCTTGTGTTACAATTTGAGTTTTGAATATTTGCTCAAAGCTCATGTTTAAAAGCCTAGTTCCAATGCACAGAGGTTCGGAGGTGGGGCATTGCTGGAGGAGATGGTCAATGAGGGTGTGGCCTTGAGAACTATATCTGTCCTTGGCCCCTTCCTATCATTCTGCTTCTGGCCACCATGAGTTGAGAAGCTTTCCTCACGCCCTGCTGCCATAACGTTTCTGCCTTGGAACTGGCCAACTGTGAATGGAACCTCAGAAATTGTGAGCCAAAATAAGTTGTTTTGGTCATAGTGATGATCAGAAACTATTTCTGTTTTTTTGTGAGCCCCAGGTATATTCCTAGTTATTCTTTTGGTTGGTTTATTTGCCAGTCTCAGATAGTTTTCTCCTCCACATGTGCCAATCAGTGTGAAGCTGAAAAACCAAGGAAAACCTTCCAGAGCTCTCTGGAGTTCTCTGTGCACACAGCCATCTCCTTTCTGTAATAATACCCTGAGACCTCTGGGTGGTGTGGTCTCCCCACTTCCTCCTCTCATTCAGAGAGAACATGAGGCCTATATGCATTCTGCCTCTTGATGCCACAGTTTGTACATTCTCTCTAGGCTGTGAACTGGGACAATCACAGGGCTCATTGCCATTAACTGTTCATGTCCATGGTCTTGGTCATTTCATATGTTTTTCCAGCATATTTTTTCAGGTAGGATGATAAATCCTGTCCATATCACTCCATCTTTGGCTAAAGTGGAAGCCAGCTAGGTATATGTTCACTTGATCTTGTAAATGAGTCTAGAGCCAGTTTGGATCAGTCTGTCTGATAAAGTTTCTTTATTCACAGCAATTTCCATTTTCTTGAAATTTCCTCGTCTTTCTTTCTTTCTAGTGAATAATGGGCAAAAAGAAGCCCACAGGATCTCTGCTGATTATCTTTTCTGTTCATTGTGAAACCCTTCCTGAAAGACCAGTGCAGGCACCAGTGTTTAACAATAACACAGAGATTAAAGCGTCGTTAGTCAGACAAACCTGGATTTCATTACTCTCTTCCACTTGCTGACTGTGTGGCCTTTGACAAGTGTTTTAATCTCACAGTGACTGCGTCTATCAAGAAAATGGACAAGGTGAAAGATGAGATGTATTGAGAAAGACTTTTATTTATTTATTTATTTATTTATTTATTTATTATTTTTTAGTGGTACTGGGGTTCCTGGAAGCCCTTCTACCTCCGGGCTACACTCCCAGACCTATTTTTACATTTTTATTTGGAAACAGCGTCTCCTAAGCCAGCACACGAGGCTGGCTTCGAACCTGTGCGATCCTCCTGTCTCTGCCTCCCAAGGGCGGGGATTACAAGCGTGCACCACCACGCCCGGCCGAGAAAGACTTTTATAACATACATGCCTCTTTACTCTTTTACAAGGAGGATGTACTTTAGCTTATCAGAAGAGACAAATAGATCATTTTTACTGGTTAAAAAAAATAGAGCAAGAGGAAACAACAATAGTCAACATTTATGCCCCAAACATAGGTGCAGCCACTTCTATAAAACGAACTCTTTATGACATTAAGTCACACATATATCCCAATACAATAGTATTGGGCACCAAACTGAACTAAAAAACTTATAGAACTGATCAACAAATTTGCCTAAGTGTCTAGATATGAAATCAATATTAAAAAAATAGAAGCTTTCATGTATGCCAACCATAAATCCACTGAAAAAGAAATTCAGAAAACACTTCCATGCATGATATCCCACAAAAAACTAAAATTCTTAGAAATAACCTAACCAAGAAGGTAAAAGACATCTACAAGAAAAATTATAAACATTTAAAAAAGAAATTGAAGAAGACCTCAGAAGATGGAAATATCTTCCGTGATCTTGAATAGGTAGAATAACTATCATCAAAATGGCCATTCTTCCAAAAGTGAACTACAGATTCAATGCAATACCCATTAAATTACCAAGGTCATTCATTCCTCACAGACATAGAAGATTCAGTTCTTAAATTCATTTGGAACAATAACCAAAAAAACCCAAAACAGTGAAAGTAGTTCTCAGCAGCAAGAACCATACAGGAGGCATCACGATACCTGACTTCAAACTATACAAAGCCATATGGCTTTTTATTACAGAGCAATAAAGTAATAACTTTTTATTACAAATTAAGTTTATTACAAAGTAATAAAAAAGCATGGTATAGGCCCAAAACAGACACATAAACCAATGAAGCAGAACAAAAAACTCAGAAACAAATCCACACACTTACAGCCAATTGATTTTTGACAAAGGAGCCAGAAACAAACACTGGAAAAAAGATAGCTTCTTCAACAAATGGTGTTGTCAAAAAATGGTTAACTATATGCAGAAAAATGGAAATAAACCCCACTTTCTCACCCTGCACAAGAGGCAATTCAAGATGGATCAAAGACTTGGAAATCAGACCAAGGACCTTGTGGCTCCTTGAAGAAGGCATGGGTCCAACACTTAAACACCTAGGCACAGACAAAAACTTTCTTAACAACACCCCAAAGGTGCAAGAAATGAAAAGGAAGATCAATACATGGGATTGCATTAAAGTGAAAAGCTTCTGTATGGGAAAGGAAACTATCAAGAACCTCAGAAGAGAATCAACAGAATGGGAGAGAAATTTTGCCAACTACTCTTCTGATAGAAAACTAATATCTAGCCGGGCGTGGTGGAGACAGGAGGATCGCGCAGGTTTGAAGCCAGCCGCGCTGGTTTAAGAGACCCTGTTTGCACATAAAAAAGTATAAAATAGGTCTGGGAGTGTAGCCCAGAGGTAAAAGGGCTTCCAGGAACCCCAGTACCACAAAAAAAAAAAGAAAGAAAAAAGAAAGAAAATTAAAAAAAAGAAAACTGATATCTAGCTGGGCGTGGTGGCACACGCTTGTAATCCTTGCACTTGGGAGGTGGGGACAGGAGTATCATGCAGTTTCGAAGCTACCTGCGCTGGCTTAAGAGACCCTGTTTCCAAATAAAAATATGAAAAAATAGGTCTGGGAATGTAACCCGAAGGTAGAAGGGTTTCCAGGAACCCCAGTACCACTAAAAAAAAAAAAGTAAACTAATATCTAGAATATACAGAGAACTCAAGAAACTCATTGCTAAGAAGACAAATAACCCAAGCAAAAAATGGGCAAGGAAACTAAATAGACACTTCACAAAAGAAGAAATTCAAATAGCAAATAAGTGTATGAAAAAATGCTCAACATCATTAGCAATCAGAGAGATGCAAAATGAAAATTCTTGTCTTTTTAATAGTGCAACCACTTTGGAAAACAGTATGAAGAATCCTTAGAAGAATGGTAATGAACATACCATAAGATCCTGCAATACCACTTCTGGGTATCTACCCCAAAGAATGGAAACCAAATTACTAAACTAATGCATGCATAGGTGCACAATTCACATTTGCCAAACTACAGAATCAGCCAAGATGTCCATCAATAGATGAGTAGATTACAAAACTATGGGATATATACACAAAAGAATTTATTCAGCCATAAAGAAGAACAAATTTGTTATTTGCAGAGAAATTTATGAAACTGCATAACATTATGATAAGTGAGATTAGTCAGTCACAAAAAGAAAAAATAAGATGCATTCCCTAATATGCAGAAGCTAAGGAGAAAATGAGTCATAGAAAGAACTCCAGATGAAGAAGTAAAAACCATAGATGAGCAAATAAGGTGACCTAACTGAGGGAGATGGAAGGGGAGAAGAGGGAAATTCCCCAATGTACATGATATACATTCACAAACATATCAAAGTCAATCACTAAGCCAAACATGAGAAGGAGGAAGGGGAGAGGGAATGGGGTGGGCATTGATAAAGAGCTAAAAGAGTGATGTGTGCATGTATGCCTCTACCATCTTGTACCTTAAAATGTATGACTACAATGCACTGTGAAAAAAAAGAAAAAAGAAAAAAACCAAGGAGGATGTACTTTTTGTAATCTGAAAAATAACTTTAAAATTTCAAAATAAATGATAATGTCTTATCTTCAGGGCCATCATGAGGATTAACTGAAATAATATGTATGCTCAATGAGGTGGAGATAAAGCTTAGCCAATCTTTCCACTTTTCCATGAACAGAGCAATAATACTCTAAATAGCCAGATGAACTTCCCAGATAATAAAAGTATGTCTGGTATAAAGGATACATTTTTGCGTTCTTGCTCTTCTACAAATCCTGAAAGCATTCCTAGGGATCAAGTTGTGTTCTACAAGAACAGACTGGAATTTCTTAAATGTGTATGGATATTGCTGTACAAATTTCTAGAGTAACCTTGGCAAAAAAAAATTTAGGCCATGTTTTATTTATTTATTTATTTGTTGGTTGGTACTGGGGGTGGAACCCAGAGGCTTTCTACCTCCAGGCTATACTCCCAGACTTTTTTTATGTTTTATTTGGAAACAGGGTCTCACTAAGTTGCTGAGAGCCTCACTAAGTAGCTGAGGCTGGCTTCGAACCTGTGCAATCCTCCTGTCTCAGCCTCCCAAGCGCGGGGATTACAAGTGTGCGCCACCAGCCCGGCTAGGCCATGTTTTAAACAAATGGGTATTAGGGTTTGGATATTAAATGTCCCCTAAAATCTCATGTATTATTGAAGGCTTGGTCAGCAGCCTGTGATGCTATTGAGAAGTAAAGGAACCTTTAGGAGGTAGGGCCCGATAGAGTGAGGTAAGGTCACTGGGAGTGTGTCCTTGAGGGACCTGGCTCTTTCTTGTCCTTCTCCACTTCCCAGCTTCCATGAGGACATCAATTTTCCTTCTCCATGTGTTTTCTGCCATGATGTACTACCTCACCATATGTTCAAAGGCAACAGAGCCAAGTGACCATGAACTGAAAACTCTAAAACTGTAAGTCAGAACACTCCTCTTAAATCACTTAACTCAGGTATTTTGTCACAGTGATAGAAAGTCGATTAACACAATAGAGATCTGGATTCATGATGGTAACAAGAAGGGAAGAAAGAGAAGCAATATATAAAGCTTAGTTAGAAAGAAAACTAAATCAACTTGATAACCAATATATATTGCATGCATGCAATTCATCTTGAGTTCATCACAACCCCTCATTCATTGAGTTCCTGGGTCATACCTTGCTAAGTTTTCTCCAGCATCCCAACTCTTGTATTATTTTTATATGAGCCTGAAAATAGCCTCAGTATCCTTTCAACAGTATGGACCAGGCAGCCAAAGTGTTCAAAATTGACATAAAACTCTGAAACTTGATTAGCATCCTATGAAGTTTTCAATGTTCATTTTAGAGATTTCATCCAATAACCTATCCCTCCAATTCCCAGACTTTTTTATTTTGATAACTTCCACTCCACTTTATCCATCCACTCACACTCCAGAAACTGTCACCACTCAGAACAGCTATCCTAATATCCTCCTTCCATGCGACAACAGTCTTTCCATACTCACTGACCCCACTTCATTTGCCTTTGTTCTTTGACTGCAGAGGCCCATTTTTATCCAGAGATTCCTTTTCCTCAGCTTTTCTTTTCAATTCTGGATCCCATGGTGAGACCCTAAACCCTTTCTTCCATCATTTTCAAATTCCTGGTCACCACCTATACCCTCACCCCCATCCATCCATCAAAACATAGTACAGGACTAGTGCTGCAGCTTTCTTTTTCTTTCTGCAAAAAAGATGAGAGATAATGAAGAAAATCCTACAGGCATACAGATTGGTGCAACATCAGTTTCAGGCTCCACACCTCACCTGGGTCAATTCTTGTACTTGAGGTTGGTTGGCCCCTTCCTCAATTTCTCTTGATGACTTTTTCACATTTTCTCCATTTTCTTTAAGACTCAATAAATAATGCTGTCTGTTACTTTATTGAGAAAATCAAGAAAGTATCATTTTCTGGCCTATGCAGCTTTCTGAACTTTCCTTGCACAGGTATCATCTATGATGCTTGCTCTTACCACAGTGCGGAAACCATGACAAATGGCAGTGTCCAGTGCCTTGCAGTGACTCTCAAGCTGTGTACTTGCCAGAGACTCACCAAAGTGCAGCTCACTGGATCAGCCCACACTTCAGCTCACCCGTGCACTCTGATCTACCTTGCTGAGATCCCAAAGCCTACTTTAACAGCCTGGCCTTCTCCATCGCTGAGCAGAATGGGCACCCTCACCCTGTCCCTCAGCTGCCCTCTTTGATCCCCTCCTTTCCATTTCTCCATAGCTCTTTCTTTATGCCCAGCACTGAGAACGTAAGCCCCTCCTGTGACACCATTTCTGCCATCTATCACCTACAACTCCAGGCCTCGCCCAGCACATCTTCTCCATGGTCTGTATTCTTCAATATCTCCATATTGTCTTATATTGAAGTTGTTCACAATCTTACAAATAAAACCGGATAAAAATTTGGACTTGCTACTCAATCAAGATATACCTTCCTTTCTCCTCTTTTTTATCTGAGAACATTTTATAGGTTTTTATTATTGGTCTCCATTTCTTTAAAACTCATTTCTTCCCTAGCCCCTTAAAATTAGCTTCTGTCTTCAATATTTTGCTGAAACTTCTCTCTTAAACTTTAACAATGAGTAACCCACAAAGCCAAGTCTTTCCCCTAAACCTCATACTAAAAAGTTTTATTTTGCTCTAAGATAGATTATGTAAATAAGTATGCACACCACATGTATATACAGCTCAATGGAATTTTATCTATGTAATCCCTCCCCAAGACAAGAAATTAAAGAGCGTGAACCTCCCAGGAATGAGCAGGGTCTCTTCCTAATGGCAGCCTCTGCCCTGACTTTCCATCAGTTCTTTACCTGCTTTTCTTATTTTTTTTTTTTACCACTACTGCACATCCCTAAATTCTTAGTTTTGCCTGTTAGCTTTATACAGATAGAACCACACAATATTTGCATTTTGTAATCCAGCTTCTTTCACCAAACATTTATTTGTGAGATTTATCTGTTTCCCTGCATTTAGCTAGAGCTTATTCATTTTTATTGCTCTCATAGTGTTCCATATGATATACCACAATGTCTTTCATATGAATAATGCTGCTTCAAACATTCTCATATATCTTTTGATGTGTGCACATACATTTTTCTGAGAAATTACTTAGTGGTAGATGGCATTATCTTTATTTTATTTTTTTCATACTGTAATCTGAACCCAGGGACATTCTACCTCCAAGCTATATCCTCAGCCTTTTTAAAATTTTTTTTTGAAACAGGATCTTTTTCTTTTTCTTTTCTTTTCTTTTTTTTTTTTTTTTGGTACTGGGGGTTGAAACCAGAGGTTTTCTACCTCCAGGCTATACTCCCAGACCTATTTTATACTTTTTTTTTATAAACAGGGTCTCACTAAGTTGCTGAGAGTATCACTAAGTTGCTGAGGCTGGTTTCAAACCTGTGCAATCCTCCTGTCTCAGCCTCTCAAGTGCTGGGATTACAAGCGTGTGCCACCATGCCCAGCTTGAAGCGGGATCTTTCCAAGTTGCTGAGGCTGACCTCAGACCTATGATTCTCCTACTTCAGCCTCAGTAAATTATCTTCCACTTTATTTAATAATGCCACACTGTTCTCCAAAGAATTTGCCCTCATTGTACATCCCTTCTACATGTATCAGTTTCCACAGCTCTGAATCCTTACCAAAAGTTGACAGTCAGCCATGTTAATTTGAGCTATAAAGGTAGATGTGTATTTTGAATTTGTCTTTCCATATTACTAATGGAGAGTCTTTCACACATTTTGGACATTTGGACATCCTTTTCCTGTAAAGTACTTTTCCATGTCTTTTGCTTGTTTCTCCTCTGCAGTGCCTTTATTTTCTTATTTATGTGTAGTAGTCCTTCACATAGACTTCATCATGTTCAGTGTCAATTAGATGTGATGCCAATATCTTCTCCAAGCAGTGGCTTGTCTGTTCACTTTCAGTGATACTGAGAAATACATATATTTTGAATTCCTCTGTTTTCCTGGCATACAGCTACTAAAATCCATGCACTCTCAGGAGTGATGGTATCTTTTTCCTATACTATGAGTTGACATAGCTTAGCATGTGGACTGGTCACTGGAAACACCAAGGTAGGGTGAGAGGGTTGAGACTTTCAGCCCCACATCCCCAATCTCCATGGTGGGAAGAAGAGCTGAAGGTTAAGTTGATCACCAGTGACAAATGATTTGATCCATCACGTCTATATGAGTCCTCCCTAAAGTACAGAAAGGGCTACATTCCAAGGGCTACTTGGAATGGCTTTGTGAGTAGCTGCAGGAGATTCCTGGAGGGTCGTATGTCCACAGAGGGGAGAGAGATTCGCATCCCTTCATGCCTTGAACCATGCATCTCTTCACCTGAATTCTCTGTAGCGTCCTTTGTAGTGAATCAGTAAGTATAAGTGTTTCTCTGAGTTCTCTGAGCCTCTTCATCAAAATAATCAAAGCCATGGAGGGAGTTATAGGAACCATAATTTATAGCTGATGGGTCAGAAGAACAAGTAAAATGACCTGGGGCTTTGGACTGTCATCTGAAGGAAAACACAGAGGGGAGGTCTTGGGGTCTGATCCCTCGATCTGTGGGAGCTGATGCTTTCTTTAGGTAGAGAGTGTCAGGACTGCATTGAATTAGGAAACACTCAGCTGCTGTCTGCTGCTGCAGAATTGATTGCTTGGTAGAGAAGAGAAATCTTCACACCTCTTGAAGTCATAAGACTCTTCTGTGTTGATTGTTGAGCTGTGAAAGCAGAGGAGAAACAGATTGCTTTCCCATACACTCTTAATAGTTACCTCTCAAGGACAGAGTTTGCAACTTGAATTTCATCTTTTCCTTAACTGGTAGTGCTTTGGGTTTCCTATTTAGAAAATATTTCATATCCCTATTGTCCTGTTCTCAAGCCCTTTCTTCTTAATGTCTCTGGGATCCTGCATAAGGTGCTGTTTTCTACCTCTGCTCTGTACTCTTCCTCCTCAACATTCTCCTCACAGAGGATCCACTCCTGCCTAGCACCAGACCAAAGTACCCATAAATCCAGCAATTCAGTACCACAGCATCTATTGAGAAATGTCTCAATATCAAGCATCATGCTGGGCTTTGGGGCTACACAGGTGAGTCATGCACCTCTTCCCATGTGAAAACCATGGAATTAAATTATTTATAATTGGGTCACACTAATGCCTCAAATATTCCTAAAGCATCAACTCCCCCACCCCCATCATGCTCTTACCATATGGTAATGGCAACATCATCTCCAACACCCAAGAAGGAAGGGTCATGTTGGACTTCTCTTTCTTGTTCATCTACTCCCCAGTGATGTGACAAGTCCTGATTGTTTTCATTCTACACTTTAACTTCCACCTTCCCTCTTCTCCATTACCACTGGTGGCCCCCACACTTAGTTCCTTGCCATGCTTCTCACAGAGAGTGAATCAATGCCCTCGGTGGCATCTCTACAGCTAGTCTCTCCCCCCTACCCCCAGCTACACTCAGAAGTCAGAATTCTCATACAGAAACAACTTTCACCTGGAGGAATGTCCTAATCCTCTTATAACCCTAGAGTCTTTTTGAAGACAAAGCATGGTGTTGGATGCTCAGTACCTGTTGCATAATTAGAATATTTATTGAAGATGTTACAGGCAAAGCTCAGTATAAATGCTGTCAAAAATGAAGAAACAAATACATTTCTTCTGGAAAGACTTACAACCTAAAAGGGCATTTATTAAATACTAATTACGTACTAAATATGTATATAGCAAATATTAATGTGTGGTATATTTTGTACACAAAATTTGAAATGTAACTTTAACCCTTTCAACTTTTAACCTTAATCTCTTTTCAACTTGCAAGACATATATAACTTTAAATGGAAGAAACTGTTGTAGGCCACCAGCACTCACTTGAATTATTTTGATCAGATTATTACTTAAAAAAGAACAAGCAGCCAGATGTGGTGGCACTTTGCTTGTAATCCCACTACTTCGGAGGCTGAAACAGAAGAATCACAGTTTTATGGTCAGCCTCAACAACTTGCAAGGTCCTCTGCAACTTAGTGAGACTCTGTTTCAAAATAAAAATTTCAGTAGGTCTGGAGGTGTAGCTAAGATTAGAATGCTCCTAGATTTAATCCCCAGCACCAAAAAAAGAAAAAAATAACAATCATAAATCTTATGCTTATAGCTTTTGATATTGGTAAAACAAAAACACATTTATAAGCTGTAATAGGACAATATATTTGGGTTCCTTCACCTATAGCAGGATCTGGCCCATGGCACTTACTTTGTAAATATTGGTGAATGAATCAGTGAATATTGTTCCAGGGCCAGGCATGGTGGTACCTGCTTATAATCTCAGCATTTGGGAGGCTGAGACAGGATGATTGTGGTTCACAGACAGCCTCAGCAACTTAGTGAGGTCCTTTGCAACTCAGTGAGACTCTGTTTCAAAATAAAGAATAAAAAAGTAGGGCTGGAGGTGTAGCTCAGAGGTAGAATGCCCCTGGGTTCTATCCCCAGCACCACTATATATATATATATATATATATATATATATATATATATATATATATATATATATATATTGTTCCAGGGATTTCAAAAGCCCAGTGAAAGCAGTATGGTGGTTGAGTGATAGAATAGGAAAAGTTTAGTAGCAATTTCTGGAGCTTTTGGTGTGCTGCAAAACACCTATACTCATTAGCTTTTATGTTGCTGTGACCAAAATACCTAAGAAGAATGACATAGAAGTGGAAAGGTTTATTTGATTCACAATTTCAGAGATTCAGTTTATGGTTGGCCAACTCCAGTGCAGGCACATCATGGTGGCTGGGTGTAGCAGAGGAAAGCTGCTCAGCTCATGGCCGCCAGGAAACAGAGAGAAGGTAAGAAAGCAACAGGCACAGACACAGTCCCCAAGGGCACGCTTCTGGTGACCTACCTTCCTCAGACACACCCTACCTGCCTATGGTTCTCCCAGGAATTCCATTCAGATTGTTAATGCATCCGTGGATTAATCTGCTGACAAGGTTTGAGCCCTGATTCAGTCATTTCATTTCTGAATATTTCTGCATTGCCAACACGTGAGCGTTTCCAGGGGACACTCCATAGCCCAACCATAATAATGCCATAGGTTCAAAATAGAAGACCTGGGCTCCACCAAAGACCCCGTGCCTCTTTCCCATTTCCTGAACAGTACCATCCTACCCTGTGATTGTATCAGGAAAGAAGGAATAAAAACTATGTTGCCAAAGGCTGTTTGTAAAAGATGAGAAAGAATAGAGTCATTCCTGCACATCGCTGCTACTTGTTCAGCTTAAATAAGCAAGACTCAGGAATGCGCAAACCATTAATGCGAAGTGCTCTGACAAGAACTGTGTGATCTTTCCAAAACGTAGTTTGGGTGAGACTCAAAGGTGATTCACTTAATCATTTCAGTTGGGAGATTTTGTTATGCATTTTAGTTCACTTACCTTGTTTTTGACCTCCAGATATCACTGAGAAATCTACCACTAGTCAAAAATTTAGAAAATATATGTCTTATCTTCACTAAAAGGGAATTTTGAATATAAAATAAGATGTGAATTTCCTTCTTTAGATGCATAAGAAATTTTGCTTTGTTATTTATAGATTTCAAAACCTATGATTCATTTTCAAAGAGAAAGCAGCAGCCCACCAGGGCATTGCTCACATGAAAAGTGCACTTATTATATTAACTCAATTAGATCCACATTAAAATCTGTTCTCCAGGTGGAAGAAACTGAATAATAGAATACAAAATCACTGTTATTTGAGATCCTGAGCAACATTTTGGATTTCAAAATGACTCACAGGAAAATAATGAACAGCTCAAATCTCACAAATTAGGGTAAGAAAAAAGATCTTTCTAATTTATCCAACAGGGTGACGTAACAAGATTGGCAATAGCCATGGAAAAAATGACTAATATAAGTTGTTTGTGACATCAAGCGCGAGAGGGAAAATGATCTGCCACTCTTAAGTGAACTGGTAAGAGCTTGAACTATATTGAAAAGTGATGATTTCAAATAATCAAATTATTTTTCTATTTGCTCCTTTCCCCTCAAAATTTAATGGTACCATTTATATACCAATACTTTATTATCAGTAGCAAAAAATAACAAATTGACTTGGGGAGACACTTTCATGGGCTGCCATGTAAATCCTCATGGCACAGGCTCTAGGTTTCCTCTTCGGCCGAGGGCAAGTGCTCAGAGGTGGCTCTGGCTGTGTGATCCCAGGCCTGAGACACCAGCAGAGCACAGGGCTGGTGCACTGCTCTGGCCAGCACAGGCGGCTCTCCCCCCTGCACCACATGGGGCGGTGGGTAGCCGCTTCTTCACTTGTTGTAGAAGGCCCCGTGAGCCCATGGGCTGGGATTTTCCTGGTGAGGCAGCAAATACAGAAGTCTGAGTGGAATGGCCACTTGCTCTCCTGGCAAAATAACCCTAAAACATGGAACAAAGCTGGAGCAGTGTGGTGGCTCCATAGGCAGAAAGACTGAAGGAAGCAGTAGCAGAGAACGAATAGTGGATTGGTGGTTTCAAAGTTACTTTCCTTAGAGGGTTGAAGCGGAGGGACTTCTTTATGTCAGGTGGACAGGGCCCCTTTGTTTGCAGGAAATCTCCCATTTGGGGAAAACTGGCCCATCCCAAGTTCAGTTTGGTTACATATATGGCACCTAGCACAAGTGACTCTATTTGGGGGCCTGGTACAGGAGCTCAGTCCAAATAATGGCCTCCCATAAATTTTATTTAAAAATAGAAAGCATTGGTTTCTGATGCTACACAAGCAATGTACAATTAAAAGCTGTTGCTGCTGTGTATATAATGCTACAAGGTGGAGTAACAAGCTACTGCCATCTCATTGTTCAGGTACAAATCCCACATGTAGGCCCCAAAAGCTTCAAGTTGATACCTCTCTTGGATCTGGGTTTTCTCACAACTTTGGTGGTTAATTTAGTTTAGTTTTTAATAAGATGGATTTATTTTCACTAAGAAAAAGTAATTTTCAGAAAGAAGAAAACGATTTAACAAAACTCCTTTAACTGTTGACTGCTCACTACTTGGAGCTTACCAATTTTGTCTGTCTGTCTGTCTGTCTGTCTGTCTGTCTGTCTCTCTCTCTCTCTCTTGCTTGGGATTGAATGCCCAGGTATATTCAAATTCTAAGCTATACCCCAAGACCTACTTTATTTTTTTATTTTGAAAAAGGATCTCCTTAAGTTGCCAAGGCTGGCCTTGAACCTGAAATCTTCCTGTCTCATCCTCCCATGTACTGGCATTACAGGAGTAATGCACCTAGCAATTTTGCCATATTTCCTTTAAGTCTTTTTATAATTTTTGTATAAATGGCTGTATTATCTTCATACATTCAGTGTTGTATCTGTTTTTCAGTTAGCAGTGTATTTTCCATGTCATCCAAACATTTCATAAGCATAGCTTTAATACTTAATATGCTGTCTTACAGATAGACACATTTATTTTTAGCTTCTTTCTACTTTTGTTCAATTACCATGTATCTTTGACCTAGCAAACAGCTTTCTTTTCATTCCTGAAATTAGTCTTAAAAGGTTTTTTTCTCTCATATTTCACTCTCCTCTTTCTCCTCATCCTACTTCTTCCAACCTTAGCTTTACAAATTTATTTTTATAACATCTTTTCATTAATACCAGTTTTGCATTTGAAAAGTGTTTAGTTAGTGGAGCATAGTGACACACTCCTGTTATCTCACTATTTGGGAGGCAGAGACAGGAGGATCACAGGTTGAAAGACAGCCTCAGCAACTCAATGAGACCTTGCTCCAAAAATAAAAAATAAAATAGGGCAGAGGGTATATCTTGGAGGTAGACTGTCCTTGGGTTCAATCCCAAGTACAAAAAGAAAGGAAGAAAGAAAGAAAGAAAGAAAGAAAGAAAGAAAGAAAGAAAGAAAGAAAGAAAGAAAAGCAAGCAATGTTTTCTCACATTGTTCATCTTATTTGGTGTCCACAATAACCTTCTGGGATAAGCAAGAGAAGTGATAACTAAAATTAAGAGAGGTATTCAAGGGCACTAACCCACAAGACTTAAGTCAGTGGCTACACCAGATCTCTCCATATCATGGTTCTTTCTGACATATTTTTAAAAGCTTTACAACATCTACCTAAGTCCATTGTTCATTTTTATTATGAAATTTATGTATCTTGTACATCACAATGCTTATAAATTCTACCAAAAGTTTAAAACATAAAAAACACAAAATACTTATCACTGAAGAACTTTAGCAAAGGTCTTAAGGAAGAAGAAAATGTCATTTTGTTTTTAAATTGTCTTAGCAGTTTCCCCCTAAGCATTACACTGGCTTCACATATACTGTCCCTTCACTGTTTTGAATTGATCCCATGGTTAAAAAAAGAATAAACTGGCCAGGTGTGGTGGTGCACACTTGTAATCCCAGCATTTGAGAGGCAGAGACTGGAGGATCGTGGTTCACAACAGCCTTAGCTACTTAGCGAGGCCCGATGCAACTCAGTGAGACCCTGTTTCAAAAATAAAAGGGCTAAAAAAATAAGGCTCTTCAGAGGTACAATGCCCCTGGGGTTCCATCCCCGGTACTGCAAAATAAATAAGGAAAGAAGAAAGAAAGAAAGAAAGAAAGAAAGAAAGAAAGAAAGAAAGAAAGAAAGAAAGAAAGAAAGAAAGAAAGAAAGAGAAAGAGAGAAAGAAACAAGGAAGGAAGGAAGGAAGGAAGAAAGAAGGGAAGAAAATGAAGATTTGCTAATGAGTATATTGGGGTTTATCTCCTGTAATTCCAGCTATATTGAATTCTCTCTCTGAATGGGCTAATACGCCCTCATGATAACCCATTTAGCCCTGTCTTTTCATGTTTGTTTGTTTGTTTGTTTATTTATTTATTTATTTATTTGCAGGTCTGGGGATGGAACCCAGAGGCATTTGACCTCTGAGCTACACCCGCTGCCCAATTTTTTATACTTCGTTTTTAAACAGGGTCTCACTGAGTTGTGGAGGGCCTCACTAGGTAGCTGAGGCTGTCCACGAACCGCGATCCTCTGGTCTCAGCCTCCCGAATAATGGGATTACAAGCGTGCGTCACCACATCTGGCTCTTTTTGTCTTTTCATGTTTAAAAAGCAGCTTTGTTTAATAAATAAGATCAAGTTTCTTCTTCATGCAGGTCTTCCTGGAACCCTGGACTTTCCCCAGGAATGCACAGAAAACCAAGTCATGGGTCATCTGGGGCTCCTCTCTCCCTCAGATGGTTCCTAAGTCAACATCTCTGAATTTCTTTTCCTTTTATCAAAAAAATCAATTTAGATTCCCTCAACAGATGAATGGATGAGGAAAATGTGGTATATACATACAATGGAATTTTACTCAGCTATAAAGAACAAAATTATATCCTTTTTTAGGAAAATGGATGGTACTTAAGAATATTATGAAAAGTGTGATCAGACAGTTTCAGAAAGTCAAGGGTTATATATTTTCTCTCATAAGCAAAAATAGAGAAAAAACAGGAAGCAAAGGAGGCTTCAGAAAAATGGAATGTTCAGTAGAATAGTGGAAGGGGATTGGGGCAGAGGAATAAGAAGGACCAAGAAGAAAAGAGTTCAAATAATGTTGTATCCACATATGAGGCATCACTACCAATCTCACTGACATGCACAGGGAGGGTGGGATGTGGAGGAAACACACCTGCTGTGTGTCTGTGTGAATATCACTATGTTGTATAATCACAATGCACCAATATCCTCAGAAGAGTTAAGCAGCCTGTCCAGATTCCACACTAGTAAGCAGCTCAGTGAGACGGCGCCAACTTTCCTTTCTGTTTCTCTTAGAATTTAAGGCCCAGTGATGCCCAGTGATGAAGCATTTCAGAGACTGATCTAAACACTGTTCATGGAATCTTCCCAGAAGTCAAACAGTATGGTCAATAAACAAAAACTATATAGCCCCAAATAGCTACTCTGCTATAAGCTTCTGCATTTCTCCTTGGGAAAATAGCCACCACATAAATTAAGTAGGTCAGAAGGGAGCTGGGAATGGGGTTTGATGGCTTCTGCACATAAATACCAGAGAGAGAGACATGTTAGGGTTAGGAAATGATTTTCATATTACGTATAAAAATAGAGGTAGACAACGTACAGAGAGATCCTTTGACCTTGACCTTAGGAAGCTAGAAAAATCCAGTCTAGTCATTTAATAAAAGGTATTCATCAAAGACATAAAAACACGTTTGATTTTGAAATAGTTTTAAGTTTAAGTTATAGATCTTTTTGATGAATAATAAGTTCCCCCAATACAATAATAAACAAATTGAAAACTATTTGGAAATCAAGCATATTGTTATTTCTTTTACAAGGGCAAGATGCCTGTTGAAGTAATATAGTTTGCATATTAATGAAATGGGGAACTTAATTTGAGATGTAATGAGACCACCAAAGGAAATTAGAATTATTAACTGAGACACAATGAAAGTATAAAGCTGCTGGTAAAAAGAATATTATATTTGTGGAATTGTGTAATGGGGAACATGAAGGATAGGTGAAAAGAACAAAGGGAGGAGTCCCTGAGACAGATGGATGGGAAGATGGGAAGAAAATAGAAGATTTTAGGAATAGAAAGTGTGTGTGTGTGTGTGTGTGTGTGTGTGTGTGTGTGTGTGTATGAAATAAAGTTATGGGTTATTTATCAGTATCAGGTATGCTTTCATGTGGCTGTAACTTCTCTGTAACAATTGCAGGGCCATTCTTTCAGAAGCACATATATTCTAGGTGCTTTATTCCACTCTGGAAGATAAGCAGATGAAAAGATAATTTTTTTTCAGTACTGGAACCTAGGGGCATTGTACCTCTGAGCTACACTCTCAGCTCTATTTTTTATTTTTTTGCTTTGAAACAGAATCTTACTAAGTTATAAAGGGCCTAAGTAGCTGAGGATGGCCATAAACATGCAATCCTCCTGTCTCAGCCTCCCAAGTACTAGCATTACAAGCATGTGATGATGGGGTGTGTCCATACAGTGCCTAAGGAGATGCAGCCTCCCTCAGCCTGAGCGGCCTGCAGCCTAAGGCAAAACTTTAAATAAAGTGATTCAGCAGAAAATGGGCTAAGATGGCGCCTGGAGGAAGCTACGTAGGCGTGGTTTCCCCATTCATTATGGGTGGGCAGACTGAGCGGTTTTTCCCTTTCTACCTTTAAAGGAGCTTTCTGCACATATGAATGGCTCATGTACTGGCCTGGGATTGGCCGTAAACTACGTGCTAGTGATCTTTATCCCTGATAGGCTAGGCTATTTCCCATGGGAATTCCCCTCGTGGTTTGGTGCTATATATATGATTGCTTGGAGAGAAATAAAGGAGATCTTGCTTGACATATCTCCCAGCTCCATGTGGTGATCAGGCTGTCGGTACTCATCATCTCTCCAAGCCCCGCTGCTGTTGGGCTGGATTCCCAACAATGTGACACCATGTCCAGTCAAAGTTAAATTTCTTTATGGGCTTAGAGGTACTGAGAAACTGGGCATGTATTATGGTTCCATCCATAATTGGATATGCAGTGGTAGGTATTCGTGTTGGTACACTAAGAGTATACACTTTCAGTTCAGTTATTTAAAATAATGAGCTGGGATGGGCATAGTGACACACACTTGTAATACCAGTACTTAGGAGGCTGAGACAGGAGGATGGCACAGGTTCGAAGCCAGCCTCAGCTACTTAGGGAGGCTCTTGGCAGCTTAGTGAGACCCAAATAAAATATAAAATTGGTCTGGGAGTATAGCCTGGAGGTAGAAAGCCTCTGGGTTCCACCCCCAGTACCACAAAAAAAAAAAAAAAAAAAAAAAAAATATATATATATATATATATATATATATATATATATATATATATATAATGAGCTGAGCTGGTTCAGTGGTACATGCCTATATTCTCAGTATTTGGGAAGCGGGAACAGGAGGCTCACAAGTTCAAATCCTGTTTCAAAATTAAAAATAAAACAGGACTGGGTGTATAACTCAGAGGTAGAATGACCCAGGGTCAATTCCCAGTATCAAACAAGTAAATAAAGCTAAAAAGTTAGATACTAGAACTCAGTACTTTTCCCAAGGACATTTAATATGCCCCTTGAAGTTTAACACAGATCCCAGTTTATATATAAAACTGCTAGTTATGAAGTTTCATAATAAAGATAAAATCTAAAAAGGAACATAAAGAAAGGAGGAATTATATCACAGACAAGTTAGCACAAGTTGTATCTCATAGAAGATATGAAAAGAATTCTGTATCTTTGGATTTACTGTGAAATTTAGTTGTCATTCCATTATATTCTAATAGTCAGTCTCCAGAGAAAAGCAATTATACGGAGAGGAAACAGAAAGTAAAAGCATTTTTCCTCACATGTGTGTGCTTCAGCAGTAATTACCACTTTTTGAGAACTTCTTATATGTTAGGCATTGTGCTAATGGCTTTAGATATATTAACTTACTAACTACAATAGGCTAAGGTAGAAGGCATTTATATTGCCTTTTTATGAATGAGATAAGTGGCCACACCAGGATTCAACCTCAAATCTGCTAGACTCCAAAGTCCATACATGCTCCTACCTGTCAGGCTGTCAACTGCTGCACTGTATGACTGGTGACATCTCATCTCATGATTAGCAAGTATAATTAACTTCCTTCCCAGCTGAAAAGTATTACCGACAGAAAACGAACCTGGCCTGACCAGATGTTCTGTGCATTCCAGCAGCTCAGCGCCCTTGACCTTGCTTCCTCCCTCAAGCTATTGGCCTTCTAAAGCCAGGTTCAAGTCCACCACATAGAGACTCATCATGTGGTTGCTTCCCACCAGCACTGTCTAAGCCCCTCGTCATCAGTGATACACACCCCACTTGCTTTCTTTCCCACCTGCCTTGAGTCCCACTTGGCCTACAAAGCTTGGGCCTCTGAGGTTTCTTCTGCCCCTCGCTGCCACTGAGGGACCAGGAAGTCTCTTCCATCCTGGTGATAAGGGTCCTTAGGGAAGGGAACTCATGGTTGGTGAATGTTTTCTACACACTAGGAACTTCACTAAACAATATGCTTAGGTAATATCATTAATAGCAATTTATAGTAATAATAAAGAAATCATGAATGTAGAAAAGCAAGCTTGAAGTTGAGTGTGGATTTAAAACTTGGCTTTAATCTGAATCCTATGGTGTAATGAGGTTGATGGGGCTTTCTGCGGTTTAGATCTTGAGGATCCCCCAAAGACCCATGTGTTAGATAAAGTCTTGGTTCCAGTTAGGAAGGTGGTAGAAACTTTAAGGGCTGGGACCTAATGGAAGGTCTTTAGTAGGTCACTGGGGCATGTCCTTGAAGGGAAGTGTAGAAACTGTGCCCCTTCCTTTTTCTCTTTTACTTTCCAGGCATGAGGTTTTACTCCACCATGTATTCCTGCCAAAGACTTAAAGCAATGGGACTAACTGATCATGGACTGGGACATTCAAAACATGAGCCAAGATAAACCTTTTCTCTTTATAGGCTGAGTATCTTTGACATTTGTTATAGTGATGGAAAGCTAACTGACACAAGGTTGTTGTGAGGACTGAATGAGATAAAAACACTTAGAAAGGATCTAGCCCATAGTAGGTACTCAGTAGCTGTTGAAAATTGAATATTGAGGATGGTAGAATCAAAGTTCAAACAGAAAAAGTCCTTTGGAAGCCAAATCTCCTGTATTATAAAGAAAATCTCAATTCTACCCATATTTTTTGTTTAGAGATTATAAATTGCATAAAGTAATTTGTAATTTGTAATTTGTAACTTTGTAATTTGGGCCTTTATATAGAAAAAATTGCTACATACCTTCACTAATTCTTTTTTTTTTTTTTTTTTTGGTGGCACTGGGGTTCCTGGAAGCCCTTCTAATTCCAGACTACACTCCCAGACACCTATTATATACCTTTTTATTTGGAAACAGGGTCTGTTAAGCCAGCACGGCTGGCTTCAAACCTGCGTGAGCCTCCTGTCTCCATCTCCCAAGCGCGGGTATTACAAGCATGCGTCACCACGCCCGGCATCACTGATTCTTATTTACAGAAGAAATTAGACACTCCCTTTATTTTTTTATTTTTTATTTTATTTATTTTTAAATTTATTTTTATTGGTGCATTGTAATCATACATCACATTGGAATACAAGACTTGAGAGGATATACAAGCACACGTTATCCAATTAGCTCTCATCCACTCCCCATCCCATTCCCTCCCTCGATCCCATGCTTGTTTTGTGATTAACTTTGATACATTTGTTTACAAATCTCCTGAGGGTTTTTTTTTTTTTTTTGGTGGTACTGGGGTTCCTGGAAGCCCTTCTACCTCCGGGCTACACTCCCAGACCCATTTTTACATTTTTATTTGGAAACAGGGTCTACTAAGCCAGCGCACCCGGCTGGCTTCGAACCTGCGCGATCCTCCTGTCTCTGCCTTCCAAGCGTGGGGATTACAAGTGTGTGCCACCACGCCCGGCCCGAACCTCCTGAGTTTTAAAGAGGTTCCATCCTCCCCTATCCCATACCCTCTGATTGGTCACCTTAATTGCTTCGCTATAGGGCCCTTTCTATAACTCGACCTCTTCCTGTTACCCCTTTCTTCCTAGTTATTGCTAATTAGGGGAAGCATCTGGTTTTTATTTTCTGTGATATTTCTCTGTGCATGCCACATTGCAAGTACTGATCCCACTCTTGATGGCCCCAGTAGTGGCCTGGCTACCCAGAGGACTGATCCAGACCTCACTGGCTCCAGCAGCGGCCTTGCCTCATGGGAGGCCCTGATTCTGTCCTTGCTGGCCCCTGTACCGGCCTAACCTCTCGGCTGGCTCCGATCCCAGCCTTGGTGGCCCTGGCACCAGCCTAACCCCTCAGCAGTCTCCTATCGTGGCCTTGGAGGCCCCAGCACCAGCCTTGCTGGCCCCGGCACCAGCCTAACCCCTCGGCAGGCTCTGATCCCAGCCTTGGAGGCCGCAGCACTGGCCTTGCCTCATGGCAGGCACCGATCCCAGCCTTGCTGGCCCCAGCACTGGCCCACCCTCTCAGCAGGCTCTGATTCCGGCCTTGGAGGCCTTAGTAGCAGCCATGCCTCACAGTAGGCTCAGATCCTGGCCTCACTGACCCTGGCACCGGCCTTATCCCTCAGCAGGCTCCAATCCAGGTCTTGAGGACCTCAGCACAGGCCTTGCCTCATGGCAGACTCCGATCTCGGCCTTGCTGGCCGCGGCACCAGCCTAACCCCTTGGCAGGCTCTGATCCCGACCTTGGAGGCCTCAGTAGTGGCCTTGCCTCAAGGCAGGCTCCGATGCTGGCCGCTGGCCCCGGCATCAGCCTACCCCTTGGCAGGCTCTGATCCTGGCTTCAGAGGCCCCAGCACTGGCATTGCCTCATGGCAGGCTCCGATCCCGGGCTTGCTAATCCCGGCACTGGCATAACCCTTCGGCAGGCTCCAATCCCAGCCTCGGAGGCCCCAGCACCGGCCTTGCCTCATGGTAGGCTCCAATCCCGGCCTTGCTGGCCTAGATACTCCCTTTAAAAACTATATTTTGTGTGATAATATCACTCAGTGTTATTTCATGTTGACCAAATGGAAGGAAATAAGATATAGGAACTGGTTCTTCAACTTCCTGAGACATGTAGACAAGACATCAGGACTTTTGTGAAGTATCTATTCAATTCAGTTGCTCATTTCTCGATTGGGTTATTTATTTTGCTAATGTAGAGCCTTTTGAACTCTGTGTATATGCTGGATATTAGCATATTAGCCCTCTATCAGAGAGGTGGCTGGTAAAGATCTTCTCCCATTCTGTAGGCTTTCTCTTTAGGTTCTTGGTGGTTTCCTTTGATGAGAACTTTGATGAACTTTTTAGTTCAATGCCATCCCACTTGTTGATTCTTGCTTTAATTTCCTGTGCTTTGGAGGTCTTGTTGAGAAACTTACTGCCTGTGCCTATATTTTGGAGTGCTGAGCTTATGCCCTCCTCTAATAACTTCACAGTCTCTGGTCTAATTTTTAAGTCTTTGATCCATCTCAAGTTGATTCTGTGCCGGTGAGAAGTAAGGATTTAGTTCCATCTTTCTAGCCAGTTTTCCCAGAACCATTTGTTGGTGTTGTCTTTTATCCAGCATATGAGTTTGACCTCTTTGTCAAAGATTAATTGACTATAGGTGTATGGGTTTGTTTCTGTGTCTTCTATTCTGTTACATTGGTCAGTATGCCTGTTGTTGTGCCTATACCATGCTGTTTTTACTACTATTGCTCTATAGTATAATTTGAAGTCCGTGATTGTGATGCCTCCTGCATGGTTCTTATTGCTGAGGATTGCTTTGGCTATTCTGGGTCTTTTCTTTCTACATATAAAATTGATGACTGGTTTTTCTAGGTCTATGAAGAATGTCACTGGTATTTTAATTGGAATTGCATTGAATCTCTAGATCACTTTTGGCAGAATGGCCATTCTGATGATTTTTATTCTGCCTATCCATGAGTAATAGAGAAACTTTCCATCTTCCAAGGTCTTTTTCAATTTATTTCTTTAATGTGTTATAGTTTTTGTTGTAGAGGTCTTTTAGATCTTTGGTTAGGTTTATTCCTAGGTATTTTATTGGTTTTGAGGTTATAGTGAATGGAATTGTTTCCTTTATCCCAGCCTTGCTTTACAAGGATGAAACCAACCTGGTCGTGGTATACAATTCTCTTGATATGGTTTTGAATTCTTATAGCTAATATTTTGTTTAGAATTTTTGCATCTATGTTCATCAAGGATATTGGTCTGTAATTTTCTTTTCTTGAGGTATCTTTATTTGTTTTGTAGATCAATGTGATACTGACCTTGTAGAAGGAAATTTTGGAAAATTCCATCTTTTTCAGTTTTCCAGAACAAGTTGTGAAGTATTGATATTAGTTCTTCAATGAAGGTTTTGTAGAATTCAGCTGGAAACCCATCAGGGTCTGGACTTTTCTTTTATGGCGCAATTTTTAATGCTGCTTCTATTTCTTTGTTTGATATTGATTGGTTTAGGCTTGCTATGCCCTTTTGGTTCAGTTTAGGTGGTTATATGTGCTTAGAAATCTATCGATTTCTTCCATGTTTTCCAGTCTATTGGAGTATAAGTTTTCAAAATAGTTCTCTGATAATCCTTTGAATTTCCCCACTGTCTATGGTAATGTATCCTTTTTCATTTCTGATTTTAATAATTTGAGTTGATTTTATTTTTCTTTAATTTAGGTTGGCCAGAGGTAATTAATTTTTTATTAATCTTTTCAAAGAAGCAGATTTTTGTTTTGTTGATTCTTTGCATTGTTTTTGTTATCTATTTCTTATTTCTGCTCTGATTTTAATAATTTCCTGCCTTGTGCTGGTTTTGGGATTAGACTGTTGCAGTCTTTCTAGGTCCTTGAGATGTTTTATTAGGTTGTTTACTTGGCAACTCTCTGTTCTTCTTATGTGGGTACTCAATGCTATCAACTTTCCTCTTAATACTGCCTTCGAAGTGTCCCATAGATTTTGGTAAGTTGTTTCTGTATTTCATTTAATTCCAGAAATTTCTTTATTTCTACCCTAATTTCTGGTCTTACTCACTCGTTATTCAGTACTGTATCAGTCAATCTCCATGTATTTAAATAGTTTATTTTTGGTTTCCTGTTGTTGATTTCTACTTTCATTCCATTATGGTCTGAAAAGATGCAGAGAATTATATTACATATTTTGAATTTGCTGGTGCTTGCTTTGTGTCTGAGGGTGTGATCTATTTTGGAGAAGGTTCCATGGACTGCTGAAAAGAATGTGTATTTTGTTGTTCTTGGTTGAAATATTCTGTATATGTCAATTAGGTCCATTTGGGTTATAATTTTCTTTAGTTCTGAAGAGTCTTTACTCAGCTTTTGCCTTAAAAATTGATCCAGTGGTGTGAGAGTTGTGTTGAAGTCTCCCAATATTATTGTATTTGGGTCTATTTGCGATCTGGTGTCCAAGAGGGTTTGTTTTACAAACGTGGCTTCACCCACATTTGGGGCATAAACATTTACTATCATATTTTCTTGGTGGATTGTTCCTTTAAATAAAAGGAAGTGCTCTGCTTTGTATTTTCTGATGTGTTTTAGCTTTTTTTAAAGTCTGTTTTGTTGGATATCAGTGTTGCTACCCCTGCCTGTTTTTGATCTCCATTAGCATCTTTTCCCATCTTCTCACTTTCAATCTGTGAATGTCTTTGGCTGTAAGGTGAGTTTTCTTGCAAACAGCAAATATTTGGGTTATGTTTTTTAATCCATATTGCCTATGTCTTTTGGTTGGTGAGTTAAGTCCTTTGACATTCAGAGTTATTATTGAAATGTGATTTTTGTTTCCTGTCATTTTGTGTTCTATCTTCTGTTTGGTATAATGTTATTTCTTCTTTACTTAGATGCCCCACTGATCAACTTCATCTCTTCTCTGGTTCTGAAATTTCTTTCTTTTTCTTCTTTATGATTTATTCCTTTAAGTATTTTCTCTAGTATTGGCTTTGTATTCATAATTTTTTTAGATTCTGCTTATATTAAAACACTTTTGTTTCTCTATCAATTTTGAATAATAATTCTGCTGGATATAGTAGTTTTGGTTGGAAGTTGTTTTCTTCCAGAGTCTGGATCACATCATACCAGTCTCTCCTGGTATTCCTGACTTGGGTTGTATAGTCTGGGATAATTTTTATTGTTTTGCCCCTAAATGTCACCCATTGTTTTGTTCTCACTGCTTTTAAGATTCTTTTTGTGACCTCCTTTAATGGTCATTTTGATTATTAAATGGTATGGGGAGGTCCTTCTTTAATCTTGTCTTAATGGTGTTCTGTATGTCTCCTGAACATGTAAGTCCAAGTATTTTTCCATCTTTGGTAATTATCTGAAATTATTTTTCTGAAGAGATTACAAATGTCCTTGGTCTGTACCTCTATCCCTTCTTCAATGCCTTTTATCCATAAATTAGGATATTTCTTATTGTCCAATAGTTGTTGGATATTTAGGTTTTGTTGCTATAATGACTTCTGTATGTTGTTGACTGTGCTTTTGGTTTTGAATGAGCTGTCTTATAACAATGATATTCCATTTTCAATTTTATTTAATCTTCTAGAATTTCTTTCTATTGCTGTCTTCATTTCATTTATTGTCTCATTTCATTCCAGACCTCTTTCTGATTCTTTTTTAGTGTCTCTATTTTTTTTCACTTTTTGTACACTTGCCTTGAGGCCTTTCATCATATTGTAATTCAGGATTTTGAAATCTTCTTGCAGTTCTTGTAGGTCAGTGTTCATGATTTCCGTTGTTTCTTCACTATTCCTAGTTCTCATATTTTTATGGTTCTCCGGCTTGTTTTTCTGATGTCTTGGCATTTTTTGTGGGTATTATATCTAATCTAATCTTAGTAATAGGAATTTAGAGATGTCAGCAGGTAAGCAGTACATTTTCCAATGGTGAGCATGGGGTAATGGGGGAGGAGCTGTGATGATGGGTACAGGAATCAGGTAAGGTAGAAGATATGATTAGGTTGAGTAAGAATTTAAATATAATAAGGTAGTATCTATTTGGTATCTTTTAGTTAGTAGAGTATTTAAGTATGAAGATATGAAATACCTTGAATATTAAATAAGGAAATACATTAAGGAAAAACAGAAAAGTTTTGAGAGAAGAGAGTAGATAGGCTAGAGAGAGGAAGTTTGTAAAGGAATGGGGGGAAGGAGCAAACAAACATAAATAAAGCAACAAAACAAGATACAAAAGTTATTATACATCAAAGACAAAAAATACAACTAAAAGAGAAAAAAAGAGTAAGAAAGAGAAAAAAAGAACAAGAGTAAAATAAAATAAAAAGAACTAGAACAGTGTGAGAAAGAAATCAAAACAAAAACCAAACAAACAAAATCCCCAAATAATAGGAAAGAAACAGTCCTACTAATTTACAAATATGGGGCTAGGCCTGTATAATATCTGAATGATCGCTGTTGTAGCTTCTGCAGTATATTCCAATGTCTCTTATTTGCTCTGTACCCTATTGTCAGTCTTTGAACCCACTCCCTGAGTGTTTGTGACCCCCCCAACAGCTTTGTGTTTAGGTGTCAGAGCGTTGGGTGTCACTGTTAATGAGTTCCATTTAAGTTCCAGGTTCTGTGTATTTCCAGCCTGTAGTCTGTGCCTCTGCACTCTCCACCCCAGGCTCAGGCATCTGCTTCCCTACCTGAAAGGGCAGAGGGCACCCAATGTAGTCTTGGAGCGACTCCCTGTGGCCCTGTGCAGGTATTGCACCTTGAGCACCTTTCCTGTGTCTCTAGAGGTTCTATTTTTTTTGTGTGTGTGTGGTGGTACTGGGGTTCCTGGAAGCCCTTCTACCTCTGGGCTACACTCTTAGACCTATTTTATACTTTTTATTTGGAAACAGGATCTCTTAAAGCCTTCCAAGTGCTGGGATTACAGGCATGCACCAACATGCCCAGCTCTCTAGAGGCTGTAACTGGACTAGCCCACCGGGTCTGAGGCAGGTCCTGCAGCTTCTCTAGGCACACACGGTTACCCGACTACCCTGGTCTGGGTCTCTTTAGGGCTTGCTGCACCGCTGGGTCCTGTGTATTTTCTGGGTGCACATGGTTACCTGGTCCTGCTGCAGGTGTCTAGAATGCATGCTGTGCCACTGCAGGTGCCACCTCTGTTGGGCACACGAGCTTTTGGCTTGGGTGCCACTCGTCACTTAAAATTTTTGAGCTCTATGGCCGCTTTCAAGCTCTTGGATTATTTTTCTGAATTTCTTGGGGCTGCTGCTCCAGTGTCGGCCAGAGCTGGGACTCGCAGTTTGAGCCAGTGGCCTACAATGGCACTGGCAGCCAGTCCATGTCCACAGCAGGTCCACCGCTCATTCGTGCTTTCTTGCAGTTACTGGATTCCTCCTGCTGTAGTTCCTGGATCTGTTTTGGTTCATGAGCTGCATTTATTTTGTTTGTTAAGACTCTGCCTTCAGCCAGTCGTGATGGAGCACACCTGTAATCCCAGCATTCGGGAGGCTGAAACTAGAGGATCGTGGTTCGCAAACAGCCTTAGCTACTTAGTGAGGCCCTCTGCAACTTAGTGAGACCTGAGACCTGGTTTCAAAATAAATAATAAAAAAATAGGGCAGGAGTGTAGCTTGGAGGTCAAATACCCCTGGGTTACATCTCCAAACCCTCAAAAAAAAAAAAAATTCTGTCTGCTTGCAGATATCTATCTATCTATCTATCTATCTATCTATCTATCTATCTATCTATGACAGTGCCTTCTCTGTAGTTGAACTTTATTTGTTTCAGCTACTGAGATGTGCTGCATCCCACAGTCACCATTTGGAATCTCCTAGAAAGTGGCTTTTTAAGCACCACTTTTAGTTGTGATTGAAAGTGTTATGGTTTAAGTAATGAGGGTTCTTTTTCTTATTCAACTAAGGTTTGTTGAATAGAAAAATTAAAACTAATAGGCAGCCCAGTGCAGCTTTAACAATGCTTTATTACAAAATCAGTAGAAAATAGAGAAGAGAAGGAAAAAGCAGCATACTGACCTGCATGCTAGAGAGCCCGAAAATGAAACTCTGGCCCCTTTTGAGGACCCCAACCTTTAAATAGATTTTGTATTGGTATCTTTCTCATCAGCATTACTAAGGCAATGGGCTAGTTACTTATTCCTTAGCTAGGTGGTGCCTCTTTTTCTCCAGAGAGTGCACTTATTAAGTGCAAGGGTCAAGAATCCACCTGGCCTTTGCCTCTATTGTACTAGGAAGTATTAGTTGCTCATCAACTAGGGTGCTTTGAATCCACCCACAAAATGTTCCTTTCCTATGCCTAGGCTGGATCACAGAGGAGAGGAGGTAAACAGAGGTACTGGTTGCCTCTATTGTAGTTATAAAGCTAAAGGCTAAAAGGTTTTGGCGAGTCCCCTTGGCGCATAGAGACACGCGGAGATCCATAGTAGATATTATGTATGGATGCCTTTATTCGTGGGAGATCGGCCTCCAGCCCCCACGTGGCCGCAGAGGCTGGTGGCGGGGGGAGAGTGCGTGCCTCCCTCTCGGGCTCCTCTCCGAACTCTCTTCTTCCTGACTGGGAGGCCTGGTTCCCTCCCCGGAATCGCAGAGCTCCACCTCCTAGCTTCCGGCCCCGCCCCCTGTGGGGCAGGGGCGACTCGAACCTTTCATCCCAACCTCTTTGACTAAGGGGTGCAGATGGGAGGATGTTTTGTTCATCTAGTGACTTCCTGCTGAGAAGGGGCGCCATCAGTCAGTCAGTCAGGGCCCCAGGTCGGTAGAAACCAGAATCTGAGCCGCTGGAAGGGAGCAGGTGGCTGTGGTCGCAGCGAGATTTGGAGGTTACCTTGGAGAGCTCGGTGACTGGTTTGCTTTGAGGAGATTAACAGGCAAGGTGCTATTAAAGAAAAAGAAAATTGTGAGAGCGGAACCCAGGCTGGGCAGAAGCCCTTTTAGATGCAAGGCAGTCACTAGATCTACTAACTTAAATAGCAACATTTTCCTGAGGAGAACGTATACCCATTTTAGAAGTTTAATACTTAGGCAATTTGGCATCCGAGGAGGGAGAGCACCATAGTATGTAAACAAGTGGACCTGCTAAAATATAAGCATCAAAGAGAGTTATGTCGAGAGAAACAAAGTTTAGTGGGTCCCAACACCGTGCAAGAGAATTTGTCCTTGCCGTCATCACCCTGGACCGAGATTTGAGAAGGAAACTAAGGCCTGAAAGATCAAGCAGGCCACCAAAGAGGAAACTGGCTTACCCTGTACCTGTAGTTACCCTGGGCCAGCAAGGAAGATGGAGGAAGGAGGACGAGGGATTCCAGGAGCTGTCAGTCCTTGGTCAGACCAAATAGGGCCAGCGGCGGGTCCTTGTCCAGAAGGGTAGACCCCCTGTAGTGAGGTACCTGAGGTCCACCGCTTTTTAAAGAACACTCGCCTTTCCAATGGCCATATACTCCACACCTGAAACAGACTCCTGGAGGTGGTTGTCTTTACTGTCGTCCTCTCCTGGGTGGCGCTTGCCACCCAGAGGGCTGCCCTTCCTCCTCCGGCCTCAGGGCTGCTATCAGGGCTTGGGACTGTAAGTCCGCCATCTGACGAAGATGGAGGGTACGCTCCACTTCGGTCTGTTCCTCTCTGGAGTTAGAGAAGAGGTTAGAATGACATGCAAATCCCACCAAGTTAAGTCATATGCCTGCACAATATGTTGGAATTCCTTGATAAAACCAGAAGGATTGGTAGAAAAGGATCCCAGTCTCTTTTCCAGTTGAGTGAGGTCAGGAAGGGAAAAAGGGACATGGACCCAGACCACCCCTTCTACCCCAGCCACTTCACGAAGTGGGGCCAGGAGAGAGGAAGATGGGGCTTGTAACCCAGCTGGGTCAGACACCGGCCCCCACGTTTCATCGCAAGATGGCGGCTGTGGGTCCACAGAATTGTAAGCCTGTGACCCAGAAGGGCCACCAGGTGGCACCTGTGAGTTGCCACGTGGTGTCCAAGATGGCGGCTGTGGCTGACGGGATACTCCAGCCAGCATGCCCTGGGCAGCAGTAGAGCCGGTAGAGGGAGAAAACAGAAAATGCAGCCGCCAGAAGGGCTGTACATACTCGAGGTCACACCATTTTGCTGACCGCGTGCAAAATTCACTGAGGGCCATCAGCGTCCTAGGATCTAGCGTGCCCATGGGAGGCCATCGAAAATTATTGGTTAAAGCGTATGTTGGCCAGACCTTAGTGCAGAGAGACACAAGTCTTTCAGGGGACAGTTCCCCAGAGAATCCCAAAGCCTGCAGATTAGTCAACACACGGCCCAGCGGAGACTGAGAGTCAATCTCAATCTTTGATGGCTGACTTCCCCCCATGACTTGTAAGTGGGCAAGAACAAAGGCAGGTATCCCCAGTGTCCCAGGGCCTTGCCTAGTTTGGTAATACAGATCAGGAGTGCCAGAGAGAAGACGTCTCTTGTCTCTGTACACCCCTCAGAAATCGGCCCGGCCGATCACAGAACTGGAGGATACTGGTATACCTGGTTTAATAGCAGTCAGTCAGTCAGTCAGTCAGAATCCTCCGAGTTAGGCAGAACCCACTTACTCCCTTAAGAGGAAGCTTACCGCTGAGAGAGGCTGCTGTGGAGATCTCGCCTGAAGATGGCTGTGAAAAGTTTTTTAAAAATGGCCGCCGACTCCTAGGATTGGTTAGGAGTGGAAACTGGGAGGGATTAAAGATGGCGGGGCCTCCAGTGAGGCCATGAAGTAGGAGGGGTTACAGTGGGGCCAAGATGGCGGCCCCCCAGTGATTACACGTGGGCCAAAGATGGCGGGCCAAAGCTTGCGGCCTCCCCCCCACAGTGATCCCATGTGGCTGCTTACCGGAATAGCTGGGCCCGGGCAGCGGGGGTGGGCAGGCAGAGGGTGAAGGGCGTGATCAGCAGAGAGCCAGCGCAGGGGCCTGCGCCATCTGGCAGGCAGGGGCGGGCGGGTCTACGCAACACCAGGCGCAGAGAAGGCATGTGCGGCACAGGCTGGACTTGGCGGGCCGGGGGCCATTTAGCAGAGTGGAGCAGCAGAGTCTGGCGCGGCGGGGTCCGCGGGGCCGCGGGCCTGTCCCGGTGATGGGAGCGGCACGCGCCGGCAGCGCAGGCCCATCCTGGGGTCTGCGGGCGCGGCGGCTCGGTCCTCGGGTGAGCGCGCGGCGGGGCGGGCGCCCAGAGTGGCGTGGGTGTGGCTCGGGCCGCGGGCGCGGCACCAGGTGCAGAGAAAGCATAGGCACGCGGGGCGGGGGTCCGCGGGCGGCGCGGTCTCATCCCGGTGGTGGCGGAAGTGGCGCATTGGCGGCGCAGGCCCATCCAGGCGGCGGGCAGCTCAGGCCGCAGGCGTGGCGTGGGTGGGCGGCGCGCGCGGGCTGGCAGGCGTGGCACGGCCCATCCCAGTGGAGGCGGGCGGCGCGGTCTCGTCCTGGAGACGCCGCGTATCTTCTTTCAGCTTTTTGCAGAAGCCGGTGGGGCGGGCAGGCAGGCACGCAGAGGCTGCGCATGTAGTTAAATAAGCTGAGATCCAAACCAAGTCCCATAAGTCCGATACGGGTCTTCGACACCAATATAAAAGTTTGTGGCGAGTCCCCTTGGCGTATAGAGACACGCGGAGATCCATAGTAGATATTATGTATGGATGCCTTTATTCGTGGGAGATCGGCCTCCAGCCCCCGCGTGGCCGTGGAGGCTGGTGGCAGGGGGAGAGTGTGTGCCTCCCTCTCGGGCTCCTCTCTGAACTCTCTTCTTCCTGACCGGGAGGCCTGGTTCCCTCCCCGGAATCGCAGAGCTCCACCTCCTAGCTTCCGGCCCCGCCCCCTGTGGAGTAGGGGCGACTCGAACCTTTCAAAGGCTTCAGTTGATTCTAAGACTTTTACTATAGGTTAATCATTAGAATGAAGGGCAAAGACAGAGAGAAACTCTGCCTTGTAATAGCTGTAGCCCCCTCCCTGCCTGAGTGCCTGCACAGCACCTAGGCTCTGACTATATTTTACATTTTGGAAATTATTAAGCAATTTTCCAATACCGGCACATTAATACATTTTGATGCCTCTTACCAATACTAGTACAGAAAGGATGAAGCCTTGCAGGAGGACTTCATTCTTACTATCAAGCTGCTTTACTCACTTTCTTGTAGCCCCTCTGACTGCAGGTCTAGTCTCTCTAAAAATTCAGCCCTCTTTTCCTATAACATCGTTGATGTCCAGCTTGGATCTCACATCCATTGTCATCACTTGTCATTTCCTTGCTTCACTTTCATCTGTCCTGGCCACTTCTCTCTCTCTCTCTCTCTCTCTCTCTCTCTCTCTCTCTCTCTCTCTCTCTCTCCTCTCTCTCTCTCTCATTATCCATTTCAGGGCTTTATTATTGGAAATAAACAATACAATGAACTTCTTTGCTGTTTTGGAGGGAACAGGATGACAGGGTAGAGTGATCAACAATCAACAAACTTGTAAAATGCAGTGTCATTAATCACCAGTTCTGGTGCACAGCTGTTGTTTACATAGTGACTCAGACCCAAGAGCTAGCAGCAAACTTTGCACTTTACACAATTACTCAGATAAGAGACTGTACAACTGAAATTTTAACTACTGATGGGAATTGAGCCTGTATTGATTGCTAATAAGGGCAGTATTACTTGCTAATAAGAAGAAGCTTGCATACTTAGGCAGAACAATAAAATCCTTTTTTATTCTCTAAGCTGTCAGCTAAGAGATCCAGCCAAGGTTGACCTTTGTCAGCTAAAAGTTGGCTGATAGGCTGGCCAAACACTGAGTGCTAAATTTACAGACACCTACACTTAGAAAAGAATAATGCACTCTCACAAAAGTTTATACTAAAGCATTTGGGAGGCTGAGACCAGTACCACCAAAAACAAACAAACAAACAAACGAAAAACAACTTAAAAGATCAAAAAGTAAGCTGTATTAACTCAAATTAATTATTATTTTATTATTATTTTTATTTTGTGGTACTGGGCATGGAATCCAGGGGCATTGTACCTACATGCTACACCCTCAGCACTATTTTTTAGTCTTTTTCTTTACTTGAAACAGGGTCTCACTGAGTTGCGAAGGGCTTAACTAAGTAGCTGAAGCTGTCCACGAATTGTGATCCTCTGGTCTCAACTTCCTGAATGCTGGGATTACAAGTGTGCACCATCACACCCGGCTCCCAAATTAATTAATAATACAAAATAGTTATATAGTTATATCCTAAAACCTCCATACTTTTAATGTTAGTCTTTATTCTGCTTTACTTTTCTTGGTAGCACTTATCATCTCTGGACATATTTTCTTTTTTTTTTATTGGTGCACTGTAGTCTCACATCATAATGTGGATCATATTAACAGTGGCATATACTGGCATATATTCACACAGTACTTGGTGTCCTTCCCTCTCACCCTTCTTCCCCATTTTCCTCCCTCTCAATACCAAGTGTCCAAGTTAACAATGTTATATTCTCATCACATAGTCTCATGTAGCTTTTCCATTAATTAACCTCAGCCTTCTTCCTCCTTTACCCTTCCTTCCTGTATTCACTGAGGTTTCCTCTCCCTCATTTGGACTCCCTCTGGTATCCTTGATACTCCCTAGCTTGAGCATATTAGAGAAAACATATGTTCCTTCTCTTTCTGTGCTTGGCTGATCTTGCTTAATATAATGTTTTCCAGGTCTTTCTATCTTCTTAAGAAAGACATAATTTTCGGCCAGGCGTGGTGGCGCACGCTTGTAATCCCCGTGCTTGGGAGGCAGAGACAGGAGGATCGTGCAGGTTCGAAGCCAGCCGCGCGCGCTGGCTTAGGAGACCCTGTTTCCAAATATAAAATGTAAAAAGAGGTCTGGGAGTGTAGCCCGGAGGTAGAAGGGCTTCCAGGAACCCCAGTACCACCAAAAAAAAAAAAAAAAAAGAAAGACATAATTTTGTTCTTCTTTATTGCTGAGTAGAATTCATTGTGTGTATTTCCCATATTTTTGTAATCCAATCATCTGTTGATGGACCCATAGGTTGGTTCCATAGTTTGGCTATTGCGAATTATGCTGCTATGAACATGGGTATGCATATGTTACTGTAGTTCTCTGATTTCACTTTGGAAGGATACCCAGTAGTAGTATAGCCAAATCGTGTAGTGGATCCTTTTCCAGTTTTCTAAGGAATCTCCACACTAACAGGGACACAGAACAATGGAACAGAAAAGAAGATACAGAAACAAACCCACAAACTTATAGTCAATTGATCTTTGACAAATTCATTACACTGTATGAATTTGGCCAAATTCATACACTGCAGAAAAGACAGCCTTTTCAACAAATGGTGCTGGAAGAACTGGCTATCTATTTGTAGAAAAATGGAACTAAATCCTTACCTCTCATCATGCAAGGAATCTCGCTTGAGGAATCAACTCGAGATGGATCAAAGACCTGGACATTAGACTAGAGACTGTGAAGCTATTAGAGGAGGTCATAGGTTCAACACTCCAACATATAAGCACAGGTAGTAACCTCCTCAACAAGACCTCCAAAGTGCAAGAAATTAAAACAAGAATTGACAAGTGAGATGGCACTGAAGTAAAATGTTTCTGCTCATCAAAGGAACTCATCAAGAATCTAAAGAGAAAGCCTGCAGAATGGGAGGACATCTTTACCAGCTACCTCTCTGATAGAGAGCTAATATCCAGAATTTAAAAAGAGCTTAAAAGACTTTACACTAGCAAAATAACTAATACAATCAAGAAATGGGCAACTGGATTGAGTAGACACGTCACAAAAGAAGAGATACAAATGGCTAATAGATACATGAAAAAAAATGTTCAACATCATTAGCCATCAGGGAGATGCAAATCAAAAGTACACTGAGGAACCAGGTGTGGTGGTGCATGCTTGTAATCCCAGCATTTGAGAAGCTGAGATGGGAGATTGCAATTCGCAGACAGCCTCAGCTACTTAGTGAGGCCCTTTGCAACTCACTGAGACCCTGTTTCAAAATAAAGAATAAAAAATAGGGCTGGGGTGTACCTAGGAGGTAGAATGCCCCTGGGTTCTATCCCCAGTACCACAAAGTGAGGACTACTGGGTGAACATTTCCAACAAAGCAATAGGTCCTGGGCCCCTTTGCAGGCAGTCCCATACGATCCCCACTCCAGGCCCTTGCAGACACTCATCTGCTTTCTTTCTCTACAGAGTTGTATTTTGTAGAATTTGCTATAATCATTGGGCACGCCCTTTTATCTTACTTTTTTTTTTTAACTTTAGCCGACGTGGCACAGTTGAGAACTGCTCCTTTAAGCCCTTAGGACTGTCTTCCTTCCTCTCTGGCCTCTGTCTCAGCCTCTCTGGGGCTCCTTTCTCAGCATAGATGTGGTTGGAGTGTAGTCCCGGGACCTCTGTTCTGGTCTGTCTGGATCCTTCTCTGGACACTCTCAATTATCCCCACGGTTTCCTCCAGCTCCAAGATCTGTCCTGAGTTTCAGCTATTAGAAATAGATTCTAGGGAATCCACATATAAAAATTCATTAAATTGAAAGTAACTTGGCAAGGCAATTTACTTCTGCAGAAGAGTATGCAACCGACAAAAAAAAAAAAAAAAAAAAGTCTGGTAAGCAAGCGCACCAAGCAGGCAGGCCATCTGGCTTTGTTCTTGTTTGTTTGGTACTGGGGATTAACCCAGAGGCATTCTACCTCCAAGATCCACCCCCAACCTGATTTTATTTCTTATTTGGAAACAGAGTCTCACTAGTTTTGCTGAGAGCCTCACTAAGTTTCTGAGACTGGCTTTGAACCTACACTCCTCCTGTCTCAGCCTCCCAAGACTGGGATTACATGCATGTGTGGCTAGGTTTTATTTTTAATGTGATCCTGCCCCTTGCCATGATTAGTGAGGACTTGGGCTCACAACTCTGAGTGATGGATATTCTTCAGGACAGATAGAAATTCTGAAATAAAGTTTTAACCAAGAAAGAAAGTTTAAGGTATAACTCTGCAGTGGTTGGCTTACTTGTAGAATAGGCAGAGATTTTGAAACAAGACTTTAGGCTCTAAGTCAGATGTGATGGAGTCAGATGTGATGGCGCATGCTTGTAATCCCAGCATTTGGGAGGCTGAGATCAGAGTACTGCAGTTTGCAGACAACCTCAGCTACTTAGTGAGGCCCTCTGCAACTCAGTGACACTGTTTCCAAATAAAGAATAAAAAAATAAGGCTGGGGGTGTAGCTTGGAGGTAGCCCCTGTGTTCCATCCCCAGTAACACACACACACACACACACACACACACACACACACACACACACACAAATTAGGCTCTGGAGGTCTGGTCAACCAGAGGTCATATTGTCATGGGAAAGTACAATAACTTCTGTGGGTTTGTGGCTTCCATGGTGAAAATAATTTTAACATGTCAGAGACAAAGACAGAGGTTTTAATTCAAGTAAAGATACGTATTCAGGGGAAACACATGGCCATCTTGAAAGTATGAGAGGCCCAAGAGCATGAGGGGCTTAAGAGGCTCCGGGGTCTTTGGGATCCTTCCTTTATAGGGGTCCTAGAGCAAGGGGTGACTAGGGACACATGATTGGATTGGGGGTCTGGACTTTCACCCCTGGAATCCATGGGTGGTTGCTGGGTGGTATTGAACCTATCCCTCCTAATGTATCCTTTATTTACTAGTCACTGAGAGGCACTTTCAGGGTTTTATTTATTTATTTATTTATTTATTTTGCCTTAACTAAAGTACCTTACACTGCTGAGATTGTTTAGTTAAAGAAAAAGCACCTACTGGAGACAAACTGTTTACTTAAAATGTGCTTTGTCTTAATTTCTTGTTAACACTTAATTTTGTTTTATCTAGGAAATGTTCTCAAGGTTTCAAAAAAGAGCTTTTCAAGTTATATAAGAATTGTTCATGCTGTTCTAAATTATTTGATTGCATGTTTTGGTTGCGTTTATGAGGTTATGAATTTTAAGAGTAAAATTACTGAGGATGAGATAAGGGATATACTGCTCTTAAAAACTGTTTGGTTTCGTTTTGCTTTGTTTCGTCTGCCTGCCTTTTAGCTAAGTCCCTGAGTGGGCTCAGAGGACCTGATAGAGGCAAGGTTCTGATAAAAGGTGTACATTGGAATTTAAGGATGCTTGTATTTCCAATGGTGACAGGAAAAAAATGAACTGGAATGGTTCATCTGGAATCTGGGCTGCAGCTCTGTGACAGGTGACTGACAGCATGGGGATGGGCGGGGACCCATCCTGGTAGAGCTGCAAGTTGCCATTGCTGGAAGGTATTGACAGTTGGGTGAGGACAGGTGATAATCTGATCCCGATTATCTTTTGCTTTGTCTGTAAAATCCTAGTCTTGTGTTTTTCTCTTTATCTCTTCAACATAAACCTGTAAAGCATGGGTAATTCTGTTTCATCTCTCAGAATGCTTCCCCTTGAGTATATATTAAATAAGTAAAAAGCAAAAACAGGAGGAATTCTTAGTTCATGTGACTTGAGTTTTTAATAAGTTTAAATTTGTTGGTAAAATCAAAACAAGAAATGCCATGAAATGGTTAACAGAGCTGGATGTGGTGGCACACGCTTGCTAGTAATCCCAGCATCTAGGAGGTGAGACAGGAGGATCTATTGGGGTTCATGGGTAGCCTCAGCTACTTAGCAAGGCCCTTTACAACTCAGTGAGACCCTGGTTCAAAAATAAAAAGGCTAAAAAATAGGGCTTGGTGGTAAATGCCCCTGGGTTTCATCACCAGTACTGCAAAAAGAAAAAAAAAAGTTTGTCTTCCTCAAGTTAAGCTAATTACTATTATATTGTCTTCCTAGTAGATGTTTAAATTGCAATGTTCATTGATTTTTAGGATTTATTTTGTTAAAAGATTGTTTAAAGTACTGACTGGCACCAGGCATGGTGACACACACTTGTGATCCTAGCATTTGAGAAGCTGAGACAGGAGGATTGCACAGGTTCGAAGCCAGCCTCAGCTACTTGGTGAGGGCCTTTACAACTCAGTGATACTGTTTCAAAATAAAGAATAAAAAAATAGGGCTGGATCTGGGTGTGGTGGCACACACTTGTAATCCCAGCATTCAGGAGGCTGAGACTGGAGGATCATGGTTCTCGGACATCCTCAGCTACTTAGTGAAGCCCTCCACAACTTAGTGAGACCCTGTTTAAAAAATAAAAATAAAAAATAGGGCAGGGGGTGTAGCTTGGCGGTCAAATGTCCCTGGATTCCATCCCAAGACCCGCAAAAATAAAATAATAAAACTAAACTAAAATTAAATTAAAAAAATAGGGCTGGAGGTATTGCTCAGAGGTGGAATGCCCCTAGGAAAAAAGTACTGACTGGCTATTAAAATAAGTAATTTAGGTAGATATAAGTAAATAAATTATGTCTAAATAAGTTAAAAGCTGAACATCAGCTGCCAAATATAAAGTATATATCTATGACCATAGATGTGTATGTATCTGAGAGCTAAATGTGCTGTGTATCCAGGTTCACCTAAATACCTCCTAAGAGCTTATAAAGATAAGATGGGGTTTTACATCTGTGGGTGAGCTAACCAATAAGTGATCCCTTTATGCAATGTGCGTTGTACTAGTACCTAAGTTACTAAAACTTTTGTCTTCTGTGTTTAATACCATTCCAAGATTCATCACTAAGATCTGGTTTACATCCGTTTGCCTTGACTGAGTAAAATGTCTTATTATTGTATAAGAAAGATACATTCATCTGTCAGGGAACAAACTTATTTCTGATTATTAATGCTGTTCTCTAAGACTATAAAAATCTAAAGCTATCTGATTTTTGTCAATACTGTTACTCTACCTGAGTTGTAGTTATGGTTATCTGACTAAGCTAGTCCAGTGTAACAAAGATTGGGTCAGCTTTCAGAAGACCCGATGGAGATATATACATATATAAATAATAAAAAATATATATGTTTTTCAGTACTGGGATTGAACCTAAGGGCATTCTACCTCTGAGTTATGCCCCCTGCACTATTTTTTTATCCTTTATTTTGAAACCGAGTCTCACTAAGTTTCAGAGGGCCTCACTAAGTAACTGAAGCTGGCCATGAATCTGCAATCCTCCTATCTCAGCCTCCAAAGTACTGGGATTACATGCATTTGCCACTATACTGGGCTCTGATGGATATATTAATTGGTTTCCAAACCTGTCTATTATGTTTGGTATAACAAAAATGAGGAGATGTATATCCTGCTGTGTGTGTGTGTGTATGTGTGTGTGTGTGTGTGTGTGTGTGTGTGTGTTTTATTTTTGTTTTGTTATATGGTACTGGGGATGGAACACAGGGACTTTCTACCTCCAGGCTATGCTACTAGACCCATTTTATATTTTATTTGGAAACAGGGTCTCACTAAGTTGCTGAGAGCCTCACTAAGTAGCTGAAGCTGGCTTCGAATCTGCGAGATCCTCCTGTCTCAGTTTCCCAAGTACTGGGATTACAAGCATGCACCACCATGCCTGGCTTCTCGCTGTGTTTATAGAGCCTCAGACTCCCATTAATCAGTTTTCAAGTTTGGCCTTTGCAGTTGTCAACAACAGAGACAAGGTAGACAAAATAAGGATCAGCGGAGAAAAAGACACATATACAATCCCACTTAATTGCCCTGATATCCAGTAATAAGTCCCGGCCCCCCCTCAGAGCCAACTCAGAGCCAAAGGCTTCTTCAAGAGAGAAGGAAAGGATATCAAGGCCTGACACCTGCCATTATTGCACAGTCTGGGCACTGGATCAAGGACTGCCCTGAGTGGAGTCTATCTGCTCCTGGGTTGTGCCCTGTCTGCAAAAGAAAAACATTGGGAAGTGTGTTGCCTTCACCTCTAAAGTTTATCTGCTCTCACTGCCATTGCCCTCGAAAACTGAGGATGCCCGAGGATGAGCAAGGACCCCTCTGATCAGCCATCTTACCAGCTGGATATTGCAACAGAGGAGCCTGGGTGACTCTTGAATGGCAGGTAACGATGTCAATTTTCTTTTAGATATGAAGCTTAGTCCTCTCTCACTTTGTTTGTCTTAGGAGTCTTTTCTAAAGAGACCTGTACTGTAACTAGGTTGATGGCACCCAAGTTGAAAAATATCTATAATGTCTTACTTATAAAAAGATAATTTAGTCCACTCTTCTATGCTAGTAGGCCTGATCCTAATGATCAGCCTCTAACTATCCTGATATAAAATGGTTTACTGAAGGGATCAGCTACATGAGTGAGGGAACTCAGAAAAGCAGGTTATGCAGTAGCAAGTATTCAGGAGGTAACAGAGGAAAAGCCACTTCCTCCAAACACCTCAGAGCCCTGGTTACGCTTACTGCCCATTAACCTATGTAGCAAAAGTACAACCAGGTGATTGTCTTACTCAAAACCTACAAAAGGACTCCTCTTTAGATCTGTTTCTCCCAAAGTGAAAGGGTCCTTTTCAAATTCTTAGCATTGCCACAGCTGTTAAAATATAGGGACATAAAGCCAGGCATGGTGGCGCACACTTGTAATCCCCGCGCTTGGGAGGCGGAGACAGAAGGATTGCACAAGTTCAAAGCCAGCCTCGCTGGTTTAAGAGACCCTGTTTCCAAATAAAAATATAAAAATAGGTCTGGAGTGTAGCCTGGAGGTAGAAGGGTTTCCAGGAACCCCAGTACCACCAAAACAAACAAACAAACAAAAAAACCATACAGGGACACAGTTCATAGATTCATATGTCTAGAATTAAACCCATCCTTCTCGAGAATTCACAGAAAGAAGTAAATCCCCAGACACTGAAAAGACCCTCAAGCACTATTCCTGTGAGCCTTTGGAAGACTTGAAAGTATTATTCAAAAAGACCAAAAAGATTGGATCATGAGAAGTTTTTAAAGTGCCTGTTGGATTTGTGAGCTCATAACCACCTCCAGTTCATCTAAATTACCTTGGTAGATGTTCCCCTTAGCAAAAATAATTGGTTAACATCTTAATGGGACAAAAGTTTTATTTTCTTGGCCAGAAGTATACTCTGCATCAGTATACTCTTCTGTTGTTTGATTTGCTGTTGTCTAGGGCTAATATCTTGTATGTTTTTGCCTTTTGTTCCAGAAAATCAGAGGATAATGTTCTGCAGCCACCAAAAGACCTGACTACCCCACATCTCCTTTAGATTAGTCAGGACGAGCCTTTCTGTTTCTGGATAAGAAGGGTTAGTGCCTCCTTGTCAGCTGGGAAGAAATTACAGAAGTTGGAACTTGGTCAATGCTTATGATTATAGAACCACAAGTATGTGTGTGGGGGGTGAGATAGGACAAAAATAATAAAATTTGGGGTAGAAAGGAGATGAATTTGAAAAGGAAACAAAAATATAGTTTTAAAATCTGGAAAGGTCACACTGGGCATGGTGGCACACGCTTATAATCCCCGCACTTGGGATGCTCAGACAGGAGGATCACACAAGTTCGAAGCCAGCTCAGCTACTTAGTGAGGCTCTCAGCAACTTAGTGAGACCCTGTTTCCAAATAAAACATAAAATAGGTCTGGGAGTATAGCCCGGAGGTAGAAAAGCTCCTGGGTTCCACCTCCAGTACCAGAAAAAAAAATCTGGAAAGGTCTTAAGGGTGTGTTACAGGCAGAAGCCTCAATAAGTCCACACTCTTCATCACAACAGTCCTTTCTCCACCAGAGATTTTTGAGTTTCTTAGTAAAGAAAAGATTCATTAGGAAGGACAAGATTAAGGACCACCCAGCCACCATGCATGGATTCCAGGGGGTGAAAGTCAAGACCTCCAATCCAGTCCTCTGTCCCTCACGCTAGAACCCCCATAGAGGAAGGATACCCAAGACCCCCGGGGCCTCTCATGCCCCTCAGCTCTCAGGCCTCTCATGCTTTCAAGATGGCCAGCATTTCTCCTGAACGTTTATCTTTACTTTACTTGAATTAAAACCGCTGCCTTTATCTCTGACTGGTGCATGTTGAAATTCTTTTCACTATGGAAGCCAAGAAAGCACAGAAGTTATTGTGTTTCCCATGATATTTCTACCTAATATTTTATTCTATCCTACCTCAATATAAGCTAAGATGGGTGACATTCAGGAAGTGTCTTCAAGTGGAGCATACAGACAAATATAAACAAATTACAAAACAGATACCCAGGCTACAGTTACAAAAATAAAAGCTTAATCTACAGTTATAGTTACAAAATGGAAAGGGGTATGCTTCTATGTAATTTGTTACCTGGATAGAAAAGATTCTTTTTAATATAGATACATGTAGACTACTGTCCAATGAACATGTATGTTTCAGTGTCCCAGATACCTCTGAATCATATGGGCAATATTAACTCATCACTTCATGTAAAGATGGTGAAAGTGTTCCAGGGGCCCTGTTGGGCTCCCGGAACTGTAACAGTGAGAGATGTAGCCGTGGGTTCTTGTTCTAAGCTAGGTATAGAAAACACTAGCCTGAACTCTTTTGCTGTAAGTTTAAGCAATTTTTATTATTACAAAGATGGAAAGATAGGATAGATTTAATAAAGCCCTATACTAGAGATAGTATGGGGTGTGTATGTGACTTGCAAAAACATCACTGAATTCTTCTGGATACAGAGCATTTTTATAGATGCATCCTTCATCTTGCTCTACCGAGTAATCTTCTGAGTTAGGTGTAAGTCCACCCATTAACTCCATGCAGGCCCTTTTTGTTATGATTATGGGGAGTATGATTATGAAGATTTCTAGCACAGCCAAAATCCTTCTGTCTTACTGCAGGTGTAAGCCTAGAATTCTTTGTTAAGACCAGAATGATTAACAAGGTCAGGAGCCAAGTGGTATCTGCTCCCCTTTCACAGGGGTTTGTATCCTTCTCCCATACTTTGTACTCTTCTGCACTCTTGGGAAATTCTTAGCTTTTTTTGCTAGATGTCATTTATTATGTAAACCTGTTTTTAGAATGTGAAGCGCCTAGGTCCCAATTCCTCCATCTATTTGCTAATTACTTTTAGTGAGGATACTTCGCATTATAACAGCTGCCTGAGTGCCTGGCAGTAACCAGGCCCTGCTTTTTATATTTTGAAACTAATTCTTGATATCACCAAATTCATTTTGCAAATTAATTTTCCAATACATTAATACCAAAGTCATTTTTCAAGTACATTTTGAAGCCATTTCCCAATACTGGTACACTTTACTTCTCTCATTCTTCTTAAAAACCAGTTATCCCACTCATGTTCCCCATTTTTGTGAAAGAACTCAGTAACAGCTCATTTGTTCAAAGCCAGACCCAGGCTTCTTCCTCACACTTTGTCCTAACCCCCACAGTCCATAAATCAGAGCTCCTTTCCAAATCTCAGGAACCCATACACTCTCTAGTCCCACTCACACTGCCCACTCCAGCCACCATTACAGCTCCCATGAACACTCTGCTGCCCTGTAATCTACTTTTGGCTCTGATTTTTCCTAAAACACAAGTCTGAGCTTCCTGTTTCAAACTGGAGTGCTCCCATCCCAAGCTCCTAACAAGAAAGGCTTTCCATGACCAGCCCCATCAGTGGCCCCAAATCATCATTCCAGATTTTACAGATAATCAAGATCTTGTACGTTGCTATTTAGGTGAGAGGGATCATCTGACCCTTTGCCCATCTGGTCTCAAACAACAGAAACTAGGTATGTGGCAAGGTGGTGGGTTCTTGGCCATGTCCACCAGGCTGTATCCCAGCAGGTGCTTGAGTCTGCTTTCAGCCAAGGCAAGTCCTCCAGCCCAGAAGGCTACAGAGCTGTGTTCCAGTGCCTTGTGCCACCTGAGAGCCCACATGCTGAAGGATGTGGCCAAAGGACTCCTCGTGAAGACAAAAGCTTTACTGGTCCCAGAGTTTTTTCATAATATTATGGAAAATCATTTAAGTCAGCCATCTTGGGCCTAGGGGAGGAGCAAGACAGCCTACAAGACCAAGTGCACCTCCTTCCCAGCTGCCTGAATCAAAACAAGGCCTCAGCACAAGCCTTGACTGCAGGTGAGTCTGGCGTTCAGTTCACCATCGGTGGCATGCCTCTGGGTTCCTCTCTGCTCTGCACTGTACACCCTGCCTGTGCTGAATCCCTGTGGGGGTAGAAAGACAGTCTTTTTGTGACTGAGTTAAGCAAGAGGCAGAAGAGGTACATATGGGCTTCTTCAAATTAGGACTCCTGCAAATCAGGGGCACCCAAACAAATTTTTAAAAATCTGGTTCTATTCCCAAGGAATGATTTTTAAAGCAGTTGTCACAGGAAAAAAAATGAGAATTTCATTGCACTTCTTAACACTTGCTTTCTATCTCTGTGCTGTTTTCATTTTAAATTATATATGAAGGCTCATAAGAGGTGTTAGAGAGTTTATTCTGTTCTGTGAAGTCTGCTCAAAGACGAAAGTGAAATAAATTAAGAAATAAAATATTAGGTAGAAAGGAGAGAAATTGGGTAGGAAAAGAAAAATATAGTTTTAGAATCCAGAAATTTTATAATCCTTAGCTCTATCTTCAACAAAAGCCCTTAATGGGCTGCACTTTAAATTAAATAGCAAACCTAGCCTGCCTTTTCTTAGGCAAAGGTCTTCAATAGTCCTGGCCTATACACTTTTAATAATAATAGCCATCTGGCTTGTTCTTTACTTGGGTCCTCAAAAGGCCTGCCATACATTTTTTAATCATAATGACCTAGCTTCACACCTGAAATACCTAAAATGCTTGACATACAAAAATAATAATAATAATACCAAGAAGTCTCACATGTGTTAAGCCCTGTACTCCATCTTCACATCTCAACTTCCTGGGAGGAAAAAATCCCAGAGAAAGTCTCACCTTTTGTCAAGCCCAGTACCTACCAATGAAATGGTAAGAATTTAAAAATTCAAAGAAAAGAACTGGCCATCCTATTACCCCATTCCCATCATGTGCCCTAGTCACCCCCTCTCTATGTCCCTACAAAAAATAAAAATAAAAAAAGGACTGCAAAGATTCCAAGAGCCTTTCTCACTCTCGAGGTAGGCCATGTTCTTCTTTGAATGAGTATCCCCACTTTTCCTAAATAAAATCTCTGTCTTTGTCTCCGACTGGCACATGCCAAAATTATTTTGCCCCAGAAGCCAAGGACCCTGAGGGTCCTGAAGTGAGTTTCCATTCCCAAACCTGAGAACTCCTCAGGACTCTCCATGGAATTAATGTGTTTTCCTGTGACAAAAAATCTACTTTGGCCAGGTCCTGAAGGAAGTCAAAGAAACAAATGGCATTCCAAAAAACAGATTTTTTTTTTTCCCCTTTGGTGGTACTGGAGTTCCTGGAAGCCCTTCTACCTCCGAGCTACACTCCCAGACCTATTTTATATTTTTGAAACAGGGTCTCTCCTAAGCCAGCGCGTGCGGCTGGCTTCGAACTTGCGTGATCCTCCTGTCTCTGCCTCCCAAGCGCAGGGATTACAAGCGTGCGCCACCACGCCCAGCCCAGATGTTTTTTTTTCTAAATGGACTCACAGCCAAGGCCAGAGCCTTCAAGAGAACCTTAGGGGTCACTGTAACACTGAAATTGAGTTAGGGGTCTGCAAAGGAGGCAAACACCAGTCAAGTTATTAAAGGCCTCTTTAATCAACTGGCACCTTCGGGTGAGGTCTGCTGACCATGAGGGAAGGGAAAAATGACCAAGCAACAGAGCCACGTGATCACGGCCGGTGGGCAGAGTCATGGTTGGTCAGCAGAGTCAGAGAGGAAGAGAGATCAGAGAGGAAGTATGAATATTTATAGCAGGGGGTGGTCATGGGTGGAGCTAGCAGCATAGGAATGCCGATTCTCTTGCGACATCTGTAGTCTCGCGGTACCTGGATGCTGTCTCACAATGTCTGGAGTCTCCTGACAGCTTGAGTCTGTACTATGTAAACAAGTGGATCTGCTAATATAAAAGCATTACAGAGAATTATGCCAAGAAAAATGGAGCTTAGTGGGCCCCCAACACTTTACAGGAAAATTTGTCATGAGGCTGTTGTAATAGTGTCTGGAGTCTCATGACTCCTAGGGTCTGTCTCGCAGTGTCTGGAGTCTCACAACACTTGGAGTCTCATGACATCTTCACTTCTGGCTTCCAGGTTCTGCCTCCTGTCCTTGTTGTGGGGTCCTGTGGGGGAAGGGAGGGATCCGACCTATCAGTCACCTCATCCACCTCCCATTTGACATAAGAAAGTGAGGATGGATGAGGTCAAGTGATTTGTCCAAGGTCAGGTGATTTGTTCATCCCATGTTAAAGACGCTCAGCATCACACAGTTAGGCTAGTGTCCAAGCCAAGATCACAAACCTAGTTTAAGTCTGGGATAATATTTTTTCCCACAATACCACACATGGCTCAACAACAGTCTATAGACCCCTTCCTCACCTCTACTCCCAAATGGCAGGCACATCACATTTGAAATTTCCAAGCTGCTTTTGAGTAATCCGGATGCATGATTCCATCATCCTTATCTTATAGAACTAGACAAGGTCGTTTCATTTCAGGGCTAAGGGGTGAAAGGGGAGGCTGGTGCCCTCTACACAAGTCCTGCATAAATCAGCTCCTGAGCCAGCTCCCAGCTCCCAGCTCTCTGATTCTCCCTTATGTTTCTGAGTCAACTGAGCTGGTCAGCCTCCCACACTGTAAACACACCACACAGCCGCAGAACAATAGAGCTGCTTGTTTAGAAAAGACCTGCCTCCCCACTGAGTGTCACAAGTCTCTTCAGGCACTTGAACAGTCTGTTCCTGCAGGTGGCGATTTGGAAAACAGGCAAGTGGATGACCTTGAAATGGCCATCCTCCAGGGACCGGAGGGTCTCAGTCCAGGTCTTTATCCATAATCCTCTGAAGTCTAGGAGGGAGCAATTATGAGCAACAGAGCTGAGGCAGAGGATGTGTGGCTTATGAGATCATGCCTCAGACATCACACGCGGAGATAACCTACCTCTGCTCCAGAAAGGAAACTGCTCTTCACTAATGAAATCAACCACTGAGCTTTCAAGGCAGTTGCAAAGAAAGGAAAAGTCCATCTCCCTTTACTCTTTTCAAATGTAGTGGGCAAGCCGGGCATGGTGGCACACGCTTGTAATCCCAGCCTTTGAGAGGCTGAGACAGGAGGATGGCAAACAAGTTCTTGGCCAGGCCCAGCTACTTAGTGAGGCCTTCTGCAACTTAGTGAGACACTGTTTCAAAATAAAGAATAAAATATACAGCTGGAGGTGTACCTCAGAGGTACAAAACCAAAAAATAAATAAAATGTAGTGGGTACTTCTTCAAAAAGCAAATGTCTCACTTCCAGATGAAGGCAAGTCTGGGGTAGGGCATGAAACCTGACCATGTGCATTCTTAAAATAACTTAACTTTTCTGTATTGGAGAGTGAATCCAGGGACCATTCCACCTCACTGGGCATCTGCATTCTTTAAAAAATACATATTATGCTGGGTGTGGTGGTGCACACTTGTAATCCCCGCGCTTGGGAGGCTGAGACAGGAGGATCGCACAGGTTCAAAGCCAGCCTCAGCTACTTAGTGAGTCTCTCAGCAACCTAGTGAGACCCTGTTTCCAAATAAAATATAAAAAATATGTCTGGGAGTATAACCCGGAGGTAGAAAGCTTCTGGGTTCCACCCCCAGTACATATTATATTTGGTATTAGAGATTGAATTCAGGGCCATTCTACCTCCCATCTACATCCCCAGCCCCATTCTATGTCTCCCTGATAAGGTAAAACAGAAGAAATAAAATTTTAGGTAGAAAGGAGACATATTGGGAAGGGAAGAAAAATAAAGTTTTGAAATCGAAATCTTTAGTTAACAGAGCTTGGTTATTCTTAAGAAGTCAGGCCCACACTTTTAAATTAAAATAGGATGGGTTAGGAAATTCCTGAGGCGATTAAAACTTGAGAGCTTCGCCCTTTGTCAAAGTTCTGTGCCCCTCCAGGAAGATCCTCAAACGTCACACTGTTTGTTAACAGATCCCTGCACCTGGCCCAAAGGAATTATCACCATTTGCGAACCAGAAACCTTCAAAGAAGGAGACTGCCACCCCCTCTCTAGTAAGCCCTATAGAAAGTAGAGAGCTGAGGAGCTCTGGGCCATAGCAGGCCATTTTGGGCAGCTGGTGAACACTCTGGGCAATGTTTTGAACTCCTGGCCTCTCTCCCAATGGCCTCTCTCACACTCTCTTGAGGTGGCCTATGTTTCCCCTGAACATGTATCTTACTTTGCTTAAATTAAAACCTTTGCCTTTTTCTCTAGTGGATGTTGAAATTCTTTTCACCATGGAGCCAAGAACCAACAGAAGTTATCCTATTGTCCATGACATCACTATGACCTACACCCCCAGCCCTATTTTTTATTCTTTATTTTGAAACAAGGTCTCACTGAGTTGCAAAGGGCCTCACAAAGTAGCAGAGACTGTCCACAAACCATGATTCTCCTGTCTTAGCCTCCCAAATTCTGGGGTTAGAAGCCTGAGCCACCACGTCCAACTTTATTATTATTAATAATAAATCTCCCAAGGAAAATCTTTGTTTTTCAGCCCAACACAAAAGATTGGGCTGGAGGTATAGATCCATTAAAGTCAAATTAATTTAAAGAAAGAATATACTGCTTATTTCAGAAACACCCTCCCCTGCCACCCCCATTACCAAAGTCTAAATCATGGTGTGGGAGAAACCCATTAGAATTCAACTTTATAGTGCTCAAGTGTTCTGCTTAGATTTTATCTACTGGAATATTTACTCTGGATAAATGCAAGTTCTCCGTGGCTGTTAGGGAGAATTACAGTACATGTAACAGCAAGGTGTTCTGTAGATAAACCCAACCTCAGATGGAATGTTCCACTTGTCCAATTAATTGGCTCACAAAAGCCCATATTGTCCCTTGTCTAGTTATAGGTCATCTGTTTTTCCATCCTCAAAGCTCTTTTTTTTTTTTTTTTTTTTGTACTGGGGATTGAACCCAGGGAGATTCTACCTCTGAACTATACCCCCAGCCCTATTTTATTTTTTATTTTGAAATAAGATATTGCTACATTTCTGAGGCTGACTTCAAACCTGAAATCCTTCTGTTTTACCTCCTAAATACTGGGATTATGTAGTTAGTATGCCACCATACCCAGCTTCAGAGCTCTTTTTAAGCAGATTTTTTTTTCAGTCCCAAATATTCCAGAGACAAAGCAAGATGTGGCTAGTCAAATTTAGACATCCACTTACCTGTTGGGAGTGAGTGTTAAGGTCTGGAGCCCAAAGAATAGAGTCCCAAGTTGCTTCGACCTGTATATATCTAACAGTATTCTTCTAAAGCTTCTTCCATGCAAAGGCTCTTGAAAAGTCAAAACCCTTGGTCATTCACACCAAGGTATTAGCACCAAGGTATTCACACCAAGGTATAACTTCTTCAGTTATTACAAGAGGAGCCTGGCATAGTGGTGCATGCTTGTAATCTCAGTATCTCCAGAGGCCAAGGCAAGAGGACCATAAATTCAAGGCCAGCCTAGTCACTTCAGTGAGATCCTATCTCAGAATACTAGAGATGTAGCTTGTTGCTACAGCACCCTGCGTTCAATCCCCAATACTGTGAGGAAGGGGGAGTAAGTGAAAGAAGAGTAGGAGGAAGAGGAAGAGGAAGCATCTGGGTGGTCTACAAATTTAAGGGTGCCTGCTTGCTTCTGATGTTTAATCTTTTAGGTGAAAACCATGGATCATAGTCCTAATACCTTAGTCTATCTTATTTGCTAGTGAATCCTATCGATATCAGTAGCCACACAGAAACCCTTAATCCTAATTGTTACTCTATAAATATTTATAGAGCTTGTGCTGTGTTTCCAGAAATTGTTCTGGAAAGGGAACTGACATCGGCAAGTCCCTGCTCACAAAGAGCTTGCATTTTAGAGTAGGGAAAACAGATAATAAGCAGATAGCTAGCTACATGATGTGTCTGTCAGGTGGTAGCAAGTGCTAGATTGGAAGAACAAAGAAAGACTGGGTCATAGGTGCCAGTAGAGGCCTTTTGAGCAAGAAGACATTTAAGCAGAGTCAAAAGGGAGTAAGCCAGTGGGTATGGTGGAACATGCCTATAATCCCAGTACTTGGGAGGCTGAGACAGGAGAGTTGCAGGCTTGAGGCTTGCCTCAGCAACTTAGTGAGACCCTGTTTCAAACAACAACAAAGGGATGGGGGGATGTATCTGGGAGGTAGGATGACCCTGGGTTCAGTACCCAGCATGAAAAAAGAAAAGGAGGAAGAAGAGGAGGAGGAGGCGGAGAAGGAGAAGGAGTAGGAGAAGAAAATAAGCCACACAGAGACTCTTGGAAGAGCACTTTAGAATAAGGAGCAGCAAGGGCCAAAATTCTGAGAGGATTATTCAACTCTTATCACCCTGTTCTATGCTCTGTGAGACACATGCCACAGGAGTAGCAGAAAAGAATGCTGTCTTTCATTTTCTTCCCCTTCCTTCATTTCCCATTCATTTCTCTTTCTTTCTCCCTCTCATTCTTCCTTCATTCCTTCCTCCCTGGGCTAAACCTTTGCTTATCAAATCAGCCCCTCCAACCACTTAGCTCTGGAGTAAGGGAATTAATAATGACAAATCTCAATTGCTTTTCTGGCAGGAAAAGTCTCCATCTTCTAGAACTTGGGAGGCTTTGAGGTTAAGAGAGAAGCAGACACTGTCTTGGTACAGTCAGGTTTATGCTGTTCTAGCAGGAACTGTATCTGTAGAAATTCTCTGAGGTCATGGACTAAAGAAGTATGTCCCCACCTCACAGTCCTCATGGGGCAGAAGATGGCAGATGTGTCCTCCTGAGGATGAGAGAAGAGACAGACCTGGAGAATGGGGAGCTGGGACAGAGAAGGCTTGCAAGGGCCAAGGGACATGGGGGTTGATGTGAGGAATAGCGTACAGGTAGGAGAGCTCTGCTGGCTGAAGGCCTGACTACAAGCATGAAGGTTCATGTGTCTGTGCATACATCTGGGCACAAGATGGATGGGAGCACATCTCTGGACCTCCACCACCTTCCCTACTTCACACCAACCATCACAACCACCCTATGTCAATTCAGTATGAGCAAGATTGTATCCCTTGAATTCAGTTAATTAAACTCAGAATCTTAGAATTCTTTGTGCTTTGTTAATTCATGATCACCTTTTTGGTTAATGTTAGTGATAAGTCGGGGTCCCTCACCCACCTGACCTCTGCGCAGGACCCTGGAGGCAGAGTCTGCCTCGCAAGTAGTATGTCGCGAGAATCGCATGTTCCCATGAGTAAATCCCACCCCCTGAGACGCATACCTTAAAAGAAGGGCCCTCCCCTTCTAGCCTTGGATGGGCCTGAAGGTCTTGTGGGTCTCCAGGGCTGCCCAGACCCATCCCTGGGAGAACCATACCATTAAAGCTGATACCTCATGTACTGGACTTCTCTCGTGTTTTACATTGCACCCTGCGCTCAGACTTTACAGACTTTACCGCCACTTCTTTCAGCTTTAGGGGCATAATTTATGGGCTATACTACTCTTAAAAAAACAAACAAACAAACAAACAAACAAACAAAAACTTTAGTATGCTTTCAGTACTTGGGAAGATGAGACAGAAAGATTGCAGGTTTAAGGCCAGCTCCAGCAACATATCTAGGCCTTCAGTAACTCAGTGAGACCATATTTCAAAATAAAAACTTTAAGAGGGTTGGGTATATAGCTCCAAGGTAGAATGCCCCTGGATTCAATCCCCAGTTCCACAAACAAACAAAGTCGATTTGGGACTAAAGATGTGGCTCAGTAGCAAAGCACTTGCCCAGCAGGACTGAGGCCCTGGGTTTGATCCTCAGCACTACAAAAGACAAAAAGTCAAACAAAGAAACCCATACACTTCAGTTTAAATAACCAACTCAGCTTATCTTTGTTTCCAAAAATAGAAAATCATGGGGACTTTTTGTTATTTGCTTTTCTCTTGGCCTTTCTCTACCTTTCTCCACCTGCAAAATCCAATCTCTTCCTTTAAAAACACTATGAGTACCATTAGCTTTGACTAAAAATGTAACACTGTTATATGTCCTCAGTATCAGCCTTAAAACTAACTATATTCACTTGACTGAAGGTGTACTAAAGGCTTCACCTAACTTCTGTTCCACATCTTTACAACCTAACAATAGTGCTAGTAATTTCACTGTAGGTCAGCTTGTTTACTTCACCTATCATTAGCATGAACACTCAAAAAGCACTCTAGAATGAATCTCTTGTTATTTATTCAAGGAGTGAGTATTACCATGGATATTTTGAGGGACACCTGCGTAGTAAATTCATCTAGGGTTTTTTTGCAATGTGTAAACTTACCACCAAAACTTATCTAACCAACTTGAATAATCCTTTGTTAACTTCAGACATGGTGCATCCCTCTATTAGATTTCACTGGATAAAATCATCACATGTTGATGAATATCCCACCTAGATCTGGTATACGTGGGTTTCTCAGAATTTCTCTTATTTTCCCTCAGTGTATCTCCGAGAAGTGATTACCACCCTTCAATGTTACTGTAAACATTATATATTGTCCTTCTTCTGGCCATCTCAGTTCCCAACTACTTATTCACACTGGATGCCTCTTCTCTGATGTTATTGGAGAAAATATTTCCATATGTGTGTGAGAGGATATGTCTGCCCCACAGGGGGGATGGGGTGGAATTATAAGGTTATAACTTCCTTCAATGCCCCTTCTCTGGGAAACATGAAAATGTTACAATGGCTTTCTCTCTCAAATTGCAATGTTATGCTGCTACCTCCATGCTAGGCCCCTGCTCCATTCAGGCCAACAGAAGTGCTCTGTGAAGTGGTAGGTACGAGTGATGAAAACCTACTACATACATAAAACTTCTGAGGGCCTAAAAGAAATCAGAAGACTTGCGCTTAGGATATGGGCCAACAGTACAGTTGAAGAAACTCAGAAGTGGGGGAAAATAAGTTACCTTCATTCTTGCTCCCGAATGGTCCAATTGGCTCAAACTAGCGAGACTCCCAGGAGAACTGCCAGTTATGAAGTCCTGCTGTGCTCAGAAAAGACCTTCCGATCCCAATCTAGACTTCTCATACAACAGTGAGATCAGAGTGAGGGAGAACTATCATCACAGTGTGCCTGGGACTGAAGGGCTGTTTGGCATGCAGGACTTTCAATATCAAAATTGGGAAAATTCTGGGAAGATGAAGATGAAGTAATCACCGTATAAGAGACATAATTGTGTAAGTAGTAAGTGTAGGTGCCACACTTCCATTTCTAGTGCCATGACAGCTTCAGGGAGATGTTTTGTTTGGCTAAAGATATAGAAAATCATGGAGTCATGTGTAAGCTATATGCACTCTCATGCTTATTTAAATAAAAATAAAATTAGGGTATCTTCTGCAAATACTTAGACTCAATCAGTGACATTCCAAAATTAGTTTAAGTGACAAAATTTTATGTAATTATAACAACTAGCTCTAAAACAAATGATTAAGTGCTTCAATAAAAAAGAAATGGTCTGAAAACAAATCTCAGAGGAATTATATTCTCTAAGATATTTGCCCAATTATAAGCTCTTGGAATCTTGTTTTTAATTTTTTTTTTTGCCAACAAAGGTTGCTTAGCAACAGTCAGCCATCTCTTTCCTTTCATTAGTTTCCTCTCCCACCTTTGTACTATAGAGAGAAGGAAAGGAGCTAATGTTCTGTGATGACTTCTTATCTGCTCATAAATAGGAAAACACTACTTTTAAGTCTAACTACTCCTAATACTTATACCAAGTCTTATGCAGTCTAAAGGATGTGCTCCTGAAAGCAGTTGAATTTTGATAGTGATTTAACTCTATAAAGCCCATATAAAAGTAAGAAGTGTGACAGAACAAATCATTATAGAAGGGAAGTTGTTTAATTAGTCTGATATATTTGTATATCAGGATCTTGACCCAATTCTCAGTTGGTGAAGAATATTTTACTGTGGGAGCTTGGTGCCATGACTTGACTAGGTACTGATTTCATTGGGCTCTTAGAATTGGACAGTTTTTTGTTTGTTTGTTTGTTGTTTTGTTGTTTAGGAATGAGTTAGAAAGGAGACATAGATCATATACAACTCCAGGAGCAGGGCTCACAGTAAGACCTGGCCTTCTGTAGCCTGAAACCATATTCTGGTCATGCCTGAGGGCCTCATCAGCAAGATTGAACCTGTTTTTCCTCCAGTAACCTATCTTTACAGATTCCACTGTTTCCAGTACTACTCTTCTTCTGTGGCTTACTGAGTACCCTCACCCTAACCACATAACTCAGCTTATTCAAAACTCAGAGTTGCTGCTTTTCTGTGACTGGCTTGTTCAGAAACTTTGTCTACCTCAGGGGCTCTTTCTGGGTTTCTGTTTCAGCTTCAGCAATTCTGCAAACTTCTTGATTGTCTCTAGAATCCTCAAGTCAAATGTCCAAGAGTGACCTCTCCATCCTAAGCCATGTCATAGGCCAGGGGCTAACTTAAATCAGGAACATATAGATCAATTGCCAACCCCGGGCCTAATTAACTGGTACCAGTGTAAAGGAGATTTTATGGCTTAAATTGTGTGGTTAGCTCCTCAAATTTATATGTTGAAGCTTTCTATATTTTACATAATTTAATCTTCTATATATTCCCATTGTACCACGTTAGAGATTAAACAATTTTCCTGAGGTTTCATGACAGGAAAGTAGAAAAATCACGTTGTAAACCTAGATCTAATTTCAAGGTCATATCAGGATGTAAACCTAGATCTAATTTCAAGATCTTTTAAGTTCACAAGAGAGGGTACTGAAAGTAGGATTTTGTAAGACAACAAAGAAAGTAAATAAAATTAACTAAATTACTCAACAGAATAAAAACTAGATTTTATTCATATTACTTAAATATGTGTTGTGTTTGTGTATATGTATGTATCTGTGTTTAGAAGTTTGATGCACAAAGACACAAGATCAAGTATGCAATAGCCATTCCAGAATGGATTTGTGTATCTATATGCTATAGTCCCTCTTTAACTGTAGCTTCACTTTCTGAGGTTTCAGTTACCTATAATCAACTATGACCCAAGTATTTTAAGTGGAAATTTTTAGAAATAAATAATTAATAAGCTTTAAATTTCACAGCATTCTGAACATCATGATGAAATCTTGAGATATCCCACTCCATCCCACCTGGAAAGTTAATCATCCTTTTGTCAGTGTGTCCATGCTGTATATGCTACCCACTTGTTAGTCACTTAGTAGCCATCTCAAGTATCAGGTGATATCACATTATTATAGTGTTTGTGTTCAAGAACCTTTATTTAACGTAAGAATGGCCCCCAAAACAGGGAAGTGATGTTGGTAATTTGGATATGCCAAAGAGAAGCTATGAAGTTCTTCTTTTAAGTGAAATGTTGAAAATTTTTTACTTAAAAAGAAATCATATGCTACAATAAATAAGATCTATACTATGATAAAGTATTTTGAGAGATTACATTCACATAATCTTTATTATGGTATATTGTTACATTCTTTTACTCCATGATTTGTTATTGCTATTAATTTCTTACTATGCCTAATTTATAAAGTAGAGTTTAGCGTTAGCCAACTTTCTATTGATGTAACAAAATACCTGAGAAAATCAACTTCAAAGAGGAAAGACTTATTATGGCCCTTGTTTTCAAAGATTTCAGTCTATGCTCAAATGGTTCTATGTTTCTGGGCCTGTGGTGAGGAAGAACATCATGGTGGAAGGCATGGTGGAGCTTAATAATTTATCACTTCATTATGGCCAGAAACAGAGAAAATGAGAGAGAAAGAAAAACAGAGAGTGGAGATAGTCTAACTTTCAAGGACATGCTCTCCAGGTCCTATTCCCCCCAACTAGGCCACACACCCTGAGCTTCCATTCCTCTCAATAGTGTTTAAACTATTAATGCATTGGTGAGGTTAGAGCCTTACTGATATAATCACCTCCCCAGAGGCCAAACCTCTGAACACTGTGGGAACCAAGCCTTTGAGTGTTTGGGGGACATTTCAGATCCAACTCATAACAATTGAGTTCAGCACTACCCAGCGTTTTAGAAATCTACTTGGGGTCTGTTATAGTTAGATATAGAATGTCTCTTAAAGAGCTCATTTATTAATATTCAGGGTTGATATAGTTAAATCATGAAGGTTGTAATCTCATGGATTTATCTAGGTGGTAATCTGGGCTGGGGTGGTGGGCTAGAGAAGGTGATTCCCTGAGGTTTGGCCTTAAGGATTGGGTTGTGCTTGTGTGTTTGAATCCTCCCTCCCTCTCTCTCTCTCTCTCTCTCTCTCTCTCTCTCTCTCTCTCTCTCTCCTGACCTCCATAATGTGCGGAGCAAAGCCTGTTTTCTGCTCCGTTTTTCTACACTTCCCATCACTATGCCCTGAATTACAGACCCTGAACTCACATGGGCTAAACCCTGAGATCTCCAAAAATCTATGAGCAAGTAAATTTTTCTTTCTCTAAATTACATGGCCATATATTTTGCTTTATATCAGTGAGAATGTGTACTAAGATAGAAACTGGTACTAGATAAGCAGTGTTGTTGTTTTATCTAAGTCTGACTATGTGTTTTTTGAGTTTTGGAAATGGTATTTGAGAGGAAGTTGGAAGGGCCAGAATGTGGCTAGAAAGACAGATGGTAAAAACTGCCCAGAAAATTTTGGAGGATAAAGACGACTTCATAGGAAAATGGAGCACAGGCTAAATGTGTTACATTCTGGCAAAGAACTTATGGCATTTTGTCCATATCCTGAAGCTCTATGTGAAACTGAATTTAAAGTTGATGGACTAATTAATAAACTGGCAGAGGAAATCTCAAAACAGCAAAATATTCAAACTGCATTATGTATATTGATGTCCATGCTCAGTAAATTATACACTGAAGTTCAGGAGTGGAAAGTAAAGCAGAGACTTTATAGATTTGCAGTTTGGTAAGAAAGGCATGTATAAAGCTGGCACACAAAGAGATAGTACTGTGAAAGAGAATAAAATGGCTGGAGGGAGGTGAAATATTTTGCCTAGGAACAAATAAAGGAATGTGGTTAGGACAGTTCAAACCCAAGTAAAGAATGAGGGAAACAAGGGTCCAGTGGTGGTGGGTATTATTGAAACAGGCCCAGCAGAAGTGACTGAAAAGGATGTGAGTAACTTTCCTGCTGGCGGTTGATTTTGATGATCATCTAATGCTAGCTTTTCTGAGAAAAAAAGGGGGGGTAGATGGAATTCCCCCCCCCAGTTTTCAATGAGACCAGGCAACATGTAGCAGGGTTGCAATTCCTGAAAGCAGGGCCAGGTGGGACAATTTGTGAAGCTGTGAGGATGAAGCCAATTTTGCAAGAAAAAAAAAAAAAAGCAAAGAAAACCCTGAGATTTAGAAACACAAGAAATGTGATACAACTGCAAAAAAAGGTTACAAGCAGCAAGGTATGGGGCCAGGCTGGAATAACCAGTACACTGCCCAGTGCACTCAGTCAGGCCACAGGGGTAGGGATGCCAAGGGCTCTGGATGCCAGAAATAGAACCCTAAGATCAAATGCTTGCCCTACTGGATTTTGATACTGTTTGGTCCTATTTCCTCCATGGCCCTCTTTCTCCCTTTGAGAAAGCAAATTTTTACTCTGTGCCATTGTATATTAGATGCATGTGACTTGCTTTTTATTTTTATTTTCTTTTATAGCATCTCAAAGTCAAGATTTCACCTTGAGTCTCAGAGGAGACTTTTGGCTTTTGGACTTTTAAGAGATCCTGGAGTTTTTAGACTTTTGGAACTCTTGCAGACAGACTAAATGCATTTTGTATTCTGAACTAGGCACAAGATCTTCAATGGCCAGCAGTGAAATGTTACAGTTAGATATAGAATGTCCCCTAAAGAGCTCATTTATTAATATTAAAGGTTAATATAGTTAAGTCATGAGGGTTATAATCTTATGTGATAACTTAGGCCAGTGTAGTGTGGCTGAAGAAGGTCTCTCTCTTGCTCTTTCTAGCTTCCAGCCTCAATGGCAGGAAGGAGGAGCAAGATCCTTTGTACTCTGTTCCCCTTCTCTCAACTTCCTGTTGCCATGCCCTGAGCTTCAGACTCATGGACTGAACCCTGAGATCTCCAAAAAGCTGAGCAAAAGCTTTCTTCCTCTAAATTGTGTGGTCAGGTTTTTTGCATAATATCAGTGAGAATACAGACCAAGACAGGGTCTTGGAACATATGCTCCTCAGATAAAGAGGAAAACTGTATCTATATCTATATCTATGTATCTGTCTCTATATCCACATCTATACCTAAATGTATGCATTTATGTTGTTTAGGACTTTGATGTTCCAAAGTACAAGACCAAGTATGAAATAGTCCTTCCAGAATGACTACGTGTATCTATCTGTAAATCTCCATCCATATTTATATCTATATCCATATTCACATCCACTTATATGGGGGTGGCATGTACATAAAACAAATAATAAATAGCAAAGCACCCAGTAATAACTTCCAATCTGTCTTTAACAGGGATTGTTAGAACCCTTAGCCAAAGGCACCAAGGAAAATATCTTTTTTTTCTTTTACCATCATTGTATATATTCATTTTCTTTCTGAAGGCATTTTTTTTTACCCTCATCATCTGCATTTGAAATGACTTTTTCCCCATAGCTGAGTTTTTAATACTATTTAGGGAATTCACAAATCTCTTAGTGGTAATGATTTTTAAAGTTCACTCTTTAAGTCTTCATTGTTTGCTAGAATTTAAGAAGATTTATTCTATAATACATTCTGCAAAATGCCAGCTGTAGTTGCTTACTACCTTGTCTATTTTAAATGGCACAGCATCTCTCTGCCCTGTCTTTTGGAGCTTTTTATTCTGATATGTTCTTTGCTTTTGCATGTGGTAGTAGGAAGAATTTTATGAAATATAGCTTTTGAGCTAAGAGACAAATTCCAGGTTAATCCTCCTTTTAAAAATCTCTCTCCAGCATAATAATGTCTGGATTTCATAATATTTACTGATTTACTTCATTGAATATCCCATCTGCATGAAAACACACAGTTTCATAATTTATATATTTTCTGGTCATTATTATATAAACTTCACTTAGATAAAAATAGCTAAAATAAAATTCTGAGAAATTGAAGAACCAACCTCAAATACAGAAAGTTAGTTTCTACTGTTACTGCAGTTCCGCTTTTATTGTCTAGTTCTTTTTTTGTTGTTAGCAGATGTTAACCAAATTCTCTTGTTTCTGTCTGTCTTTCAGTTCTGGGCTACTTGTAGATTTTTAAAAATCAGCCTAAGTATTCTGTGAAGTTACAGCTAGAGATTTCATTTGCACAAAAAATCATAGAGAAGTTCTCCAGAGGTCCTCCCATTTTAATGACAATTTACTATGTGAATTTCAAGCGAGTGTGCTGGATTCACTGAATATCTCCAGTGATAGCAAAGAACTTGGCATATAGAAGGTGCTAAATAAAGAGAAGAGAAATTAAAACAAGTCCCAAAACCCAACAAATATCATAAGCTCAGGCTACAAACTCAGAGAGTCTAACAAGTTCAACTGAATGCAATTTGCATCAGAAGAGGAAAATATGAGATGCATTAATAATTACACATACTGTGTTATCAAATATATTCCTGGTAGGAGACAACTGTTGGTGTGATCTAGTACTGATGAGGAACAGATCTTGATGATTGGGAACATTTTCACAGGATAGTTCTGGCTCTAAATTTCTCTCTCTCTCTCTCTCTCTCTCTCTCTCTCTCTCTCTCTCTCTCTCTCTCTCTCTCTCTTTTCTGTTGTCCTGGGAATTGAACCCACAGATGTTGTACCTTTGAGCTATACCCACTAAGTTCCTGAGGCTGGCTTCAAACCAATCCTCCTGTCTTAGCCTCCCAAGTACTGGCATGTACCACCATGCCCAGTGATCTGACTGTATATTTTAAACTGTGTTTTCCCTCCACTATCTACCCCCGAGTTCTTGGGGCCAAATGGACATTTTCATTTATGGTGTGATCTTTTACAATGCATCTTCATGTAATAATGTAATAAAAGTCAAACCAACAGCCTATGGTAGTATTCCTGAAGTCATTTCTATACCAGAATAGTTAACAATATTTAAATCATGCTTGGAAGTCATTGCAAAGCCAAAATCAAATGTATGATAAAGCCAAATGTGTGCTCGCTCAACTGCACCTGGACAGGTGCCCTATTTTAACCCAGCATTTCTGGACACAGAATAAGTATGAAGGGATGTCAGAGTGGAAAAAGATATTTATTAACATATCTGCTCCTCCAAATTTGCTTCATGGTAAATCATCCCCAATTTGCTGAGAGACGAGCGTGCCACCCGGAGGTGGGAGGCAGGGTGCACTAGAGAAGGCACCCAGTCTTTCCTGGCCTTAGTTCATAGGAGGTGGGAGAGCCAGCTCTGCCTTCTGTTCCTTTGCTGAGGTTACTAAGCTGGGATGATGTGACAAGTCTGCAATGCCAGGAAAAACAAGGCCACTCTGAGGGAAACAGCAGAGGGGAGAGGCAGAGAGATGACAGCACCATTTAAGCTCTTGAAATGAATTTAGCTACATCTCTGCTATCTCCTGTTCTGTGAGTCAATAAATTTTTCTTCTTAACTCAAGCCACTTTGAATTTAGATTTCTGTCATTTGAAGCCAAGACTCCTAAGCAGGATACAGGATGATAGCTGCCAGCATTGTTTTATCAGTGTAAGTCTGAGACAGCTTTACAGTGCTGAGAAAATGAAATAAATTTAGGCTTATACAGACAGTGTCTCCATTGGAGGTCTGGAACTTGAATGTCTCAATGTCTCTGATTTTGCCTGCCTTTGCTTATTTTAATAAGAAGGCACAAGTGCCCTCCAGTAATAATGAGAGTACTATCTTGCATATATATAGCAATTTAAGGTTTTAAAATTATCTTACATATAATTGTAGGGGGTGTGCAGTACTAGCAATTGAACCCGGTGGTGCTCTATCGCTCAGCTCTACCTTCAGCCCTTTTTTATTTTTTATTTTGAGACACAGTGTTGCTAAGCTGCTGATGCTGGTCTAAAACTTGCAATCCATGTACCCTCTCAAGTACTGTGACTGAAGATGTGTGCCACTATGCCTGTCAACTGCACATATTATCTTTTATTCATCCTCACAGAAGATAAACATTCTTATTAAATTTTTTCAAATGAAAAAATGGGCTCAACAATATTAAGTGACTTGCATAAGGCCATACACTTAGCATAGGATACAGACAGGACCAAAGCTTACGGTCTTATGCTTCCTAGTCCATTATGATTTCTGGGCTATACCATACTTCACTGAGCACACCTGCACATCTAGGACCCCCTCATGCCTAATATAAGGTACAATTCAGGACAGAAGATAAATATCTCTGGTCCATATCCACTCCTGGACAATGGCCACTCCTTTTATATTCAATAACTAACCTTCTGCATTGCTGGTCCCTACAACTTTAACTACTAACTACTTTATCTAATCCCTTTGCCTTCCAAACCCTATCTATTCAGTTCAATTGCCTATTTTTGATTGGGTTATTTCCTTTTTAGTATTAAGTTGTTTAAGTTCTGTGTATATTCTAGATACTAGTCCTCTACCAGAGGAGTATCTGGTAGAGATCTTCTCCCATTCTGTATGATTAACCACCTGGATTTTCAAACATGACTTCTACCCATTTATCACCGAATACATCCCTGTCTGCTATGTAGCATGGATTCTTAAATTTTTGACTCACTTGACTCCAACACTGGTCTTTATTGCCATCACTGTCTACTTCTATCCACTTCTTCTCTGTTCTATCTTGTTTTATTTCTAGAGAGAAAGAATCATGCACATAGCCACCATTGTGTCTGCTCCCACTGTCCTAAGTGCCTTCTTATTTTTACAACACAAAGTCAACCAGAGCTTAGAGAATCTATTTTGAGGGCTCTGGCAGAAGGTTTTTCTTTAGGAATGAGGTGTTAGGAAATGCCATAAAGTTTCAGGGTGATGTTTTACTGATAAAGAGAAGTGTGTGGACCATAAGCTCCCTGAATGGCCACGGGAGCAGCTTTTCTCTTTTGCAGCATGACCAAATCATGAAAAGCCCACCATAGGCTGGCAAATGTGTCCAGAGAGGCTGCTATCTGGGGAACATCACAATCACACAGGCAAGGGACCCTCCCAAGGCTGTTTCCCACCCAAGAGTCCTCTGCAAAAACTGGCCAAGAAATGCCTTCCTAGCTGGGCGTGGTGGTGCATGCTTGTAATCTCAGCATTTGTGATGCCGAGACAGGAGGATCATGGTACACGGCTAGCCTCAGCTACTTAGTTGAGGCCCTCTGCAACTTATTGAGACCCCGTTTCAAAATAAAGAATAGAAAAATAGGTCTGGGGGTATAACTCGGATGCAGAATGCCCCTGGGTTCCATCCCCAATACTGCAAAAAAAAAAAAAAAAAAAAAAAAAAAGAAAGAAAGAAAGAAAGAAAGAAAGAAAGAAAGAAAAGAAAGAAAGGAAGGAGATGCCTTCCTGAATAAAGGGTTCAAAACTGCCCTGCATTCAAATGGGAAAACACTAGAGACTTCATTGGGAACCTTCAGGAATGGGTAGAAGACTAAAAACTGTAATTCAGCAGGATTTGGGTAACGTCCCAGAAGAACCTCAGGAACTCTGATTTCCAGACCAGAAAAGTAAAACGTTGGAAGTTTTCCAAAGCTTTGTAATTTCTCCAAACTTCATTTTCAGCTCCTTTTGTTTCTACATTCCTCTCTATAAAGACAAGAACATTATAATTTGCAGGAAGGATAAAAGGCCAAGAATTCTAAGGGGCTTGGGGACCCAAAGTCAGGATTCTGAGGGGTAGAATGGAGGCTGGTAGCTTTGGTGCCCCTGAACGAAGAATACCTAGACTGCCCACTCCTGAGATACCTCCCAAGGATGTGGTAATCTGGGGGGCCCTCAGTATAGATGACGATGTTGTTCTCTCTCCCCTCAACATACCCTTATTCAATAACCCTTTTCCTTTTTTGTTTTTATTTTATTTATATGTGGAACATATTGAAAATGGTATACACTTAGACTGTGCTTGGTGCCCTTTCCCCCCACCACTCCCCTTCCCCCTCCCAACAATGATTGTCCAGGTTAACCATGCTATATTCATACTTTTACACATATTTGGATATAGATCCTCCATTAATAAAACTCAGCCTTCTTCCTCTCCTATTCTTCCATTCTAGCTTTGCAGAGATTTCCTCTCCATTATCTGGAGTCCCTATGTATCCCCAATACTCCATAGTTTGAGCATATTAGAGAAAACTATGTCCCTTCTTTTTCTGTGCTTGGTTGATCTCACTTAACATAATGTTCTCCAGGTCTTTCCACTTTCTTGTGAATTACATGATTTTGCTCTTCTTAATAGCTGAATATAATTCCTTTGTGTATTTCTCATAATTTTGCAATCCATTCATTTGTTGATGGAGACCTAGGTTGGTTCCATATTTTGGCTATTATGAATTGTGCTGCTTTGAACAGGAGTATGCATATGTTACTGTAGTTCTTTGATTTCAACCCCTTTGGACAAATATGTAGGAGTGGTATAGACGGATTATATGGTGGATCTATTCCCAGTTTTCTAAGGAATCTCCACACCAATCTCCATAGTGGCTGAATTAGTTTGGGCTCCCACGAACATTGTAAAAGAGTTCCTCTTTCCCTACATCCTTGCTAGCATTTCTTTCTCTCTTTTTTTAGAACATTTTTTAAAATAAACTTTTATTGGTGCATTGTAGTCATACTTCTTAGTAGAATAAAAAATCTTGAGATATACATGCACACATCACCCAATCAGCTCTTACCCAATCCCTAACCCCTCCCCTCCCCCTCCCTCCTTCCCATGCTTGGTTTCCTGATTAACTTTGATATGTTTGCTTAAGTACATCATTTGCTTTAAAGAATTTCCCTCTTCCCCCCTCCCATCCCCTCAGATAGGTCACTTTAATTGCTCCTCTATAGGATCTCTTCTTCATCTAGAGTTCCTCCTGTTACCCATTTCTCCCTAGTTTTTGCACATTAGGGAAAGCATCTGATTTCTTATTTTTTGTGACATTTCACTGCAAATGCCATAATTTTGTTCTCCTTTATGGCTGGGAAAATTACATTGTGTACAAATCCCAGAGTTTTGTAATCCACTCATCTGTTGAAGGACATCTTGGCTGGTTCCACAGTTTGGCAATGGTGAATTGTGTATCTATGAACATGGTTGCTCATGCATTAATTTGGTATTTTGGTTTTCATTCTTTTTGGTAGATACCCAGAGGTGATATTGATGGGTCATATGGTAAGCTTGTTTTCCTTCTCCTGAGGATCTTCCATACTGTTTTCCAAAGTGACTACATTAATTTCTTGGGGGGTGTTCAATTCCAACTTTCTTTTTTTAACTTAATTTTATTTTTTATACATTTACATACTTATTTATTTTCAGAAAAATCTATCCTAACATGAAATATGAACTCTAAACACCCAAAACAATCTTGAAAAAGAACACAGCTAGGAGATATACAATTTCTGATTTCAAACCTTATAAAGCAACAATAATCAAAACAGTGTAGTACTGCTATGAAGGCAGATATATAAACCAGTGGAGTAAAATAAAAAGCCTAGAAATAAATTCTTCCATATATGGTCAAGTTATTTTTCACAAGATTTCCAAGAACATTTGGTGAAGGAAATAATAATATTTTCTCTAAATATTGTTGAAAAATAGCAATTACATGAAAAGGCATAATATTAGACCCTTACCTAACAGCATATACAAATATTAACTCAAAATAGATAAAAGACCTAAATGTAAATCTTAAGACTATAAACTTTTAGAAGAAAACCTGGGTCATAAAACTTCACAACATTGAAATTGGCAGTGATTTCTTAGATATGATTCCAAAGGCACAGGCAACAAAAAATTAAACAAAAAAACTTCATAAAAAAATTGTACATCCAAAGACAATGCAAACAGAATTAAAAGTTACTGATAGAATGGGATAAAATATTCCAAAACGCTATGTCTGAAGGTATATTAATATTCCAAATAGAAATCCTAAAAATTAGCAACAATAAAAGCAAACAATACAATTTAGAAATAGGTAAAAGACTAAAATAGGTAATGAATCTCCAAAGATTTTTATATGACCAATAAACACAAGAATATCACTCATCATTATCATTATATAACTAATCATTAAGGAAATACAAATAAAAACTATGGTGAAATACTACTTTACATTTGTTAGGATGGCTACTTAACATGAATTACCTTGCACCAGCTCTTTACCTTGAATTTGTTACTATCTTTACTTGTAAAGTGTGTTTCTTGTAATAGCAGATAGATGGATTCTAGTTTTTAATCCATTTTGCCACTTTATGTCTTCTTATTGGGGAATTGAGGCCATTTACATTCAGTGTGATTATTGAGAGATAACTTTTAATTGCTAACATGTTAAGATTTTATTTCTGTTTTAAATACTGTTTATTATTCTTTGCTTAGTTGTCTGCTAGATGGAAAAACTTATTTCTCTGCTTCTGGTGTGTATTACCTATTTCTTCTTTGTAGTTAATCTCTTTGAGTATTTTCTCTAGTGCTGGTTTTGGAGACATAAATTTCTTCAGTTTCTGTTTGTCATGAAAGCCTCTTATTTCCCCATATAATTTGATAGATAGTTTTGCTGGGTAGAAAATTTTTGGTCAGAAGTTGTTTTCTTTCAGAGTTTGAAATATGTTACTCCAAGCCCTTCTGGCTCTCATGACTTGGTTTGGGAAGTCTGGAGTGATTCTAATTGGTTTGCCTCTGAATGTCACTTGGCCTTTTGTTTTTGTTGCCTTTAAGATTCTTTGCTTGGCTTCTACATTAGTCATTTTGACAATTATGTGGCATAGGGAACCTTTTCTCTGATCTTGTCTAAAGGGAGTTCTATAAGTTTCCTGGACCTCTTGCTCTATGTTTGGAAATTTTTCTGCTATTATTTCTTTGAAGATATTATTGATCCCTTTGGTTTCACCTTCTTATCCCTCCTCTATTCTTTTTTTTAAATTTTTTATTGGTGCACGGTATTCATACATCATAGTGAGATACAAACTTTTGTAGACATACATGTACACATCGCCCAGTCAGCCCCCACCCGATCCCCACCCCATTCCCTCCCCATCCCTCCTTCCCATGCTTGGCTTAGTGGTTGACATCTAGTATTATAGCAATTTATCCGTAATTAAAAATGATAATTTCACATAACAGTTTCATTTGTCTGATACCAAGCTTTTGATAACTTAAAGGTAACATTTCAATATTGCTTTTTGCTTTCTTTCTTACCAGAGAATATTTTTTTCTTTTCTTTTTTGGGGGGGTAAAACTATCATATATTTATATATTTATTTTTCAGAAAAAAATCTACCCTAATATAGATTATGGACTCTAGATACCCAAAACGATCTTGAAAAAGAACAAAGCTAGAAGATATATATTTTCTGATTTCAAACCATATAAAGCTATAATAATTGAAACAGTGTAGTACTGTTCTAAAGGCAGATATATAAACCATTGGAGTTAAATAAAAGCCTAGAGCTAAATTCTTCCCTATATTGTCAAGTTATTTTTGACAAGGTTTCCATGAACATTTGGTGGGGGAAATAATAATCTTTTAACTTAATATTGTTGAAAAATAATAATTACATGGAAAAAAATAAAATTGGATCCTTACCTAACACCATATACAAATATTAACTCAAAATAGATAAAAGACCTAAATATAAATCTTAATATGATAAACTTATAGAAGAAAATCTGGGTCATAAAACCTCACAACATTGAAATTGGCAGTGATTTCTTGGATATGATTTCAATGGCACAGGCAACAGAAGAGTATACAAACTCCCTAAAAAATAAAAAAAATATTGTATATCCAAAGACAATGTAAACAGAGTTAAAAGTTACTGATTGAATGGGATAAAATATTTCTAAATGCTATATCTGAAGGTATATTAATATTCCAACTAGAATTCCTAAAAATTAACAACAATAAAGGCAAACAATACAATTTAGAGATAGGGAAAAGACTAACATAAGTAATGAATCTCCACAGATAACTAATCTTAGTTGTCTGTTGGATGGAAAATCTTGTTTCTCTGGTTTTGGTGTGTGTTACCTATTTCTTCTTTGTAGTTAATCTCTTTGAGTATTTTCTCTAGTGCTGGTTTTGAAGGCATAAATTCCTTCAGTTTCTGTTTGTCATGGAAGCTTCTTATTTCTCCATCTAATTTGATAGAAAGTTTTGCTGGGTAGGAAATTTTTGGCTGGAAGTTGTTTTCTTTCAGAGTTTGGAATATGTTCCTCCAAGCCCTTCTGGCTCTCATGACTTGGTTTGGGAAGTCTGGAGTGATTCTAATTGGTTTGCCTCTGAATGTCACTTGGCCCTTTGTTTTTGTTGCCTTTAAGATTCTCTGCTTGGCTTCCACATTGGTCATTTTGACAATTATGTGGCGTGGGGATCCTCTTCTCTGATCCTGTCTAAAGGGAGTTCTATAAGTTTCCTGGACCTGTGTATCAACCTCTTGCTCTATGTTTGGAAAATTTTTCTGCTATTACTTCCTTGAAGAGATTGTTGATCCCTTTGGTTTCGCCTTCTTTTCCCTCCTCTATTCCAATTATTCTTAGGTTAGCTCTCTTAAAATGGGCCCATATTTCTTCAATGTCAGATTCCTGCTGTCAGATATTTTTTTCTAGATTAAAAACTATGTGTTCATTTTTGGATTGATCATTTTCTAAGAGCGAGATTCTATTCTCCATGTGGTCTAATCGGTTGTTTGTACTTTGAATTGAGGCCTTTACTTCATTCATTGCATCTTTTATCTCTTTTTGGCTCTCTCTGAATTCTTTTCGAAACACCTGTTATTTCTACAGTTATTTTCCTGATTTGATCTTCTAGAAATCTCTGGTTTTCTGTTTTATCGGGTTCTGATGTTGTGGGGTTGTGGGCATTCATTGCTCCATTGTTATTCCTCTTTCTCATGATTTTGGAAGTTTGTGCCTTCTCTGGGATCTTCCCTTGGGTCACTATGACTTCACTTAAGGTGCTCTGGATCTTGAGTCTGTAGTATCTCAGACCCCACTATTCCTTTACTGGGTTGTATCACAGAGTTTCAGACCCAGGGAGTCGATAGAGGCTGCTTTAGACTATGGGGTGGGGGGTGCCAGGTTGGGCATTCTCCTATGGTGTGATATCTCTGCCACCGCCACTCCCCCACTGGGTCAAGTCCCTGGGAGTGCAGTACTGGGATTTCTCCTCTGTGGCCCGCAATTTGACTCACTGTTCTTGAGTACGCAGATGGAGCTGTCGTGGACTCGGTGAATTCACTGCTGCTGCCGCCGGTGGCAATATGGCGCCACTGCCACACCCTCAGCCGTGAGGCTGGCGTATTTGTTCTCTGGTTTTGAGCTCCAGTCTGAGTCCCTGCAGCGTGTGCTGAGCTCAGCCACTGGGAGCTTTAGATGCTCCCTGCGCCGAAAAATCCCGCCTGGCTGTTCTGCAGTGGCTCACCTCGGCACGCTGTAGCCGTCCGGTGAACTCGCCGCTGTTGCCGGCAGTAAGGCGCTGCTGTCGCATCCTCGGGCGTGAGGCCAGTGTATCTCCACTGTGGCTCTGAGCTTTGTTCTGAGTCTCCTTCCTCTCTGGAGCCTGGTGATTTTTTTGTTTCTCTGGTGATGGTGTTTTCTGGCTATGAAAGGTGCTGATTTTGTGGTAATGGATATTAGTTGTTAGCAGGGCTCTTAAGCCCCGCTTTTCTCAGTTGCCATCTTCCCAGAAGAGGAAGGAGACTCCTGATTTGATCTTCTGGAGATCTCTGAATTTCTGTGTTATCAGGTTCTGATATTATGGGGTTGTGAGCATTCATCGCTCTATTGTTGTTTCTCTTTTTCATGATTTCAGAAGTTTGTTCCTTCTCTGGGTTCTTCCCCAGGTCACCACAACTTCACTTAGGGCACTCTGAATCTGGAGTTTGTGGTAATCTCAGCCATCACTACTCCTTTACTGGGTTGTATCATAAAGTCTCAGACACAGGGAGTTATTTGAGGCTGCAAGAGACTGTGGCGGTGCTGGGCTGAGCGTTTTACCACAGGGAGCTGCAACTAGGGTTTGGTATCTCTGCCACTGCTACTGCTTCACTTGGTTCATCTGTAAAATTTCAGAACCAGGGAGATTATCAAAGCTGCGCAAGTCCCTGGGCATGCAGTGCTGGGATTTCTCCTGTAAGGACTGCAATTTCCCTTACAGTTATTGTGCACGCCAATCTGGAGATCGCGGGCCTGGTGAACTCGCCGATGCTGCTGGCAATATGGAGCCACTGCCATGCCCTCAGCCGTGAGACTGGCATATTTCTTTTCTGGTTTTGAGCTTCATTCTGAGTCCCTGGAAGGAGTGATGATCTTGTCCACTGGGAGTTTTAGATGTTCTTTGCACTGGAAGAATTGCTGAATTACACCTGAATGATCCGCAGCTGCTCACTTCATCTCCCTGTTTACATTTCTTCTCTGGAGCCTGGTGCTGTGAGGGAAGATGGTGCCAGCATGGCACTGCTGCCTCATTGAGGGCTGGTTTCTTTTCTGGTCTCTGGTTGTTCTTCTTTTATTTTTTTTCTCTGTCCCTTGTGTTTACATTTTTTTTATTTCTCTGTTCATAGTGTTTTCTGGCTATGAAAAGCCCTGATTTTGTGGCAATAAAATCAATTGTTAGCAGGACTTGTAAACACTGCTTTTCTTGGTCGCCATCTTCCCAGAAGTCCCCCAGCATTTCTTGTTATTTGATTTCTTTATGCTTGCCACTTGACAGGGGTTAGATGGAATTTCAGTGTAGTTCTGATTTGCATCTCCCTGATGGCTAATGATGTTGAACATTTTTTCATGTATCTATTGGCCATTTGTATCTATTCTTTTGTGAAGTGTCTATTCAGTTCAGTTGCCCATTTCTTGATTGGGTTATTTGTTTTGCTAGTGTAGAGTCTTTTGAGCTCTTTGTATATTTTGGATATTAGCCCTCTATCAAAGTGGTGGCTGGTAAAGATCTTCTCCCATTCTGAAGGCTTTCTCTTTAGGTTCTTGATGGTTTCCTTTGATGAGAAGAAACTGTTTAGTTTGATGCCATCCCACTTGCTAATTCTTGCTTTAATTCCTGCGCTTTGGAGGTCTTGTTGAGAAACTTACTGCCTGTGCCTATATGTTGGAGTGTTGAGCCTATGCCCTCCTCTAATAACTTCACAGCCTCTGTCTAATTTCTAAGTGTTTGATCCATCTCTAGTTGATTCCAGTGCCAGTGAGAGGTAAGGATTTAGTTCCATCTTTCTAAAAATGGATAGCCAGTTCTCCCAGCACCATTTGTTGAAAAGGCTGTCTTTTTTTCCAGTGTACAAGTTTGGCCCTTTGTCAAAGATTAATTGACTATGGGTGTGTGTGTTTGTTTCTGTGTCTTCTATTCTGTTCCATTGGTCAATATGCCTGTTGTTGTGCCAATACCATGCTGTTTTTACTACTATTGCTCCATAGTATAATTTGATGTCCATGATTGTGATGCCTCCTGCATAGTTCTTATTGCTGAGAATTGCTTTGGCTATTCTGAATCTTTTCTTCCTCCATATAAAATTTATGACTGATTTTAATAAATCAATGAAGACTGTTGTTGGTACATTACTGGGAACGCCATTGAATCTACAGATAACTTTTGGCAGAATGGCCATTTTGATGATATTTATTCTGCCTATTCATGAGGAAGGGAGATCTTTCCATCTTCCAACATCTTCATCAAATTCTTTCTTTAAAATGTTATAGTTTTTTTTTGTAGAGGTCTTTTACATCTTTGGTTAGGTTCATTCCTAGGTATTTTATTGGTTTTTAGGTTATAGTGAATGGCATTGTTTTATTTCTTTCATTATGGATTCATTGTTGGCATAAAGAATAGCAACTGATTTCTTAGGTTGATTTTGTATCCTGCAACTTTGCTGTATTGGTTAGTCAGCTTCAGTAGTCTTTTGGTTGAGTTCTTTGATTCTTCTAGATAAAATATTATGTCATCTGCAAATAAGGGTAGTTTTAATTTCTCCCTTCCTATTCGAATCTCTTTAATTTTCTTCTCTTATCTTATTGCTGTGGCAGGAGTCTCGAAGAATATATTGAATAGGAGGGGTGATAGTGTGCATTCTTCTCTTGTTGCTGAATTTAGAGGGAATTCTTACGGTTTTTCCCTATTCAATATGATGCTGGCTTTGGGTTTATTGTATATTGCCTTAATGATGTTGAAATACATTCCTTCTCTTCCAATTTTCTGCAGTATTTTTAACAAAAATGGGTGTTGGATTTTGTCAAATGCCTTTTCAGCATCTATTGATATGATCATGTGGTATTTATTCTCAGTTCTATTTATGTGGTGAATACATGTATTGATTTGTGTATATTGAACCAGCCTTTTTTTACAGGGATGAAACCAACTTGGTCGTGGTGTACAATTCTCTTGATATGGTTTTGAATGCACATAGCTAGTATTTTGTTTCAAAATTTTGCATCTGTGTTCATTAAGGATATTGATCTATAATTTTCCTTTCTTGGGCATCTTTATTTGGTTTGTGGATTAATGTGATACTGTACTCATAGAAAAATTTGGGAGAATTCCATCAATTTCAATTTCCCAGAACAACTTGTGAAGTATTGGTATTAGTTCTTCACTGAAGGTTTTGTAGAATTCAGCTGGAAACCCATCAGGACCTGGGCTTTTCTGTTATGGCAGAATATTTATTGTTGTTTTTATTTATTTTCTTGCTATTTGTTGGTTTAGGCTTTCTATCTCCTCTTGGTTCAGTTTAGGTAGGTTATATGTGCTTAGAAATCTGTTGATTTCTTCTATGTTTTACAGTCTATTGGAGTATAAATTTTCAAAATAGTTTCTGATAATCCTTTGAATTCCCCACTGTCTGTGGTGATGTCTCCTTTTTCATTTCTGATTTTAATGATTTGAGTTGGTTCTATTTTTCTTTTGGTTAGGTTGGCCAGGGGGTTGTCAATCTTAATAATCTTTTCAAAGAACCAGCTTTTTGTTTTGTTGATGCTTTGGATTGTTTTTTGTTGTTGTTCTCTATTTCATTTATTTCTGCTCTGATTTTAATAATTTCCTGTCTTCTGCTGGCTTTATGATTAGACTGTTGTTGCAGTCTTTCTAGGTCCTTGAGTTGTGCCATTAGGTTGTTTACTTAGCAACTCCCTGTTCTTATGTGGGCACTCAATGCGATAAACTTTCCTCTTAACACTGTCTTCAAAGTGTCCCATAGATTTTGGTAAGTTGTTTTTCTATTTTCATTTATTTCCAGAAATTTCTTCATTTCTCTCCTACTAATACTACCCACTCGTTCAATAGGGTATCATTCAATCTCTATGTATTTAAGTAGTTTATTTTGGGTTTCCTGTTGTTGATTTCTACTTTCATTCCATTATCTTCTGAAAAGATTCAGGAAATTATATTACATCTTTTGAATTTGCTGGTGCTTGCTTTGTGGCCCATGATGTGATCTATTTTGGAGAAGGTTCCATGGGCTGCTGAGAGGAATGTATATTTTGTTGTTTCTGTTGAAATATTCTGTATATGTCTATTAGGTACAATATTATTGTATTTGGGTCTATTTGAGATCTGATGACCAAGAGGGTTTGTTTTACAAATGTGGCTGCACCCACATTTAGGGCATAAACATTTACTATCATTATATCTTCTTAGTGGACTGTTTCTTTAAATAAAAGGAAGTGCCTTGCTTTTTACCTTTTGATGTGTTTTAGCTTAAAGTCTGTTGGATATCAGTGTTGCTACCCCTGCTTGTTTTTGGTCTCCATTAGCATGATATATCTTTTTCTATTCCTTCACTTTTAATCTATGAATGTCTTTGGCCATAAGGTAAGTTTCTTGCAAACAGCATATATTTGGGTTATATTTTTTAATCTATATTGCCAGTCTATGTCTTTTGATTGGTGATTTAAGTTTTTTGACATGCAGAGTTATTATTGAAATATGATTTTTGTTTCTTGTCATTTTGTGTTTTCTTTTCTGTTTGGTATAATGTTATTTCTTCTTTACTTAAATGCCCTGCTGATTGACTTCATCTCTTCTTTGGTTCTGAAATTTCTTTCTTTATTCTTCTTTATGGTTAATTTCTTTATGTATTTTATCTAGTGTTGGCTTTGTATTCTTAATTTTTAGATTCTGCTTATCTGGAAACACTTCTGTTCCTCCATCAATTTTGAATAATAACTTTGCTTGATATAGCAATTTTGGTTGGAAGTTGTTTTCTTCCAGGATCTGGATCACATCATACTGTCTCTCCTGGCATTCAGGATTTGGGTTGTATAGTCTGGGGTGATTTTTATTGTTTTGCTCCTATATGTCACCCATTATTTTGTTTTCACTGCTTTTAAGATTTTTTTCTTGGCCTCTATGTTGGTCATTTTGGTTATTACATGGTATAGGGAGGTCCTTCTTTGATCTTGTCTTAATGATGTTCTGTAGGTCTCCTGAATATGTAAGTCAAAGTCTTTTTACATGTTTGGAAAATTCTCTGAAAATTTTTCTCTGAAGAGATTATGAATACCCATGGTCTGTACCTCTATCCCTTCTTCAATGCCTTTTATTCATAAATTAGAATGTTTTATGTTGTCCCATAGTTGTTGGATGTTTAGGTTTTATTGCTGTAATGACTTCTGTATGCTGTAGACTTTGCTTTCAGTTTTGAATGAACTGTTTTCTAACAGTGATATTCTATTTTCCATTTCATCTAACCTTCCAGAATTTCTTTCTATTGCTGTCTTCATTTCATTTATTGACTCTTTCATTTCATCCAGACCTCTTTCTGATTCTTTCTTAGTGTATCCACTTCCTCTCTCATTTTCTGTACACTTGCTTTGAGGCCTTTCATCATATTGAAGATCAGGATTCAGAATTCTCCTTCTTGTATTTTTTTGTAGGTCAGTATTCATGATGCCCATTATTTCTTCACTGTTCCTAGTTCTCATATTTTCAGGATTCTCAGAGTTGTTTTTTGATGTTTTGGCATCTCATCTTTTGTGGATATTATGTCTAATCCAATCTTAGTAGTAGGAATTTAGAGCTATCAGCAGGTAAGCAGAGGAGTTTCTGTTCTCCACAGCTAAAACTGAGCTGGTCTCACTTCTCCCTGTTTACCACAATTGGGAGGTCTATAGTCGCCCAAATGACCACGGGTCCTACTCCTGCCCCATTGCCTTCTGTCCCCCAGCGTGAACCCTTGGCCTTATGGGGATACCATATGATAGTTGACAGAAGGCCTGATTTACAGATGGTTCTGCACAATATGCGGGTGCTACCCAAAAATGGACAGCTGAAGCCCTTCTCTGGGATATCCCTGAAGGACAGTAGTGAGGGGAAAATTTGTACAGTTATTCATGGGCTGTAACCAATAGTTTGGTTAGGTGGTCAAGATTGGTGACAAAGACATTTGGGGAAAAGATATATGGGATAGATCTCTTTGAGTGGACAAAAAATGTGAAGATATTTGTGTTCCATGTTAATTCCCATCAAAAGATAACCAGAAGAGGACTTTAACAATCTAGTAGAATGATCTAATAGATCTATTAGATCTAACAATCTAATAGAATGATCCAGTCTATGGATAGCAGTCAGCTGTTTTCCCCATCTACCCTGGTCATTGCTCAATGGGCTCATGAACAAAGTAGCCAAGGTGGCAGGGATGGAGAGTATGCATAGGCTGAGAAACATGGACTTCCACTCACCAAAGTTGGTCTGGCTTCAGCCAGAATCTGCCAATAGCAAAGAACAACACTGAGCCACCAATATGGCAGCACTCTTCAAGGTAATCAGCCAACAACCTGGTGGTAAGTTGATTACATTAGGCCCCTTCCATCATAGAAGGGGCAGAACTTTGTCCTTACTGAAATAGACAATTACTCTTGGTATACATTTACTTTCCCTGAACATAAAACCTCTGCCCAAACTACTATTTGTGCACTTACATAATACCGTATCACCATCATGACATTCCACACAGCATTGCTTCTGACAAAGCAACTCATTACAGCCAAAGAAGTGTGACAATGGGATCATGTTCATGAGATTCAGTGGTCTTATTATTTTCCTCACCATCCTGAAGCAGCTAATTTGATAGGATGGTGGAATTGCCTCTTGAAGACTCACTTACAGCACCAGTTAGGTGGCAATACCTTGTAGTGCTGGGGAAAGATTCTTCAGAAGGCTGTATATTCTATAAATAAGTGTCTACTCTATGGTGCTGTTTCCCCTATAGCCAGAATTCACAGGTCCAGGAATCAAGGGATGGAAACTGGAATGGTACTACTCATTATTACCCCTAGAGACCAACTAGCAAAATTTTTTATTCCTTTCCCCACAAAATTATATTCTGCTGGCTTCAGGGTCTTAGTTTCAGAAGCAGGAATGCGTCTACCAGGACACAGAACAATGATTCCACTGAACTGGAAATTAAGACCCCTCTGGACACTTTGGGCTTCTCATGCCTTTGAGTTAACAGGTTAAAAATGGAGTCATGGTGTTGGCTGGAGTGATAAAGGCAGATTACTAAGGGGAAATTGGACTATTACTCCACAATTGAGGTAAGGAGAAGTATGGCTGGGAACTATGCCTGGGAAGCAAGATATCCCTTAGGGCATCCCCTAGCATTTCCATGTCCTGTTATTAAAGTAAATGGAAAACTACAACAACTTAATCTAGTCAAAATATCAAATGTTTAGACCCATCTCCAGAAATTAAGATGTGGGTTACTTTTCCAGGTAAAGAACTAAGACCTTTAGAAGTGCTGGCTGAAGATAAGGAAAATACAGAATGGGTAGTAGAAGGCAGTTGTAAATTCCAACTATGGGCCAGTTACAGAAATGAGGATTGTAATTGTCACTGATATTTATTTCCTATTCGTTAAGAATATGTTTGTGTGTATGTGTATATTTACATATGTTAAGTAGATATCTCTTTTATTTCTTCTCTTATTTCTCTATCATTTAACATAATATTGATGGTCTTAATATCAGTACTTAAGTGTTGTTAAGTCTACATTATAGTATTAGGGGTAAGCATTACTCAGAACACTTTGGCTCCTATTCAGGGGAAGTAACTAGTGCATTTTCCATTATATATTATGAGATATTTATATTATGTTAGGTGAGATTTTGATATTGTTATTATGTCTGTTTGAAGATTAATATGATTTAAAGAGAGAGAAGTCAATTTAATTGGGGGGTGGACTTGTGGTGATTAATCTGGATTGTTAATTTCACTGGATCACGAATCACCTAAGATTATGTGACTTTGGGTTTATGTAATGGCAGATTAAAGGGGAAGTTCTGCCCTGAATGTAGGCAGCATGGTTCTGATAGGCGAAAGATCTGGATAAAAGGGATAAAAGGGAGAAAGCTTCATGAATGCATATGTAGTCCTTCCTGAAACTGCTCTTGTCTGATGTATCGGCCTTAAGCTCTTTAAACTGGGACTTAACCATTGTTTCTATGGAGAGTTTCCTGGCTTTCTATCTTGAACTGGGATCGATATAGTGGTCATCCCAATTCTGAGACTCAATATCTTTGGACCACTAGTTCCTCCAGTGCTGCACGTGCTTTCAGCCTTTTGGAACTACACTGCTTTGGACTCTAAGATGATTTGATAAATGCCCTTGTATCATACATGTCCTGTGAATTCTGTTACTCTAGTGATCCCTGACTAATTCACAGTCCAAGCTGGTATAACATCTGAGCTGAGTCTTAAAGGAAGAGTACAAGTCACCAAGGAAAACAATAATCTGGGAAGGGACAGTGTATCTTTCCAATTAACTTCCATAGAGAGTAGCTCTGGCTAACTAATGAGATTTTATTTTGCTGAAAGGGATTTGCAAGTTCAGGACCAAAGCTGAATTGCTCTAGACATGCTCAACCAAGTGCTATCTCTGAGACCCTTCATCTCTAGTTTTCTTTCTCCCATCCAACATTCTGCCTTTCCTCAAAATATCAGAGGGCATATTGTCAAACAAAGACTTAAAGACCATTTGAAAAACCTAAAATATGGTCACTTTGCCCAGGTTGCAATTTTGTCATGTTCTGAAAGTGAGAAGATGCTGAAAAAGTAAATAGAAACATCAGAAAAAAAGGGAGGTGGCAAAGACAAAGTGGGATTAGAATGAAGACACCATTCTGTGGATCAGATATGTGTAAAATGGGAATACAACTATGAGCAGGAAACTATTATTTCAAAGAAATGCCAAGAACCCCATGGCAGAACAGTAGACCATTGGGTACTAAAACTGAAGAGAGAGATTTATCTTCTAATAATGATGCTTAGTGAGGAATCAAGAGTCAAAAAATTGTTCCTTCAAGCCAGTATAGACTAGGAAATAAAGGCTTATCTTTTTAATTCTGGGACCTAGAACTTCTTAAAAGACTTTATAAAGACTATATATTAAGAACATAGATATGCCTGACTTGAGAAAGAGAGTTTGAGGTCAGAGACAATTATAAAAATCTTCCATTTTAACTTTTATTAACTCTTTTTTAAAAATTATTTTTATTTTTTGTGGTACTAGGAATTGAATCCAGGAACATTTTACCTCTAAGCTACACCTCAGCCCTTTAATAAATTTTATTATTCATGGACAAAGTTTATTAAGCCAAAATATGGGTGTGGTCCAAGAGAAAATATGGAAGACAAATGGAAAAATAAAACAATACAGCTATTTTAGAATGACTGACATTTATTATCTTAAAGTTTAATCTTGATTATTTCACTGGCACTAATCTTATGAGGGTATGATTATGATTCTGAACTTTTAAAATACTTTTATCAGTGCATTATAGTCTTTTAATCAGGGTCTTACTAGGTTGCCAAGAGTCTTGCTAAATTGCTGAGGCTGGTCCCAAACCTGGGTCCTACTCTCTTAGCCTCCCAAGTACTGGAATTAAAGGCATGTAACACCAACCAAGCCTTCTATAAAATCTTAAAAACTCAAGACAGACGCATTCTCCTCCAGAAGGACAAATTTAAGAATGTGTGCAGGGGTATTCTCTTACCGAAGATGAAAACTCAGAATTATTGAGAAGTTTCTAATCCTTCCTTGGTGGGAGACAGATAGGAGCCAAAGCCAATTCCCCAGTAACCCCAGAGCAGAATAGTATGGTAGACAGGGAAAGGTCAGGAAATAAAGGCCAATCACTGTCTGCAGTTGAGATTCCCCAAAACAGAGGTGCAAGCACATGGCACTGTTGCCAGTCTCCTGTGGTGATGTGGCCAGAGGCAAGGTCTGTCCATATTATGAAACATCATGAAAACAGAACTCATGGAAGTTGACTTTGCTCAGTCCAGAATGTCACAAGCTAGGGACTGGTAAGAAAATGAATCTGAACTTAGGGAAATGGCAAATAGAAGACAGCAAGCTCTTCCAGTGCCATATTGGAGAATTGTCTAACAGGCCCCTTTAAGGATTATTTAATACTCCAGGGCAAAGGTGAGCAAAATATGGCTTATAGGGCTTGCCATCTGTTTTTAAACTGAAGTTTTATTGTAACACAGCCACATACATTTGTTCACATATTGTCTATGGCTGTTTTCATCCTATAGCAGGATAATTGAGTAGTTGTAATACAGACCAAATGGCCCAAGCCTAAACATTTACTGTGTAGCTCTTTAAGAAAAGTTTAACAACTCCACTCTAACAAAATACACTTTAGTGTGGAGAGCCATTAAGGTTTTCCCCTTTAAGAATACTTCTGACTGTCCTTTGCCCAGAGCCAATAAGGTTTAGGGTCATGGAAAGTTCAATGTCTGAGAGAAGCTCAGGTGGAACTGATTGGTTTGATCATTACGGCACAGGTGGTGACGGCATGAGGGTTGATTGGTTTGACCATTACACACACAGGTGGTGATGGCACAAGGGTTGATTGACCTGGAGCTGTATAAATAGGATGAGAGTGATAAACCTAGGATCAGTCAATAGAGATATCGACCCGGGAGTGTACTGGTGGTCCCTCCATGATAGAATTAAGTATTCTTTGAATGAAATTTATTGAATTGAATTCTTTTCATCCTCACTCCTCTCTTCAGAACCCATACTTTTGCCGGCTGGCTCCGGCACTTTAGCTTAGTTTAGGGACCAGATTTGGTAGAGCTATGTATTAAACATGTAGAAAATTTATATATCACAGATTATTTCTGCCCAGTATAAAAAGAAGAAAATAATCTAATGGATATAGTTTTATTTCCCCAGAGAATATTAGCCAGTTTCATATCCAATCCAGCAATCATATTTTAATATTGCTTCTTCAGTTCCTATATATATTAAAACTCTTGAGTTATTATTTAATAAACCTGTAGAGTTACAGAATTATTTCCAGAATAATATAGAGAATTCCCTTTTATCATTAAATAATATTACATTGAGTGTGTATACCAATTACATTGAGTGTGTATACCACAACTTGTTTATTCACTTATCAAGAGGCAACATTGCTGCTTATGATTACAAATAAAGCTGCTATAAACATTGACATGTAGGTTTTTATATAGATACACATTTTTAATTAGTTAGGTAAATAGCTAATAGCAAGATTACAGGATCATGTAGCAAAACAGTGCTTAGTTTTGCAGGAAACAGTTAAATGGCCCTCCAATGTTTCTGAGTCATTGTGTATTCCAACCAGCAATGAATGAGAATTCCTATAGTTTGATATCCCTGCCAGTGACTGGTATTATTAAGTTTTTAGATTCTAACTGTTCTAATAGGTATATAGTAATTGCTGTTTTATTTGCGATACCTAGTGGCAAATAATATTGAATGTCTTCTCATACACTTATTTTTTCTGTTATCTTATCTGGTAAAATATCTGTTCATGTCTTTTGCTAATTTTTAAATTGAATCATTTATTTCTTATTGTTGTGTTCAACAATCTTTTGTATATTTTGGATGCATGTTTTTTATTGGGTATGTGTTTTGAAATGGCTTCTCCTGTTTAATGTCTTGAGTTTTCATTCTCTGAGAGTGTGTTTAGCAGAACATCATTTTTATTCTAAATAAATATCAGCTCATCATTTTTTCTTTCATTCTTGTTGGCATTACATTTAAAAATGCATCCTCTCACCATGCACAGGAATCAACTCTAGATGGATCACAGACAGAAATTATATCAGAGACTGTGAAGTTATTAGAGAAGGGCATAGGCTCAACATTCCAATATGTAGGCACAGGCAGAAACTTTCTCAACAAGATCTCCAAAGTGCAGGAAATTAAAGCAAGAATTACCAAGTGGAATGGCATCAAACTAAAAAATTTCTTCTCGTCAAAGGAAACCACCAAGAACCTAAAGAGAAAGCCTACAGAATGGGAGAAGATCTTTACCCGCCACCACTCTGATAGAGGGCTAATATCCAGAATATACAAAGAGCTCAAAAGACACTACACTAGCAAAACAAATAACCCAATCAAGAAATGGGAAACAGAACTGAATAGACACTTCACAAAAGAAGAGATACAAAGGGCCAATAGATACATTAAAAGATGTTCAACATCAATAGCCATCAGGGAGATGCAAATCAAAACTACTCTGAGATTCCATCTAACTTCAATCAGAGTGGCAAGCATAAAGAACTCAAACAACAACAAATGCTAGCAAGAATGTGGGGAAAGAGGAACTCTTTTACACTGTGGTGGGAATGCAAACTAGTTCCGCTGCTGTGGAGATTATTTAGAAAACTGGGAATAGATCTACCACATGATCCTACTGTACCACTCTTGGGTATTTGTCCAAAGGAATTGAAATCAGAGAACTAAAATTACATATGCATACCCTGTTCATAGCAGCACAATTCATAATAGCCAAAATATGGAACCAACCTAGGTCTCCATCTACAGATGAATGGATTGCAAAATTATGGGAAATACACACAATGGAATTCTACTCAGCTATAAAGAAGAAAATCATGTCATTCACAAAAAGTTAGAAAGACCTGGAGAGTATTGTTAAGTGAGATCAGCCAGGCACAGGAAGAGAAGAGACATATGTTTTATCTAATATGCCCAAACTAGGTAGTATTAGGAATACCAGGGGGATTCGAGATAATGGACAGAAACCTCTGCAAAGTTAGAATGAAAAGATAGGAGAGGAAGAAGACTGAGGTTGATTAACAGAGGATCTATATTCGAATATGTGTAAAAGTATGAATATAGCATGGTTAACCTGAACATTCATTGCTGGCTGCAGGGGAAGGGGAAATAGGGAGGAAGAGGACACCAAGCATAGTCTGAATGTATACCATTTTTAATATATTCCACATAAAAATAAAAAAAATTAAAAATTAAATTGTATCACAAACCCAAGGCTGTGTAAATATCCTCCTGTGTTTTCAAGAATTTTTGTACTTTTGATTTTACATTCATGTCTGTGATTAGTTTGAGTTAATGTTTATGAAAACTGTGGGGTCTCTGTCTTGGTTGATTTTTTTGCA